>NC_057801.1:592945916-593245916 GCF_018294505.1 Triticum aestivum | reverse complement strand
CTATGCATGAAAACAAGACCAAGTGCATTAGTGCCAGAATAACATTCTAACTGTACACGCTTTCATATGGTTTCTCTTTATTTTGGCCATGTTTCTTTGCATTCCTCTGCTCTTCCAATTCCTGTAAACCAAACACCCAAGTTGATAGAAATCCTGTGTTTACAAATGCTCTGTTTACCATGTGCATTTTCCTATCCTATTCCGGTGTTTTTCGTATCCCTGCGTTTTAAGAATCATGTAAGCCAAATGAGCCCTTACAGAATTACTTCAGTTACAGGTACCTATCGAAGGGAACTTTGTGTGGTTTGTCCTGCTCCTGCTGCGACGTCGTCCACCTCACCTGAGCTGCTCCATCGACAGAAGCATCCACCAAACCAGACATCACGACTCCTGGGTCCACAAGAGAGGTCACACTCTTTTGTTTCTGCTTATGTTATGCATTGCTTAAACTTACCTGCTACTTTATCATCCTGTTCAGCTCTTGGACTCCTAAGTCAGGTCCAAATTCATGTTCAAACTTGAGTTCTAAATTAGTTGTGGGGTACATATCGAGGTAGCAATGAATAGTATGTCTGTCTAATATCTAGTTCACCTAGGGTATGCCTATGTTGCTCATCTTGGGTGGGAAACAAATAGTAAAGCAATCATCATCTATCTTTTTATTAATTTAAAGCAATCATCAGCCTGCTATCATTATTTTTGGATCCATCCACTGGTTGTTACCATCACTGTAAATTTCTGCATGCTCTCCTTACATAATCTCACCATATTTTTTCGTATGCATGTCAGATATTGTACACAGTCATGCTGAACATGTAGAGAAAAAGAGAAGAGTTTTGTGCGGCAATACAATGTCATGCAGACATTGCTCCATGGTGGGTTCAATGGCAAACCCTCCCCACCCCTCTCCAGATTGTAATCCAGAGGAAGATATCTATTCTGAGGCGTATTCAGACGCCGCTGACCACTCCTATTTACCCCCCAAGGTGTTTGCTCTACCTTGGCATGATGATGTTAGTCATATCATGCATATGTTGCCTTGCAGTGCCTACTTTTGACATCATATATGTCATCTGCTTAGTTTAGACATGTTCTGTAATGCCACATGTTTAGTTTCTATATCATATATGGGAATTATGCAGTCTCATGTCTTTTAGCCAGCCATAATATATGTGAAATGTGCAATGCCATCCTGTTTAAACAGGCATCATATATTTGAATGATATCTTTCCCATCCTTTTCTTCATTACATTTCCATTTGTCGACAATGTTTGTACTTTAAACTACTCTTCTTGTGAATCAGCCATTTGGGTGGGAGATGGAAAAATCTGGAGTGAAAACTAGGCCTTCAGAGCAGACAGTGCTACCTGTCGAAGCAGATCTCTTGTTGGGTCCCGATAGCTCCTCAGAGATGGATTCAGAGACAGATGACCAGTCCTATTCCCCCACTGAGGTGTATGCTCTAACTTGGCACGGTTATACTGCTCATATCATGCATACGGTGTCTTGCATTGCATAGTTTAGACATCATATACACAATATTCAACACCATGTTCTTAGTTCAGACATCATATTGAATGCCCTCTGTTTAGCATATAAATCACATATGTGAATTAAATGATGCGATCCTGATTACTTAGATAACATGTAGGTGAATTATGTCATGCGATCCTGTTTAGTTATTCATCATATCTTTGAATTATGTTATGCTATGCTATCCAGTTTAGGTAGACATCATATATGTGAAATTATGTCATGCTATCCATTTTAGTTAAACAATATACATGTCAACTATTGCATGCCCTCTTTTTTCCACACTATCTATTGCATCTGTCTCTCATACAATGTCTGTACATTCAACTACATTTCCTGTTTATAAGCCATTTGAATTGGAGAGGGTGATGCCAGTATCTAGCGGAATAAGAACACGGTCTTTAAATAAAACAGTGCTACCTCTTGGTGGAGATAGCACACCGGTTGTACATGCACAAGAACCAGCCCTACCACTGTAACGCCCCGGTTTCGTTGTGCCAGATGTCTGTCAGTTATTCGCCGTCGTTGCCATGTCATTTGCTTGCGTGTTGCATTTCATCACGTCATCATGTGCATTTCATTTTGCATACGTGTTTGTCTCATGCATCCGAGCATTTTCCCCGTTGTCCGTTTTGCAATCTGGTGCTCCTATGCCCTCCGGCGTTCCCCTTTCGTCTCTCGTTGTGAGCGGGTGTTAAACATTCTCGGAATGGACCGAGGCTTGCCATGTGGCCTTGGTATACCACCGGTAGAACGCCTGTCAAGTTTCGTGTCATTTGGAGGTCGTTTGGTACTCCAACGGTTAGCCGGGTAACCGTAAAGACCCTTCTCTTTGCATCCCAACACCCCCTCCAAAGTGGCCCAAAACCCATCTAACTCCCCTCCATGCCCTCAGTCGTTCGATCACGATCGTGTGGGCGAAAACCGCTCCTCATTTGGACACTCCTAGCTCCCTCTACCTATAAATAAGCCCCTTCCCCCGAAATTCGCGGATGAATCCACAGATGAAACCCTAGCAAACTTCCCCGCCGCCGCCGGACATGTCCATCCCGCGTGGACACGTCCGCCCCGCCGCCGTGTCCAATCCAAGCCTGCCACCTGTCCGCGCTGCCACCCACCGCCGCCGGGCCCGCGGAGCCCATCGCCGGCCCGCACAGGCCCTCGCGTCGCCGCCCGTCCGCGTCCTCCGCGAGCCTCGCCGGCCGCCGGAGCCCCGCCGCCCGCCGTCCCGTGCCCGCAGGTCCCCGCCGGCCGGCTCTTCTGCCGCCGCCCGCGCCTTGCAAGCGCCGCCGCCGCTCCCCGCGGGAGCCCGTGCCCCGAGCGCCTTCCCCAGTCGCGGCCCCGCCTCCCGCTCGCCTCCCCACGCCCGGCGCCCTTCGCTGGCCGCCGTCCCGGAGATCCCCGCCGCCGGCGCGCCCGGATCCGGTGAGATCCGGGCGGGATCAAGCCGCCGCCGCCGCCATGCCTCGCCTCGACCTCCTGGCAAGGTCGGGGACGAGCGTCCCTCCGCATGGGCCCCGTCCGGCCCAGCAGAGCCCGCATGCTGCCAGGCCTGCCTCTTCTTCCCTCCTGGGCCAAGCCCAGTGGTGAGCAACCCTCTTTCCCCCGCCCCGTGCGACATTTAGCTATATTGCACTTATCCATTTTTTTCTCAGAAACTGCTAAGTCCTTAGATTTGCACATTATCATGCCATGTTTGACCTGTTGTAACTCAGCATCCGTAGCTCCGTTTTATGCGTATAATATGTCTAATTGTTCGCCTCAACGAGTACATCATTTCATTCCATTGCATCATACTCATTTTAGGTCATATAGATGCCTGAATCATCGTTGTAAGAGTGCTTCATAATGTTTTCTGCTGTCTGTTATCAGAATGAGCTTTTTTGTCATTTTTTCCATGATTGATGTGTGCATCCTATGAGGTTGATGTCTACATGTATTTTGAACTATGCCATGTCTTCTTTACAGAGGTGCTTACCATGTATTTTTGTGATCAATGTGGTGACTAGCACAAGCATGCAAACTAGGCATCGTGATGTTACTGATTTTAGTCCCTGTTCTGCTGTTATTTTGATGCCATGTAAACTTGATGCTACAGAGAGATCCATGCATATTTTGAGATACTTCAGTAAAGGTGTTTTGAACATTTGGTTATTGTCTATCCATTCATACCCTTTGTTGCAATTATGGAGTAGCCTAGCATGTCATTTTCGTGCTCTACTTTTGCTTCAAAATGTTTCCTGGCAGATTGTTTACATGTTATTCAATTTGGCCAAGCTTGTTGTAGTTGATCCTTGCATGCTATGAACTTGTTCTTGACTTGGTTTGTTTCACAAACATGCCTTCTTGATGATGCTATGCTTATCTTGTCATGCAATGACTTGTGGTGATTGAATCGAGCTTGTTAAGTAGTGTACATGATGTTGCTATTTTGCTAGGCGGAATCTGTTATTTCGTGATGCTATATAAACATGTTGCTACTAATCATTCCATGCATAATCTGGAGATGTTCTATAAATATGTTTTGATATACATATCATCCGCTAACCATACAGGCCCTTGGTTGCATTTATAGGTTGCTGTAGATTATTTATATCTTGCTCCAAAGTTGCTTGAAAATGTTGCTGTCAGCCTGTTAACATTAAGTTCAGTTGTTAACATGATTGTTGCTAGTGATCCATGCACCCTATGACCTTGATATTGCCATGCTTAGCTTCACAAACATGCCTTATTACTGTTGGTTGCCTTGCCATGCCATGTATTGCTCTGTAGTGAGTGGTACAAGCTCATCTACATGCCTTCATAATTCTGTTCCTACCATGTTTCAATCTGTAATATAACTTGCTAAGTTTACGTGGGTGCCATCATATTTTCTGATCCTTTTTGGCTTATGGTCAGTAAGGGACTTTTGATCTATGCTTTGAGTAGAATCATGCCATGCCTTTGTTTGCCATTATAAGTTCCTGTAACATGTTTTTTGATAGCTCGGAACATTGCATCGTGATGTTATTTTCTGCAAAGTCTGAATTGTTATTACTTGCAATCTTACCATGTGTGTTTGAGCATGTTCTAGTAGTTTCTGGAGATAGCTCAGTGTTCATGTTTTGTAATGCTTTACCTGTACATCATGTCCATGCCTTTTGTTATCATGTTGGGGTACTGTAGCATGTTGTTTTGATGCTTGCAATATGCCTAGTTGCTGTTTTGGACAGCTTGTCCTTCAAACTTGTATAGAATGTGTGTGTTGCACCGTTGCTCCGTTTTGAGTGTGCTCTATATGAAACTTGCTTGATTTTGCATATAGTTTCATATTATCATGTTGCATCCATGTTTTGAGGTGTTTGCTTGATGTTTGGGTGCATTTTGCATCAATGCCATGTTTAACTTGTTTTGCTCATATCTTCTAGACCGTAGCTCCGAACTAAATGAACTTTATATGTAACTTGACTAGAATCTCGTGTAGATCATCTTTGTGCATCTTAACTTGCTGTTTGACAACTTGAACATAAGGTTTATTCAGATCTGGACCAATTTCGAAATATGCATATGAGGACTTACTGGAATTGTTATATGTTGTTCCCGGCCTCATTTAAACTTGCCTTGATGTGTTGCTCTTGTTTGCATCATTTCTTGCCATGAGTAGCTTCATGTAGCTTTGTCATGCATCATGATTGTTGTGCATCATGTCATGTTCATGTGTGGTGTGTTTACTATGTTGTGTGCTTCTTCTTGTTAGTTCCTGTTTCGTTGCGATCGTGAGGATTCGTTCGTCTACGCTTGGTTCGTCTTCGTGGCTTCATCTTCTTCATGGACTCGTTCTTCTTCCTTGCGGGATTTCAGGCAAGATGACCGCTACCCTGGATCTCAATACTATCATTGCTATGCTAGTTGCTTCGTTCTATCTCTATGCTGCGCTACCTATTACCTGTTTATCAAGCCATCCCAAATTGCCATGTCAGCCTCTAACCTTTGACACCTTTCCTACGCAAACCGTTGTTTGGCTATGTTACCGCTTTTGCTCAGCCCTCTTATAGCGTTGCTAGTTGCAGGTGAAGTTGAAGATTTCTCCATGGTGGACAGGATTTTGGTTGGGATATGACAATATCTCTTATATTATTAATGCATCTATATACTTGGTAAAGGGTGGAAGACTCGGCCTTATGCCTGGTGTTTTGTTCCACTCTTGCCGCCCTAGTTTCCATCATACCGGTGTTATGTTCCCGGAGTTTGCGTTCCTTACGCGGTCGGGTGATTTATGGGACCCCCTTGACAGTTCGCTTTGAATAAAACTCCTCCAGCAAGGCCCAACCTTGGTTTTACATTTGCCTCACCTAGCCCTTTTTTCCCTTGGGAGTCGCGCTCTCGAGGGTCATCTTTATTTTATCCCCCCGGGCCAGTGCTTGTTGTGAGTGTTGGTCCAACCTGTCAACCGCCGGTGGCCACCAAGGGCAACTCTGGGCTGGCCTACCGGAAGTTTGGACAATCCGGTGTGCCCTGAGAACGAGATATGTGCAGCTCCTATCGGGATTTGTCGGCACAGCGGGAGGCTTTGCTGGTCTTGTTTTACCATTGTCAAAAAGTCTTGTAAACCGGGATTCCGAGTTTGATCGGGTCTTCCTGGGAGAAGGTCTATTCCTTCGTTGATCGCGAGAGCTTTTCATGGGCTAAGTTGGGACACCCCTGCAGGGTATAATCTTTCGAAAGCCATGTCTGTGGTTATAGGCAGATGGGAATTTGGTAATGTTCGGTTGTAGATAACTTGACACCAGATCCGAATTAAAACGCATCAACTGTGTGTGTAGCCGTGGTGGTCTCTTCTCGGCGGAGTCCGGGAAGTGAACACGGTTTCTGGGTTATGTTTGACGTAAGTAGGAGTTCAGGATCACTTCTTGATCATTGCTAGTTTCACGACCGTTCCTTTTGCTCTCTCCTCGCTCTTATTTGCGTATGTTAGCCACCATACTTGCTTAGTCGCTACTGCAACCTCACCACTTTACCCCTTCCTTTCCTATTAAGCTTTGCTAGTCTTGATACCCATGGTAATGAGATTGCTGAGTCCTCGTGGCTCACAGATTACTACAACAACAGTTGTAGGTACAGGTTATGCGATGATCATGGCGCGAGAGTGATGCTTGCTTGCGTTGAGTTCTTCTTCTGCTTCTTCTTCGATCAGGGGATACATTCCAGGTCGGCAGCCTGCACTAGCAGGGTGGATGTCGTTTGAGTTTCTGTTTGTGTTTCATCCATAGTCGGATGATGCTCTTATGTATTATGATGTTGTATTCGTGTGGCTTTGTATGCCTTATGTATGTATCCCCGTCTATTATGTAATGTTGATGTAATGATATCCACCTTGCAAAAGCGTCTCAATATGCGGGTCTATCCTTGGTGGGACCTTCGAGTTCCTTTTGGATAGGGTTGCATATTGGGCGTGACAACCACACATAACCCAAACTCTCGCAGATTGTACCCCTACTGCGATGGACAGAGAACCAGCTTCACCCAATCTAACCCCAACCCCAGCCGATAGTAACCCAGTTCCTGTTGACACAGCACCATCTCCACCACAGAGCTCCCAAACAACATCAGTTAGTAAGGCAGCTCCAGTGCCCAAAGGGCCAGTACTATCACGGCGAACCCCAACTCCACCAGTTAGTACGCCTATTCTTGTGGAGGAAGCACAACCAGCCAGTCGTAGTTTAGCATCTATCGCATTTGACATTGTTAAATCATATGTGTGTATCTTCCCATCTTGGAAATATTATACTGAAGATGAAGGAAAATGCCAGTTGCAGGTGTTTGTCCAGAAGTTATGTGTAAGTAATGTTATTCATGGCAATTACATTGCTTCGTCCCATACATCCTACCTCCATGATGGTTATAATACAACAAATTTTCCCATTTTTCTCTATAGAGAAGGACCGATTTGGAAACTCAGGATGAGGTAACCTGTGCTAATACCTCTGCTATCTTCAAGAATGCTTGGTGGCAGTATCGGAATTACCTGAAGAAAACGTACTTCACCGGCAAAGAAACTCATCAAATTCCCTTACGTTCTCCTGAGACACATATACTGGACGATGACTGGGAACGCCTTGTTATGTACTGGTCCCGAACCAAGAATGTGGTAAGGTCTATGAGTTCATTTTCTATTTTTAAGTATTTTATTCTTGCGTCTTACTGTACTCTGTTCATGTAGAACAAGTGCCTAAACCTGAAGAACAACTGTTCTAATTTAAGATTCCATTGCTATCATAGTTCAAAAAAGCGCTAGGCGTTAATTGTGCATTTTGCCACCGCCTTGCGCTTTACTGACCAAAGCGCATGCTTATGCGCAGTTATGCATAGATTATGCGTAGTTATGCGCAATGCGTTTTGCCAACTCCTAGAGCCTAGGCGCGCTTAAGCGCTCGCTTAGGCGCGCCTTTTTTAACTATGATTGCTTTGCTCTTATATCACTGTATTTACTGATATGAACTTATTTTTAAATTGAAGGATCCAATTGAAACTCCAATGGCACAACAGGTATGTTCACGCATGTTTCTTTAACAAGTTTGCTCTTATCAATAGCTCTGTTGATTTCAATTTCAATTGTGTATACAGTTGACTTTCATATCATGCACATTACTAGCATCACAGCAGAGCCAATAGTGTTGTTGTACATGTAGACCCGTGGTACCCATCTGAAATCTTGTTGTGCCGTGTAGTTTCCCACGCTTCGTATTGTTTCACTACTTCTTTGTCTTGAACTGATATGATTTGAACCGTGTCTCTATTTTGATTTGGCAAGACAATGCAGTGACCATAGGACATAGATATATGTTTGTTTGATGCTTTTATTATGTACCAATACTTGGCAATAGAAGAGTTGGTAGTTTAATCCTGTCCACCTTACTAATGAACTAGTTCACCGAAATGAGTTTCATATACTAGTACATGCTAAACTTGTTATGTGTCTGCTTGTTTCTTCTTTTAGAATGCTGACAGAATATTGGGGAAGAGTGCCTTATTAAGCAATGGTAAAGGAAGTAATGCAGATAAGGTTCAGGATAGTGACACATCCTTGTTGGTCTCCAACAAAGCTGATAAAACAGCTAAGGAAGACTATCTTGAAGACAGCAAGACAACCCCAAAGTCCTGTCTTGGTTTAGTGTTCGAGTTACTGGCCACTACCGCTTGCACAAGCTATTCTAACTCACTGTCTGAATCAGTTCGGTTTCTTGAGTCTCAACTACAAGCTGAAAGACATCGATCAGCTGTGCTACGACAAGAAGCGAAAGGACTGCGGAAGTCCCTGGAGCATTCAGATGCATACTTTCTCGTGCAACAGCAAGCGTTGGAGGATTTTAGCGCCAAACAGGACAAAGCTAATCAGCTAGCTAAGCTTATTGCCAGCATGGTGGATACCCAGGATAACGTTTCTTGAGCTCTTCTGAAGTTGTTTCAGTTATGCTCTTGTTTTGCTGCCGCGTTTATTTGCACTGGTGGCCAATTTTGATGGCCAAGTGTATGTAATATGCTGCTTTGTTCCCTATATTTGCACTGGTGGCAAACTTTGATGCCCACTGGATGTAGTATGTGTAATAGCGGTAATAGTCTAGCCATAATTGCTTGCTTATTTATTTCCTTATTGTCTTGTTTAGTTGTTTGCTTGTAGTTACCGCAGTTCTTTTTCTGTGTTTTTCTAGTGGTCACAATAGCCTATTTTTGGTAACTAGGCCAAAATAATCATGGCAACACACGAACTGTTGTAACCACGGGCCTCCTGCAGGCCGTATGATCCATGGGCCTTCGTTCGGCCGTAGGACCATTGGCCTTCTATACGGGCCGTAGGATCCATCGACCTTCTATACGGGCCTTAGGGATCAATGGGCCTTCTACGGGCCGTACCATCCATGGGGCTCATATGGGCCGTAGGATCCATGGGCCTTCTACGGGGCGTATCATCATTTCGCCAATCATGGGCCGTACTATTCGTGTACCATAACGGGCCGTTAATAGGCCATATTTGATAACTCTATGAAAACAGCCCAACGAGTTTTTTTGACATGAAAACGGCCCAACGTATTAACGTTCCGCAAACGGGCCGACTGTAACAATGGGCTGAATTTGGCCCACATGCAGAAAATGATAGTAACGGGCCGTATGTAACCGAATGCTGCAAATGAGCCCAAGAATCAATGGGCCCTGAGAAGGCCGAAAGATAACTTGGGCTGGAAACGACCCAATGGAATAACTGGCCGTTAATGGGTATAGAGTGATACACTGTTCATTACGGGCCAGTTTCACAACGGGCCGTTAATGGGCCAAGAGTTATGAAGGTCCTCATATGGGCCGAAAGAAGTCATGGGCCACACATGGGCCGGAAGTTAAAACAGGCTGAATCATATTGGACGGCCCAGATGACGCTACTGGGCCTAATTCGGATAGGGCATAATGGGCCCTCGGTTAGCGGGCTATAAATGGGCTATATGCGAACATGCCGTTAACAGGCTTTCCGTGGGCTGGCCCGCCACCTTTTGACCAAGTCAAACGGGCCGGCCTTTTCACAGGAATGGGCCTCTATTGGGCCGTGCCACATGTCGACGTATCATAGGCGCCTTCTGTCCAATGAGTGGACGACATCTGTCCCAACGGTGAGCCGACACGTGTTTCCTCCAGCCAATGATGATTTTACACATGGAAAATCCCCATTGGTCGGGGCTGTTAACGGGTTATCGGATCCAAAACCCGACCCGATAGCTTAACGGCGTTCCGTTACAGTGGATGCCACGTGTCGGTCACCCTTGACGAAAGCAGTTCTGTGACGCGCGATTTATCACCATGGAAGTGGACACTTCCGTGATGATAATTTTGGTAGTGTCATGGAACACTTCTATGACAGCACAGGTATGACTATCTTGATTCTGTCATAAATTTTTCATGGATGTATATGCATGACAAGAAACGCGACCTACTGTGCCAAACACATATCATCACGGAAGTGTATTTTTTTAGTGCTAGCTGGCGACAAGAGCGGTTGCATGGACGCCTGGTTGTCAATACGTGCCGCATATGCTTCAAAGGCTCGCCATCCATGAGTTCACACTTTACCACCACGCCAGCGTCTGACCGCCATGGCCTACCGAAACACCTTCAATCGCTAGCGCGTGCTTCCCACCTGAAACAGTCACCGTCTCTCTAGAACGTCAATGCCGCATTCACCGGACTTAACTACAGGTGCAGTTGGTGTGTCACTGACATGCGGGCCAGATGCCCGTTGGGCCCACATGTCAGTAACCCTACGCACCTGCAGTTAAGTCACTGAAGCAGCGTCCGCATTCACACCCGACGAACCTACTACGACGCCAGCCGTCCATCCGTCTGCTGTGGCTCTTTGCCATTCGCCCGCTATTTTAACTTGAGCCCCAGCTCCCAGCCATAGCCAAAGGCCCACACTCATTCTCCTACGGTCCCTTCCTTTTTTTGGCACCACTCCAACCATGGCCTCCTCGTGCTCCGAAGCTCTCTTGGACGTACTGTCGTAGGAGCAGACGAGGTACATCGGCGGCTCCACTTCGGGCACGCTCCAAAGTTCTCTTCGACGTACTGTCGCAGGAGCAAACGAAGGAGATCGCCGGCACCCCCCGGCCGCCCTCCGGCACCACGACCACGAAGCCGGCGCGCGTGTGCGGGAGCAGTCGGCAGTGAGGAAGAGTAGTACACGGTAGGTCGCCGCCGCTCTGGTCCCAGGAAGGCCACCGTTATTCCACTCAGTCGATGCCAAGCTTGGTGGGGTAAACATCGGTGGCCGATTAGCCGCTTGACGGCGACGTGGAGGCGGAAATCTTCAGAACCTTGTGCTCCGGGGGAGGAGGTTATCGAGGCAGATGAGGAGGAGGCAAAGGCAATGGCCGGCTTTCTCGAGTTCATGGCCGGACATGGTGGCCGGGCGCCGGCGATCGTTTAGATTAGGTTTACAGTAGGTTTTAGTATGGTTTGTGCGAAATATGAAATGAATTTCGTCTAGTTTGTAGGAAAAGTTTTTGAAATGTAATGAATTTCATCCGTTTAATTTTAAATTTGCTTTGTTTGCACGAATTTTGTCCGGTTAGTTCATATAGTTGTCGAAAGGTATGTGGGAAGCATCGGACGGGGGCAATCGAAAGGTAAGCTCTTCACCAAGCAGGCTCACCACGTCAGCCGCCCTTCGAAGGAACCCTTGGTGAAGAGCGCGACGCTCCCGAGCGTGCTCAAGTACGTCTGCCACGCCATCATCCGCCCCAAGCAAGCGCCGGGGGGCACTGATCAGCGCTCCCCCTCCGGGCAGGGGGCTGGGGGCTGGCACCCTTGAAGCGACCGGGCGCGCCTCGCCAGAAGCCCAGCCTGGGGCCAGTCCATCCCCAAGTGAAGAGCGCTGGGAGCACCCCAGCCAATCGCGATCCACGACCAGACAAGAAGCCCACGGCAGGCTGGCTAGGCCCCGAGAAGGCTCACGAAGGAAGGCCACGAGGTGCGCGGGGCCGCGTTGCGCCTCGGGGTGATTCGTCTCTTCGATCGACCTCACCACAAGGGCTCCACTGCTCGGAGCGACTAGAGGCGGTGGCGAAGGCGGAAGTAGGGAGCATGGCTCCTCAGTCACCTCTGTGAGCTCGGGAGGAAG
Source organism: Triticum aestivum (assembly GCF_018294505.1). Lineage (NCBI taxonomy): Eukaryota > Viridiplantae > Streptophyta > Magnoliopsida > Poales > Poaceae > Triticum > Triticum aestivum. The sequence continues at coordinate 593,233,741 of NC_057801.1, read as the reverse complement.
GGCCCTGCGGAGCAAGGTTCAGGAAGGGTAGCAGAAGAATCTAGAGCTAGGGAGGGAGAAGGCTTACTCATCGATGGTGAAGTACTTTCTGCGCTTCAGCAGGCGACAAGGATAATCGTCGCCCAGGGCCTCCCTTCTCTTCCAGAGGGCCTCAAAGTCCACGCAGAAGCGGCCCAAGAGTTCAGGGCAGGGGTCAGCCTACGACGAAGAGGAAGCATTAGGGCAGCCCGCATTAGGGGTGCCTGCCTGATGCGCGTCGCCGGTCGCCCCATCAAGGAAAGCAGCTGGGGCCTCGGAGGCTTCGGCCCCATGCGCGGCAGGCGGCTGCTCGCCGCCCTCAGCCCCGGCAGCATGGGCCTCAAGGGCCGCTCCCTCCTGAGCGCTGCCCAGTGCTGTCGCCTCGGCAGGGGCACCCTTGGCCTCCGGAGGTTCATGCCTCCCTGCTCTGCCACTTGAGGAAGAACCGCCTCGACCAATTGAAAGGGCGGCCACTGTCACTGGATTCTCGCGAGGCCCCTGGAGGCCGACGGGGCGCGGTCCCCATTCGTCGAAAACATGCATCTGATTCATGAAGTCTCTCCTGCCCGAACATAGGTACAACAAGGCCCCCCCTTGTTGGATGCTGCCAGGGTTAGGGTCCCTAGTCAGAACCAAGAGTGCCTTCCTCAACGCTTCAGGTGTTAGGTCCTCTTCCTGGAGCCTCATGCGATCCCCGCACCCGTTGAAGGCCCACATTCGGCAAGAGTGGCGCTGGAGGGGGGCGACCCGGCGTAGCAGGAACTCCTTCACCACCTTGGGCGCTGTCACATCAAGCGATCTCAACCACTCGAAGCGACGCCAGAGGAAGAAGAGCTGGGGGCTTGTGAGCGTCTCCTGGCCCCAGCCCGAATTGGGGACAGCGGGCGAGGTCGGCTTTGACAGCAGGGGGCTGGGCACCCCCACATCCACATACAGCCACCGCTCGCGGAACCCAGGCGCGGGCGGAGGAAGACCAATGTCAATCCCTAAGGCCGCCGTCTCGGGTGCAGCGATGAAGCTCGCGCATCCCGAGCATTTGGCAGGGTCGACGAGGTGCAGAGCGAAGAAGTGGCGCAGTAAGGCGACCGAAGGGATGATGCCAACCATAGCCACACAAACGAAGGCGGAGACCGCCGGAAGAGTAATGGAGTCAGGACCCAGATGCATCATGTGGATCTGATAATGGGAGAGCACGACGTTGAAGAAATCCGAAAAGGGGGGAATTAGCCCCGCCCACAGGGCGTCGATGAAATAAGGGGACCTCGGTGATTACCCTATCAATGGAGAACCGAGACGCGGGCCAGGCCGTCATCCTCCCGCATTCATTGAAGATGGTGGCGAGGGCCGAACGGACCTTGTCCAAGCCCTCCCGATTGACTATGATCGACCTGTTCACGGCGGGGGCCGCCGACGGCGGCGAGCAAGACGAAGGCATGGGTCCCTTCCCTCTCCCCTTCTTCGTCGGAGCCATGGCAACGGAAAGGTGGGGAAAGGTTCGAGATTGGCTTCGAAGCAGAAGCTGGAGTTCGAAAGGAGGAAGGACGGAAGGCGCACGAGCAACGGAAAGGGGAGTGGCTGTGTACAACTGCAAGTCCACCTAGCCTGGCACCAAATGAGGAGGCGTGGGGGAACAGTGCCGCCCACGTCCAGTCAACCGCCACGCGGCGCCCAAGGCTGCAGGCTGTTAGGGCCCGTGATGCTTCGCACTTGCCCTTTCGCCTCTCTTCTCGGCCAAGTCCAGGCGCGCCTTGGGCCCGGGGGCTACTATCGGTGTTCTGGGAACGGGGGTCCCCAGACTTGCCTGCCTGCGGCCTGCGGCGTGGCTCAAGGGGGCCCAGCACGGCCCATCTTCATCAGCACAAGCTCAAGACCCTCGCGAGGGGCCAAGCCTCGCGGGGCGGACGACGAGGAGCTTCCTCAGGCATGGCCTCGTCAGGCTGGCTCATGAGGAGGCGGAGAGTTCAAGGCGGGGTACCTCGCGAGGTGCCCACGAGGCAAGCCATGACGACCAAGGGCGCCAGCCGGGCGCCAGCCGGGCGCCAGCCCGCGCAGTGTCCTTCTTTCCTCTTTGGTGCAAGGGGAGCAAGCGCAGGCGAGAGCATCAAGCAAAGGCATCCATTTCGGTGCAACAAGACCAAGACCAGCCCAACGGCAGGATGGAGGTCACCGTGGAGCCCAAGTCGGCGTCACCACCAGAGCCTTTGACAGGCGAGGACCAACTTTAGTCAGGATAAGTGTACTAGATGTTCCCCTTCAAATTGGCCAATTGTTGGCGCCCTTCCCGCTCAATATTTGGGAAGAGGCCCAGGGCCTTCGCCTATAAATAGGACTAGCCACCCACAGGATAGAGGGACCGATCGATCCATCCGGCCGGCAAAAAGAGAGAGACCACAAGAACAGACCCTCGCGAGGCTGTTCTTCCTTGTATTGTTCATCATCAGCCCAAGAGGCAATCCACCACACCACGCACTGGAGTAGGGTATTACACCGCAATGGTGGCCTGAACCAGTATAAATCCTGTGTCACTTGTGTCATTCTTCTCGTAGTTTAGATCCTAGCGATTCGGCGAGGAACAGGTAGGTAGAAGGCGAAACCTCCGCGCGCACCCCAGTGTTCGAACCTCAAGGGTCTGCCGGAACCCTAAATCCGACATTTGGCACGCCAGGTAGGGGTGCGCCGGGATCCACCTTCCGCCACCTTGTGTCCCGCCGCATCATCATCACCATGTCCGGAGACCAAGCGGGCAACCCTGCCCCCTGGACAGCTTGGCCCGCCGGCGCAGAGCCGCTCGCCCAGGGCAACCCAACGCCCCAGGCAGCTCGGGGTCCGCAGGGCGCTGCGGGCCGTGGGCGACGCGGACAGACCCCGACAGCTCTCACACCGCAATAGACGCGGTCGGCAGCAAGAGCCTCCAATCACGCCGCGGCCATGACAATGTACACTCGCCGGGAGCAGGTGAACTCAAGGGCCACGCTCAAGGTGGCCCGAGAGCTGCTGCAGTGCAGGCTGATGGAAGGCGGCCGCGACGTGCTGCTAGAGCGGGTGGCACAGCTCGTGGGCTTCGTTGCCTCGGGGGCTCACCCCTTCTGCACTCAAGTCCCGTCTCAGGCCCAGAGCAGCCCGCGCGGGGGCCCCACACGCACCCGCGGGCTCCAAGGCTACCCCAGCGCCGATGAAGCCGTCGGCACCGGGCCAATGGTTGCGTTGACTCCGCTCCCCGCTGGCGAAGAAGGACTCGTCACAACCCATGGCCCCAGTGGGCTGCCGCATTACCACCCCCAGGTTGGCACATCAAGCAGAGCTGCATGGCACGCGGAGCACTATGACGTGGCCTTCGGGGTGGCGGCCCCCGAAGAGTACATGCCCCGCATGTTGGACCAAGGGCACCCGCGCGAGGGCGAACAAGGCTCGCTCCTCAGCCCAAGCTGGGGGGACGAGGCACCAGAAGCTGAGCTCTTCCAGGAGTCCCAGGGCGGCCCCACCGGCCACACTGGAAGCGACGATTATTGGGTATCGCTAATTCCTCAGGAGCAGGCATATGCTAATCATGGGTCACAGGAGATGCAGGTCGCCGCAACGAGCAGTTGCCCCGCTCCCGTAGCCTCCTACCCCTCAGGAGGAGGGCATCGGGGGCTGCAGGGGAGGGGCCGAGATCCGACATCACCACCGCGGCGTTCGGAGCAAGGCGTTCCCAGGAGGTAGGCCCTCCAATGGGGAGGCGCCCCCTTGCTGGATGCTGCCAGGGTTAGGGTCCCCAGTCAGAACCAAGAGTACCTTCCTTAATGCTTCAGGCGTTAGGTCCTCTTCCTGGAGCCTCATGCGATCCCCGCGCCCTTTGAAGGCCCACATTCGGTGAGAGTGGCGCTGGAGGGGGGCGACCCGGCGTAGCAGGAACTCCTTCACCACCTTGGGCGCCATCACATCAAGCGATCTCAAGCACTCGAAGCGACGCCAGATGAAGAAGAGCTGGGGGCTTGTGAGCGTCTCCTGGCCCCAGCCTGAATTGGGGACAACAGGCGAGGTCGGCTTCGACAGCAGGGGGCTGGGCACCCCATGTCCACATACAGCCACCGCTCGCGGAACCCTGGCGCGGGCGGAGTAAGACCAAAGTCAATCCCTGAGGCCGCCGTCTCGGGTGCAGTGATGAAGCTCGCGCATCCCGAGCATTGGGCAGGGTCGACGAGGTGCATGGCGAAGAAGTGGCGCAGCAGGGCGACCGAAGGGATGATGCCAACCATAGCCTCGCAAACGAAGGCGAAGACCGCCAGAAGAGTAATGGAGTTAGGACCCAGATGCATCATGTTGATCTGATAATGGGAGAGCACGGTGTTGAAGAAATCTGAAAAGGGGGGAATTAGCCCCGCCCACAGGGCGTCGACGAAATAAGGGACCTCGGTGATTACCCTATCGATGGAGAACCGAGACACGGGCCAGGCCGTCGTCCTCCCGCATTCATTGAAGATGGTGGCAAGGGCCGAACGGACCTTGTCCAAGCCCTCCCGATTGACTATGATCGACCTGTCCACGGCGGGGGCCGCCGACTGCAGCGAGCAAGACGAAGGAATGGGTCCCTTCTCTCTCCCCTTCTTCATCGGAGCCATGGCAACGGAAAGGGGGGGGGGGAATGGTTCGAGATTGGCTTCGAAGCGGAAGCAAGAGTTCGAAAGGAGGAAGGACGGAAGGCGCACGAGCAACGGAAAGGGGAGTGGCTGTGTACAACTGCAAGTCCACCTAGCCTGGCACCAAATGAGGAGGCGTGGGGGAACAATGCCGCCCACGTCCACTCAACCGCCACGCGGCACCCAAGGCTGCAGGCTGTTAGGGCCCGCGACGCTTCACACTTGCCCTTTCGCCTCTCTGCTCGGCCAAGTCCAAGCGCGCCTTGGGCCCGGGGGCTACTGTCGGCGTTCTGGGAACGGGGGTCCCCAGACTTGCCTGCCTGCGGCCTGCGGCGTGGCTCAAGGGGGCCCAGCACGGCCCATCTTCATCAGCACATGCTCAAGACCCTCGCGAGGGGCCAAGCCTCGCGGGGCGGACGACAAGGAGCTTCCTCAGGAACGGCCTCGTCAGGCTGGCTCACGAGGAGGCGGAGAGTTCAAGGCGGGGTACCTCGCGAGGTGCCCATGACGCAAGCCATGACGACCAAGGGCGCCAGCCGGGCACCAGCCCGCGCAATGTCCTTCTTTCCTCTTTGGTGCAAGGGGAGCAAGCGCAGGTTAGAGCATCAAGCAAAGGCATCCATTTCGGTGCAACAAGACCAAGACCAGCCCAACGGCAGGATGGAGGTCAGCGTGGAGCCCAAGTCGGCGTCACCACCAGAGCCTTTGACAGGCGAGGACCAACTTTAGTTAGGATAAGTGTGCTAGATGTTCCCCTTCAAATTGGCCAATTGTTGGCGCCCTTCCCGCTCAATATTTGGGAAGAGGCCCAGGGCCTTCGCCTATAAATAGGACTAGCCATCCACAAGGTAGAGGGACCGATCGATCCATCCGGCCGGCAAAAAGAGAGAGACCACAAGAACAGACCCTCGCGAGGCTGTTCTTCCTTGTATTGTTCATCATCAACCCAAGAGGCAATTCACCACACCACGCACTGGAGTAGGGTATTACACCGCAATGGTGGCCTGAACCAGTATAAATCCTGTGTCACTTGTGTCGTTCTTCTCATAGTTTAGATCCTAACGATTCGGCGAGGAACAGGTAGGTAGAAGGCAAAACCTCCGCGCGCACCCTAGTGTTCGAACCTCAAGGGTCTGCCGGAACCCTAAATCCGATACATAGCAAGTAGTACGAGTAGAATACGGGGCTATAAGCCCGCTTATGTGGAGGAGAGAGGGGCATTGACAAAGTCAAGGAGTGGGCTCTGCTAGAGCCCGTCTCTGCACGTGCTCCTAGGTATAAAAAATAATTCTAAAAAAAGAGGCATAAAAAAATTGTGTCTAAAAAAAGAAAGGTAAATAACATTTGAGAGGAAATAGATAGAGAGAAAGTGAGAAAAAGTTGTAACCTTATAGCCAACCTTATAGTCAACGGTATGGTAGCATTACATGAGGAAGGAGGGAGTGGTGCACATGCCAAGTTCACTGGGCTACCGTGTTTCACACTCCTCCGTTGTAAAAGTGGAGACAATAGCTTTCATCAAAAATAAACAATGAATACTCGTTGCTCATCCTCTATATCGGAAAGAATACTTTCATTCACCGACATGTGGGACGTCGACCATCCTGGTCCACCTGCCATGCACAAAATTATCCTGGTCTACCCCGGTCGTATCGCAGGACCAACCTTTCCCACTGTAAGTTGTTCGGACGAAGGAACCATCATGACTTCGTTGAATTCTGCTTCTTCAAGAAAACTTACTGTACCCGCAATACTGCTACCACACGCGAAGACTGGACGGCACTGTACCACGTCATATCACTAAAACCCACTAGGCCATCCTCAAAAAAAAATATCCATTAGGACAAACTATCCCACCTATAGGTCATGTATTTTGGAACGAAGGGAGACCGTCTCTGTACTGCTATGATTTTGTGTTGTACTACATCTCTGTACTTTTGCTACGATTTTCCTACCCTATGAACCCAATGAGGCCTGAATGTACTGTATCTATGTCGACTAAGCCTACAATTTTAGGAGCTTGGGCTATTAGCCGATCGACGACAGATAAGTATAAGCATACCACGAGCTCATCAGCCCCAACATTTCTCTTCGGTGAGTGTTTTGCAAGTACTATAGCTCGCACAGTAGCTAGCCTACTAACACTAAGAATCATCAAACAAGCCCTGCTGATATGATAAATAGTTCAAACTTACATCTAAGCAGTTACATCATAAGCTGGTGAGGATACATCCGTTTCCATAACTCAGAGAGGGTTCGCATGATTCACTATCCAACAAAAGTAGCAAGTACCGCCCACACAAGACAATGCACTAGCCCTAAGATGGTTTGATAACATGCATCGTTCTGGTAATTAAACACAGGCCAATGCAAACTACCCTGAAGGATTAGCGCGACCAACTATTTCTTGTCATCGGTCTCTCGGGCAATGACCATAGCACGGACAGCGGTATGGGAATCGATCGCCGGGGCTATGTCCACAGGACTGACCACGACATCGGAATCGATTTCTAGGGCGATGTCCACAGGATGGACAATGGCATCGGAATCGATCTCCGGGGCGATGCCAACAGGATGGACCGTGACATCAAAAATAATCTCTGGGGCGTTGTCCACAGGACGGGCCGCGACATCGGAATCATCAAGGACGTCCACTGGCACTTGCACAACCCTAACATATTAGCAAGCACATTGCAAATAATAAAAAACCACAACTATGGTAATAAGTCATTATTTTAACCTTGTGCATCTCACCGGGGGATCTCATCCCTTCGGGGGCCATCTCCTCGTCCTCGATGTGGGCCATCACCTTGCCAGGGGAATACTGCTTCTCAACGGCGACTTTCTCCTCAAACTCGGCCTTGAGCCTCGCATAGGTGGCCATCAGAGTTTCTGGGGTAGGTACGGTGGGGTCCTTGTTGTTCTTCCAACTTTCTTTGAGGAGTTCGTCCGCCAACGTCGTCAACTCTTTGGCCAGTGCTTGTTTCTTGGAGTTCTTCGTCTCCATGGGTTGGCCCGCCAACATGGTCAACTCGTTGGTCGGTGCTCGCTTCCTGGAGATCACTGTCTCCAGTGGGTTGCCCGCCGAAAACTGTTTGCCTAGTGCTCCAGGATCCATCAATGAACTGACAAACAAAAAGCAATCAAAAGGCAACCACAATCGCAATGAAAATGGGAAATGAATAGGCTGTGAGAATCGGTCAGTGCTTTGCAAAAAGAAGATTCCTGGAATGAAAATATAGCAGCATCACTGATTCGCCCACCTTTCATTCGTTGGTATAGAAGAAAAATGGCAGAAGTGAGTAGCCTGGAGTCAGGTTTCCTTCAAGAAAGGGGAGAAAGGGCTTCAACGAGCGTTCCAGTGAAATGATGGTTGCTTCGTTCAGTCCAACTTCGAGGCCACTTTACCACTGCTGGTAAAGGTGTGGGTTTTGTGATATGAAGGGTCATGACGGCCACACCGGGGTGACAGGTGAGTCTTGAATGTAGCACCTCGCTGTGATTTGGTGGATGGCATGCGAGGCTGGATGCTTTGATGTCCCGCATGTAGATAGAGCGGCTAGTCATATAGGAGTGCTCAATATTGTGCACCGCGACCAAGGCGGAGAGGAAAATGAGAGAACTACGTAATTATTGCATGAGTTTAATTTGGTTAGTGTTGTAAAGTACGAGATACATTCCTCCAATCACAAAATGCCTTGGTTGATGAGATTTGGGATTTGAGCCCTATAAACCAGAAGGGAGGGAGTACTGCACGCGGTGTAGTCTAGTCACTTGTTGAAATCTCTACAAAGGCAAATAATCCTTTACGGTTTATAGGGCTATACTAGCAAGTACTAGTACTAGTACAACAGTGGGCTCAAATAGCAATTTTGTCTCATGCAAGAGCCTGGCTATATGCGTGCTCCAAGGCATCGCACCATGCGAGCGTTCGCAACTGCCACGTTCAGGTTGCGCTTGGCTCTTCGCCTCTTCGAGAAGATGAACAATGATGTTACTCCTACTGCTACAATATTGAATCCACTGCTGTATGTCCGTCCACCTCGTGCGGGATGGATAGCATGTAGCGAAAGCTTCTACTAGTCCTGCCAGCCACCACGCTCATGCGCGAGGGAGGGACACAACTTCATTGACTTACTGCTCCTGCCTTTGTGTCTATGACAGGTGGGCCCAACAAGTTGTCGGCCCACCTGTCATGCAGCCAAAGGCAGGTGTAGTTAAGGCACCGGAGCTCAGTTCGCGAGGGAGAGGGCGTTGTAGTAATCAAACTTCTCGGTCTTGTACGAGTTGAGGCGACACATCAAAGCACTGCACTCAATATAAGTCTTTTTACACATTTCAAATGGACTACAACATACAGATGTATGTAGACATATTTTGCTTCGTATGTAGTCACTTGTTGCAATATCTAAAAGACTTATATTTCGAAACAGAGGGAGTACAACGCATGCATGCATGCCGTGACTTTCCTTTTGATACTTGCATGTGTTGATTTGATGCACCTTGCCAAATTTTGACTATAAATTTAACTAACTAAATTTTCATGCATGTCACAAAAAATTACAGGGCCGTTTGGATTGTGACTATGTTTTCTTATGTTGCCACATTATTTTTCCCACACTTGCCACACTTGCCTAACTTGAGTTGCTCAAATTGTTAGACACACTTTGGCTTGCCTAAGGGAATCTTGCCACACTTTTTTGTGTCGATGACATGTGGGGTTCACTGCTAATAAAAAAATTCTTGTCTTAGGTGTGGCTAATAAAAAAGACTTATATTTAGGAACGAAGGGAGTTGAAAATATAAATAATAATGCATGTTGGGGCAACCCACGTTTCCGATAATTTTATCCATGGGCTTGTGCACAATTTTTACGAGGGGGTGGTTGTTCATTTAATGGAGGGACTTGTACCAGACTTGAACGATACAAAGTGCAACCTGGAACACCGTAACACCACTTGGAACAAGCGGGTAGCTATGTCAAAAAACAATCAACAACTAAAAAAACGGCAACTTGGCACGTGGTACACAATTTTAAACAATTGTTTTGATGGAGTGAAAAAGGAAAACTACCCCACTATGTATATATAGGCCGAAGCCTCCGCGCTTGCTTACTAGGGTTGCTCTATTCACACACTCTCATCCTCTCCAGATCTAAACAAGATAGGGTTGGTAACACTGTCTTTCTCCCTTCAAAACACACTATCTTTCTATCCTCACCGCTAGTTACAGATCCGGACGTATCCCCTCCGTCGGTGAAGGGGAGGAGGGGCGGTGTTTAGGCCGTCGTCGACAGCGAGGGAGGAGACCCACTGCCGGCCGCACCGTTATCTCTGACCAAGCGCTGGCGTGAGAGGTCCTCCGCTCCTTTCGTCGTTGCCCTAGTGTGGGCGGATCCGGCCTCCCGCCGCCCACCTATCCACATCCTGATGACCTTCAGGTATATCTTCCTTCAAAACCGCCTTAGCTCTACTTCCCCAGCTCGCTACGTCACTGCATGTGCATCATTTTCTACCTCTCAACCCCTCTCGATCGGATGGTCCAACGTCACCTATTTTTTATTCTATTCTTAGACGTAAAGCTACTTCATGGAGTCGAATCTTGTACTCCCTCCGTCCGGAAATACTTGTCATTGAAATTGATGTATATAGATGTATTTTAGTTCTAGACACATCCATTTTGATGACAAGTAATTCCGAACAGAGGGAGTACTTGGTTAAAACAAGAAATAAAGTTGGGTGGGGGAATTTAGTATATACATCGGACTTGTTACAAACAGGAAGGAAAGGGGGTGAAAGTAGTATAGACTGGTCATCCAACCGGTCTCTTGGTCGAAAAGGGAAATATAGGGGTAACGCTATACACAGTGGTATGACCAGGACTAGATTTGCTATCCAACATAGGAGTAGGTGGCTAGAGTGAACAAAAATGGGACCAACCCAGATATGTTTCTTGGATGTTTGTTTCCCGGGGCACAAACTATGAATCACCACTGTATGGCTCTCTTTAGGTACATGGTGCTGGACTGCTGGTGCACCCACTGTCCCATGCCCTTATACCAAATATTTAGCTGTCCTTAATCTAATGTCCATGGTAAAAATGAAGCCATGGCACTGTTATAAGCCATGACAAGTTTAGCCAAATGTTTTTGCCTGTAATTGTTTGAGACTCTGAATGTTTCCTCTGTAGCTTTTTGTGCAAACAGGGATATCCAATTCACCTGGTTGCTGTTGTGACCTTTTGGTGCACTGCACAAAACTCTTCTTAAAAGAAGTGACTTTTGTGCTGTTTAACTGGAATGTCAGAATGGAACAGTTGGTTTATTTCGGTGGAACTGCACAAAAGGAGATTTGTGTTCCAATCCTCATCATCCATATTGGCGCCATAACCTTCCTTTAGGTAAGAATGATATTTAATGCATGTGTTCATCTCTATTTTCCGACTGCCATGAGAAAATAATGCCATTTTTTACTAGTACACCTGTACTCCCTCACTGACAAAACCAATTCCGAAATAGAAGGCCAATCATGTACTTGGTTTCACCAACTGGTGAGGAGAAAGAGAAACAGAGCATGAAGAGGAAGAAGAAGAATAATAAAAAGTGCCCAGGCGATCTTGTTGAAGCCAGAGGCCTCAGTCGAGGCCATTCAAGGGCTCCAGCAACGACTACCTTACATGTGAGACGATCCTCCAGGGAGCCCTTCCACTTCTACTGTCTCACTTAATTTACTTGGAGTACTTAAGTAGCACTAATTTATTGCTGCCTCATTTTCCCGTCGGAGTTAAACAAATCTTTAGTAGCACCCTATGTTGAATCATGTACGTGTGTATGTTTGTCTATGGAGGTGAATCATGTGGTGGAGCAAGGAGGGAATATTATTAGTGTCATGACATAATAATGCTATTGTTTTGCATGTCAATTTATAGCCATTGGTTCAATGAGGCAATGTTTTGCGTATTGTCCATCATGAATTTGATGCTACTGTTAGAGTAATATGCTAATGTCTTTCTATCCTTTCTCACTAAGCTAATGAAGGTTTCACCTTGTTCCTACTTGTGCAAACAGGGATCATGTGGTGCCAATCATAAATTTTAGTGGAACTACACAAGACAATACAATGAACTGTATCCCAGCCAGTGGTTTAACTCTGCTGGAAGTTCTTGATAGTCTTTAGATATAATCTCAGCACTGGTAAACAAGAGTGATTTCAACCATACATTTGCACAAAAATATATACTATTGAGTGATTCCAGTGAGTGCTTTATCATCTCTTATGGGACTACATGAATAAGCTTTTTCTCTCAGGTTTGTATGGGCCTAAGGCCTTCATCCATATTAGTTTGCTGTCATCTCTATTTGTATCGTGCTACTGTCATGAGAAACTCCTTTATCTTTGCATGTTAAAGTCTTGCAACCTATGATAAATGGCAATGCTTTGAGTGTTGAGCTAATTTACACTGATTAAATAAACTAATACCTCTCTTTAAGTAAGACTACTATGTTGCTAACTTTACTCATTAAGATAATGAGGGTGCTTATATTTGTTAGTGTATGTTTCATTAACTAGTCCCAATATTATAGTAATCTCACTCTCTCAATACATGTGCCAACAGGGATGCTCGATTTTGGTGGAACTTCACAAAAACTTTGGGTGCTTCATTGCCTCGACAGCTTCCATCCTTTCCTTCCAGTCGCTAATCTGGGCCTGCTTTCTTCCTTTGCTGTCAGTCGCTTCTCTTAACTCGGCTTCCAGTCAAAGGAAATAGTAATCGATATGCTACCTCACACAGGTTGGTACTGGTCTTTATCCTGATTATTGTGCTTGTCAAGTATTGGTAATTTGGTATTGTGCTACTGTTTGCCGATTTTATAAAGGAGTAACTTGGAGCCTGAACTCGCAAGCAAATCATTGCATTGGGTGATTTCAGTAGAACTGCACAAAAAGATCAGATGGACAGATACTTATGCTGCTGTTATGTACTCCAAAGTTCACTCAGACAAGCATCGATGTTGACAAGAAGTGCCTATATTCATTCGAGTATCAACCAGCGTCAACCAGTTGTCAAACTCCAAGTATTAGGAGAGTGAACACCAAAAATACTGCTTGGCGCATAGCCCAGAACAACACAGTCAGTCTTTGGTCCCAACTTGTGCCTTTTGGTTATCGGCAGATATGGTAGTGAAATATATGGCATTGAGTCTAAAGATTCCAGACAAGTTGGTTGACGCGTATATTCATCTGGCACTTAATCAGTCTGCACGCCAGGGATGTGCTCCATTTCAATTGAACTGCACAAAAAATTTGGGTGATTCATTTTCTCAACTGCCGCCTTTCTCGTCTGCAATGTAGAATTTTGGCGAGCTACATGACCAAGATGAGCCAGTAAACTAGTTGGATGAAAGTAGTGGCCAAGTTGCTCAAACCTCCCTCGGCACGAGGCCACTATTTGAGGATAAACCTACACGCAAAGTTCAGATTGTCTGTGCTGCCTCTTATGTACTCGAAAGTTTACTCGTACAAGCATTAATTTTAGCAAGAAGTACCTCCGACTGAACACCATTTACCAGTTTGTACCCTAGATAATTAAAGTTCGTCCATGGGTCATATTGGCTGTGATCTCAATCATTTGGATGCATAAACATAGTGAACATGCGTATATCTGAATCTTTTTGTGAATTATGTATGAATATTGTTGTGTGATCTATCAATCATTTGGATGCATAGACATGCTGAACTTGTGTATATATGAATCTTTTGAGTTGTTGATAGTGAATGTTGGCTATGAATATGAACGTGTCCTGTGAACCTGAGTTTGATACGAATGTTTACCTTTTTTGTTGTACTTGTGTGTAAACTTGTTAGTATGCCTACTGTGGGGTATGTGACGAGTGGGTGTCAACGACACACCTTCTTCCTGAGAAGAATTGCACCTACTTTGTTAGGGTAGCAACTAGGGATGTAAGTGGCAAATAAATGACATCCGCCAATCCCATCTAGTTAGTTTTTGCTAGCTCCCTAGTTCATTTTCCTCAAAAAAACAAAAACTCTTTTGAACTATCATACCACTAGTGGACTTTAATCGGAATTAAACGGGACCTAGTTGACATCCCTAGTAGCAATGACGCATCATCTCTTTTAAATATTTTTGATCTATCTTCCCCCCTCCCCCGCTCAACCCCTGCCGTAATGTTTTCGGCCACAAAACAAACATACTACTGCATTGTTTTTGGGGCTTGATGAAAAATCGAGTGCTGGTTTCTATAGGTTGGCCCGCCCAGCAAATGGGCTGCTGGTCCACCACGACGGACTGGGAGGCTAAAAATACAAGTTGTATGGTGCAGAGGCAAGTAAAAAAACGCCATCGAGAGCCATCCACTGAAGAAAAAAATCGCTGCTGATGTGATTCTTTAGTCGTGCCGCCGGCCCCCTCTTTAATACAGTTCGCTCGGGGATCTGGTATCATTTTTATCCACAGGGCGAACAAGTATCAGCTAGGCCTAGGTTTTGTATTTTAACATGCATAGCCCACGACATACATAGACAGTGGTTTCAACTTATTTTTTGAGGTCCATACCGGCCTATGGGCTTTTTTTTTAAAGATCGGCAGCCCAATGTATTTTTTTAATAAAACACAGGTCTCTGTTCTATTTATCTATATATAAGAATAATAATGTTGTGTCCAATTTATGTTTTCCCTTATAACCACATTATATAGATTTATACTATTACTATTATCGTATATTTTATAGAGACTTATATATACATTATAAAAACATCCCACGTGTTATTAACTTATAAAAGTAAATGTTTAACAGAACTTCGCAAGGAAAATCCTGGTTGTTTTTGACTCACAGGCAAGGAAAATCCTGGTGATTGTGTACAAAAGCTTGCGAAGATTTTAAGGACCAATGTAATAATAACGCGCTCATTTTTATTTTGAGCAATAACTCGCTAATTTGTTAATTTCATATATATATATATATATATATATATATATATATATATATATAATGTGCCTCTCCGGTTTATTTTTTGATATTAATTGCTCCTTCTAACATAACATTATATATATATGAAGCCCAGCTAATTCGTGTATTTCAAGGAAGTGCAAATGGGTTGGAATTTCTTTGAAAATATAAATGGGCCTGATTCACGCGAAATTATTTGTTCACCCAGCCCAGCAAATGGATTGTACATTCTAGAAAACATGGGTTAAATATATGCCACATTTTTGCAGGCTGACATGTGGGCCAATAGGTCGAAGCCTACGCAGGGCGTTGTCAACTTGGTCAACAAATGATTATGACATCCACAACCATTCAATTTATATCCAATGGCCGACATGCACCTTCAATCTCTCGTCTTCTTCCTCCAGCGTCGCCGGGACCGCCCAGTCTGGCCTCCGGCGGCTAGCAGCTCTGCTTAGCTTGCATCACTGCGAAGCGCTACCCCACCGCCGGCCAGGCTATCCCTCCACACCTCCTGTTATTCTCCACCGACTACAGCCCCACGCTACACCAGAACCAGTTATAACCCTTCTCCTCCTCTCAATGTGGACTCCACTGCCGCGTCTTCCCATCTCCGAGTCGTTCCCGTCCGGGGCCTCGTCGTCATCCACCACTTCGCTGTGCTCGATGCGACGTGGTCAACAAACGAGAGTCATCGGAAGAGGACTATACATGGAGAGCCTGATGGCTGGGACCCATGAGGTCCATGGTCGCACGCAAGGAAAGTTCCTCCTTATTAAGCTGAAAAAAGGTTTCCTCCACCTGACAGCTGGGACCCACCTGCTATATCTTCGCACGGAAGAAAGTGCCTCCTTGTTATGCAAAAAAAAATATTCCACCCGTTGACAGCTGGGACCCGTTAGATTTGGTGGCTGACTTGTGGGCCTACTAAGCGGATGTGTATGCAGGGCTTTATCAACTTAATCAACAAATTATTCTGGCAGCTGGACCGTTGGATGTTAATCCAACAGCCATGCTCCTTCTACAACCTCTGTTCTTGCTCCTGTCTCCCGTGGGTGGCACCGCGGCTGTGTTGCCACGCACCCGAACCAGTCAAGTTTCCCACTCCTCTCCATATGTGACTCTACAGCCCCGTCTTCCCCATCTCCAGGTCGTTCCAGTCTGGGGCCTCGCCGTCGTCCACCGGCCTTGGTGTGCTCGGCACGGTATGGTTAACGTGGTCAACAACCGAGAGTCATCGGAAGATGACTGTACGTGAGAGGCTGACAGTGGGGACGCACCACGCCCATGGACGCACCCATGGATGCATGCATGCAATGGACCACAGCATGGTCAACATGGTCAAGGAATGACTTCCATCAGAAGTGTACTATACGTGGAGAGGCTGACAACTGGGTCCACCGCCGCGGCAAGGAAGTGCCTCCTGATTACACGGAAAATAATGATTCCTCCACCTGACAGCAGGGAACCACCGGACGGGCCACCGTATTTTGCAAAAAAAACATTTCCCCCTGACTGTTGGGACCCACCTGACAGGCCACCGTATTTCGCAAAAAAATGTCCCCCCCCCCCGCTGTCATCTCGGACCCACCGGAAGTGCCTCCTTATTACACAGAAAAAAATGAATACCCCCCTGCTAGCTGGGACCCGCCTTGGTGGGAGGCTAACTTGTGGGCCTACTAAGTTGACGGGGACAGAGGGCTTTGTCAACTTAGTCAATATGAGGGTTTCAGGAGGAAATCACCAACTGTGTACATAAGAATCAATATGGCTTAATTAAATCAAGAACAATTCAAGATTGTATTGCCTGGACTTTTGAGTATATTCACCAATGCAATCAGTCCAGGAAGCCAATTCTTTTTCTCAAGCTTGACTTTGAAAAAGCTTTTGAATCTATTTAGCATTAGGAAATCCTAAGAATTCTTGGGGCAAGAGGTTTTGATAGCAAATGGATCACATGGGTTCAACAATTGTTGACTTCTGCAACCTCCTCTATCTTGTTAAATGGTGTGCCTGGAAATCATTTCCAGTACAAATGTGGTGTTAAGCAAGGAGATCCTATCTCCTCTCTGCTTTTTGTTATTGCTGCTGACATTTTGCAAACCATGATCAATGATCTTCTACTTAGGGGATAGATTGCCTTGCCCTTGCCAACACATGATCCTGATTATCCAGTGGTTCAGTATGCAGATGACACCTTGCTGTTTGTAAATGCTGACCTTGCTCAGTTGGAGGCTCTTAAATTAGTGCTAAATTCCTTTTCCTTGGCAACTTGATTACAAATCAACTTTCATAAGTCTTCAATGTACCCCATCAATGTCGAAGCCTCTGTTGCTTCTACACTTGCTGCTCTTTTTGGCTGTCAGGTGGGTTCTATGCCTTTCACTTATTTGGGGCTTCCTGTGGGAACCACTAGGCCAAAAATTATTGATTTGCTCCCTTTGGTGGATTGCATGGAAAGGAGGTTAACTGCTAGTTCCTGGTTTTTACCTCAAGGCAGTAGACTGCAGTTGGTAAATTCTGTGATATCTTCACTGCCCATATTCTTCCTTTGCAGTCTGTCTTTACCACAGGGTATTCTAAAGCAGCCAGAAAGGATACAAAGGCAGTGCCTCTGGAGGAAATATGGTCAGGAAAAGGGTCAATCTTTGGCTGCTTGGCCACTTGTCTGCAGGCCCGAGATGAAGGGTGGGCTTGGAATTCTAAATTTGGGCCTGCAAAATGATGCTCTGCTCCTTAAGTCCCTGAATAACTTATATAATAAAGCTAATGTGCCATGGGTCAGTTTGTGTGGGATTCATATTACTATCAGAGAGTTCCACATGACACTACTCTCTGTGGCTCTTTTTGGTGGAGGGACATTTGTAAATTAGTGCACAAATATCGGGTTGTAACTTCTGTAACTGTTGGCAAAGGAGATTCTATTCTATTCTGGTCTGATCATTGGGAAATTGGACAATCTTGTATCCCCCCTGCATGAAAGGTTTCCAAGAATTTTTTTCCTTTTGCTTTCAGAAGAACCTTTCTGTTATGGAAGTGATGCAGGCAGAAAATTTGCAGCAAATATTTTCTTTGCCTTTGTCTGAACTGGCTTATAGGGAGTTTAATCAACTTTCAACCTTGTTATCTAGTAGACAGTTAGACAATGATTGTAATGATATATGGGCTTGGAAACATGGGAAAAAGGGTGAGTACTCGGCAAAGAAGTACTATGAGTTTGTTCACCAGCCTGTTATTGCCAATGCCATACTCAGCTGGGTTTGGAAGAGCTGCTGTACAATGGCAATTAAAATGTTTGCCTGGTTGGTCATTATGGATAGAGTCAACACCAAGGATATGATTTAGCGACGCCACTGGAGAATTAATGATGGACCTAGTTGTGTTCCATGCCCGACTGGAGTAATTGAGGATAGGAATCATCTATTCTTCTAGTGTAACTTCAGTATGAGAATCTGGAACTACCTGCAAGTTTCCTGGCTGGATAGCAATGATATGGTGCCAATTGCATCTCATGCAAGGAAGGAGTTTGATAAACCATTTTTGCAGAGGTGGTTTTCCTTGCTTGGTGGAATATCTGGAAAGTTAGGAATGACAAGGCTTTTAGACATGTCCGTCCAACTTTTAGGAAGTGGAGAAATGGGTTTATTCATGATATTACTCTACTTTCACACATGATCAAGGCCAAATACAAGGATGATCTACTCAAATGGATTGATTTCCTGCCTCCTTGAGGACCCACACCTTTGTATTTCTTTTCTGTCTTAGCTTGTACCTTTATTTTTCCTTGAGTACTGTAGCTAGCCTTGTATAGTTTCTTCTTTCTTTTGTTCCCCCTCTTGAGGAACCCTGTAACTATCTTTGTTCTTTATTAATAAAATACTGTGGGGTGTAAGCCCTGCAGTCTCCCAGGTCAAAAAAAACTTAGTCAATATGAACGATTCTAGCTCCAGCGACCGTACGATGTCCATCCAACGGCCTTAGTGCTTCTTCAACCTCTGGTCTTCTTGCTCCAGCCACCCAAACCAGCGCCGGTCGTGCCGCGTGCTCCTGCCTCCCGTGGCCGCTTGTGAAGCCGTGGAGGCCTCACCGCCCACTACTACTCCTACCGCTGGCTAGGCCATCCCTCTACTCACCCACACCCGCTGTTATTCTGCGGTGACGACAGCCTCACACCGCAGCCGAACCAGTGAACCCTCATGCTCCACTACGCGTGGGCATCCACTGCCGCATCTTCCTCGGCTCCGTGTTGTCCCCTTCCTAGGCCTCGCCCATCCACTGCCCTGGTGCTCTCGGTGCGGCGTGGTCAAGGAACGACTTCCATCAGAAGAGTACTGCACATGGAGAGGCTGATAGCTAGGTCCACGGCGGCCACAAGGAAGTGCCTCCTTATTACGCGCAAAATAATTATTCCTCCACCTGACAGCAGGGACCTACCAGACGGGCCACCTTATTTCGCGAAAAATAAACATTTCCCCCCTGACTGCTAGGACCCACCAGCTACATCTTCGCACGCAAGGAAGTGCGTCCGGGCAAAAAAAACGATTCGCCCCCCCCCCCGATTGTTGGGACCCACCATCTACATCTTTGCATGCAAGGAAGTGCGTGACAGTCGGGACCCACCTGGTCGAAGCGTACGTAGCATTGTCATTCTGGTCGCGAACATGTACATACATACTGGTCGATGTAGAGGCGCGCACATGTCGTAGTAGAGGCGCGCATGTAGCATGTACACGTACGTACAGTGGCTAGTGTGCAAGAAAGATTACGGACATGTACGTACATACGGGCGGGGTCTCGAACGCCTACTCGCGCATAGGTACGGCCAGGGCTCGTGTACATGGCTGGGTTGGAACATAGAAACAACGTCGTCATCGTGTTCATGGGGAGCCAACCGGCTGGGTCGGAATGGAATGCATCGTTATGTTCATCGGGAGGGCTTGGACGGAACAACCGATGGAAAAAAGGCCTGGCGTACCACACAACGGAAGAAACGGCCTTGTGTTTGACCGGCCACGTTCTAAACAGGATCCTATTCATCGGGAGGGGTCTGGCTTACCACAAAATGGAGGAAACGGACTTGTGTTGGACCTTCTATGGTAGAAACGGGATCCTGTTGATCAGGAGGGGTGTGGTGTACCGCAAAATGAAGGAAACGGACTTGTGTTGGAGCACTATGGTTGGAACGGGGGTCATGTTCATCAGGAGGGGTGTGGCATACCGCAAAACGAGACTCCACGAGATACTGTTCATCTCCACCGTTGACCTCCTCTAGCCTCCACGGGCTACTGTTCATCCACCTCGACCTCCTCCACCCTCCACCTGCGACTGTTAATCCACGGGCTCCTATCCATCCAGCCTCCACCGCGTGCTACTCCACCGGCTAATGTTCAACCACCCCTCTCCATGGGCTCCTGTTCAACCACCCCTCCATCGTCTACTGTTCATCCAGCCCTCCATGGGGTCGTCCTGTTCATCCAGCCCTCCATGGGGTCTTGTTCATCTAGCCCCAACCGGCTCGATCAACCGGGGTCCTGTTCATCCAGAGGCAACACCACGGGGTCCTGTTCGTCCACCCCCACCAGGAACTGTTCATCCAACCCCCCTACAATGCTCACTGTTCATCCAACCCCCCCCCCCCAAGCAAATGCTCATTGTTCATCCGAGGCAGCATCGATCGGCTTCAGTTAGCAGCAATACCGAAGGAATCACTCGGGTTCAGTAACGTAGCTAGTGCAATCGCTCGGGTTCAGTTAGAGCCCAACGCCTCGCTCGGGTTCAGTTAGAGCCCAACGCCTCACACACACGCGCGTACATGTACGAGAGAAACGCGCATCGTTCGGCCCCCGACCACCCACCGTAACCGGGAACTCCCCGAAATTTTCCTCGCCCTCGCTTCTACCATAGTTTTTTTCGTCATGGACGGCCCAAAGAATGTCATGCAGCTGCGTCACCAGCCCGCCCACGATGAAAAGCCCATTTTCTGTCATGATTTTTTGTCATAGAAGTAGGAGCCCACCGCATCTATGATGATACCGGGTTTTGTTACAATTATCGTCATAGAAGTGTCATAAGTATGACAGAAAAAAAATTTGTTCGCCCCAAAATGTCACGGATGTGTCTTTTTTTGTAGTTAAGGGTGCGTACTTTCACTAGTGCAATCTCTCAACAATGCTAACATAGTTGGATCATATGATTATCCCTCAGAGTGCAATAAAGAATCACTCTCGAATTCCTATTAGTGGAGAAAAAGAGATAGAAATTGTTTGTAGGGTACGAAACCACCTCAAAGCTATTCTTTTTGATCAATCTATCCTAGACTTCATACTAAAATAACAGCAAGCTATTCTTTCTGATCGATCTAATCAAGAGTTCGTACTAAAATAAAACCATATGATGCATATCAACCAACTCTAATGTCACCTAGATAACCCAATGTCACCGCGAGTACCCGTGAGTTAATTATACGATATGTATTAAACAATTTCAGATTCATAATGCTCAATCCACACAAAGAACTACAAGGAGACCCCAAAGTTTCTATTGGAGAAAAGATAATAAAAACATGCATCAACCCCTACGCATAGATTACCCCAAAGTCACCTTGGGAATCCGCAAGCTGAGTGCCATAACATATATCAAGTGAATCAAAATAATACCCCATTGTCACCACAAATTCATATGCAAGACATATATCATGTGTTCTCAGATCTGAACATTCAATCCGACAAGACAAAACTTCAAAGGGTAAAGACTCAATTCATCACAACAAGAGTAGAGAGGGGAGAAACATCATATGATCCATCTATGTTAACAAAGCCCATGATATATCAAGATCGTGACATCTCAAGAACATGAGAGAGAGAGAGAATAAACACATAGCTACTGGTACAAACCCTCACCCCCGAGGGTGGACTACTCCCTCCTCATTGTGGTGGCCGCCATGATGATGAAGATGGCCACCGGTGATGATCTCCCCCTCCGGCAGAGTGCCAGAACGGGCTCCCGATTGGTTTTCGGTGGCTAGAGAGGCTTGCGGCGGCGGAACTTCCAATCTAGGGTTATTTCTGATGGTTTTTCTATTTATAGGAATTTTTGGTGTAGGTCTCACGTCCAGATGGGCCTCGAGGTGAGCATGATACACCGGGGCACGAGCAAGGGCCTAGGCACACCCCGGTGGGTTGTGCCCTCCTCGTGAATCTTCTAATCCTCCCACGAAGCTTCGGGGGTCTCTTTTTTGCAAAAAAAATTGTCAAAAAGTTTCAGCTCATTTTGAGAACTTTCATTTCTGCACAAAAAACAACACCACGGTAGTTCTCCTGAAAACAGCGTTAGTCCGGGTTAGTTCCATGCAAATCATACCAAAACCATATAAATTTATTGTAAACATTGCATGAATACTTCATAAATTATAGATACGTTGGAGACATATCATATGTTGCCGCTTGTGTCATTGGCGCCCGCACACTCCTCCACCCGCACCCGTCTCCCGGAGCTCCACCTCGCCGCCGGCATCTCCCCCGAGCTCCACCTCGCCACCGGCATCTCCCCCGAGCTCCACCTCGCTGCCAATGTCTCCCCTAGCCCTTGTAAGTCATCTGCCCCTCCTTCTCTATCCTTTCTTCTCTGTCTAGGTGTAGTTAACATGATTTAGGTGTTAATTTTGGTGTAGTTAACTCAATTTAAACTGAGTAGTTACTGAATGAATGCAAATATATATGGATGTGCAGAAATTTAGTAGTATGAACCCTAGGTAGTTAACTGAATCCTAGGGTTAGATATATTAAGTGCTTTACTTAACTTAATTCTAGGGTTAGGGTTTTAGGTGTTTAGTTATGTTAATTCTAGGTTTAGGTGTTTCTGTTAAATGAATTCTAGGTGTAGTTAACAGAATTGTAGGTATTTATTTATTTTAGTTAAAGCAACTGTTGCTATTTAAAGAAAAAATAGAATTGATTACCACTAGTTAGTATGAACCCTAGCTAGGTTCAAATTAGGTAGTATGAACCCTAGGTTAATTAGTATAAACCCTAGGACAGATTAGGTAGTATGAACCCTAGTTAATTAGTATGAACTCTAGTTAGGATTAACCCTATATGAAATTTGACAAGTCCTAAATGTACTATCAAATTTGACAAGTGCTGAATTTAGTTTCGAATATTGTGAAGAAAGAGGACTTCTTGCATTTTTATTCAAGTTCTATATTTTCTTCCTGTTATATGCAAATTTGAGTGGCCACATGATATGTGGACATGTGATTTGGACATGTGATATTTGAACATGTGATATTTGGAATTGATGGTTATGCGCAGGGTAAATGATCCTAGTGGCCTATGTTTCGCCGAAATGTTGATTCATTTCCATTCTGGTGAATTTCAGGCGCTCAATATGTCCACTTTTTAGCAAAGTTCATGCCGAAATTTCCCATGAATTTTGGCATGACTTGTGCTAGAAAGTAGGCATATCAAGTGCCGGGATTTGCTATGACGGGAACACTACAAAAAATAACACTTCCGTGATGATACATGTTTGTCACAGTAGGACACGTTTTCTATCATGGATGTACATCCATGACGATTTTATGAAAGAATCAAGATAGTCATACTTGTGCTATCATAGAAGTGTTCCATGACATTACCAAAATTATCATCACGGAAGTGTCCACTTCCAGGACGATAAATCGCGCGTCATTGAAGTGCTTTCATCAAGGGTGACAGACACATGGCATCCACCGTAATGGGTCGCCGTTAAGCTATCAGGTTCCGGTTTGAATCCGATAACCCGTAAACATCCTGGACCAATGGGGATTTTCCTCGTGTAAAATTCTCATTGGCCGGAGGAAACACATGTTGGCTCACCGTTGGGACAGATGTCATCCACACACTGGACAGGAGGTGCCTATGATAGGTCGACACATAGCATGACCCAACAGTGGCCCATTCCGGTGAAAAAGGCCGGCCCAGTAAAAATTAGCAGGCCAGCCCATGTAAGGCTTACTTGTGTCAGGTCCATTTAAGCACACGGACCATACGAGATGTGCCAATTCGGCCCGTTAATGATTTGACACCATTGCATCCAATCGTCAGTTTGAGCCCGTTAACAGCCCGCTATATATTTGGGCTCAATATCGGCCCTATGTGGTTTCGGCCTATTAACGACCCATTCAGGGGATGGACAAATTTTCAGGATGTACATCTTTCGGCCTTTTAGCGACCCATTTAAGTGTTGGGCCAATTTTCGGCCTCGTGTGTCTTTCAGCCTGTTGATGGCCCATAAATGAGTTGGGCCTTTTGCAGTCGGACCTAAGTTTGGGACTTTTAACGACCCATGCTCTTCATGGTCCAATACTAGCCTGGTTTCTCTTTCAGCCTACTAAAGGCCCCCAACATAGTTGGGCCATATACAGTACAACCTGATTTTCAGCCTCTTAGCGGCCCATGCTATTTATGGTACAGTAAGAGCCCACTTTCTCTTTCGGCCTGCTAAAGGCCCACAATATAGTTGGGCCATATGTAGTCCGACCTTAGTATCGGCCTGTTAACGACCCGTGAAATCAAAAGGGCCGACTTGTTGCCCACTTTGATGTCAGCCTGTTAACGACCCGGGAGGTAATAGGGCTGACCATTAACTTTCGGCCTGGTAATGACCCATTAACATAATGGCCCACTAAAGTTCGAACATTTCTATAGGCCCAATTAGACAATTTGAGCCCATTACAACGAGCAATTCTGCACATGACCAAAACCGATCAATCAAAGGCCTATGAGAATTTTGGCCCCTGCGAGCCCATTAGGGAAGCTCATTAAGGCCAGTGGGCTGCTTCCTTCATATAAGGCCCACGACTGTTCATGCTAACCAATAATTTCACTGCTTTTTTAGCTTCCCAACGACCATTTAGCTGGAATGCGGGGCGCACTAAGCAAAGGTACGACATACAGGGAAAAACATTGCACATCCAGCATATATTACAGGAAATTACATCCACAGGGCAATCAAAGATTGATGCCAGTGCAAATAAATGAACAGAACCTAATGATCTACAACGTCACAATCTGCAACCGCAGCGCGGAAGACGCCCATAAGCATGTGGGCAAGTTCTTGCTGCTTTGCTACACTGTCTCTGAAAACATTGATCAGTTGTTGTTGCGCACGAATGTGCATGTCTGATTCCTACACCATTTCCATCATTGCTTCAGCCAGTAATTGGTTCACAAACATACATTTTTCCGTTACATTCGAGATAGAGGAAACTGAACAGATTCAGATGGCGATTTTGGCAGGCTTGCATTATTGACAGTGGAGAGTGTCTCAACCACTGCATCATAACATAATTTAGGAGGGGGAACGAACAGATTAATCAAGAGTTATTGCCATATTACTTGGCCTAGATTTATTGGAAAGAAACAATGGGGTTGCCTTGCTATTTTCAGAGTTTGTATTCTTATCTATAGCAGCCTGCACCAAATTAACACACTAGCATTGCTATCATTGGCCAGGTCAGATAATAGGAAAGCAACATTGACACAACAAATGTCTGGGCAACCAGACCACACCAGCCTACACCAAATTAACACAATATGGCACTGCTATCATCAGCCAGGTAAGGTAACACGAAAGCAATATTGATACAATGAATGAATGGGCAAGCAGAGCAACACTACAATTCAGTAATGTGCATGACATGAGATAGTACACTCATGTAGCCCAATATGCAAAACTACCAGGCAGTTTTCCTTACAAAAATCAACATTGTCACCTTTAATTATAAATTTTGCTACAACTAAATTTAGATCAGATAAAGGTTGGATTCATGCCGACTAACAAAATACATGCTGATGTAAAAATATAGTGATATACACAGGTACTTACATCAGCATTGGAGCACAGAGAATTCCCGCAAGATACTTTCCTCGAATATGATCCCAGTGCAGAACATCTTCTATCGTTTAACCTTATTTTCTAAAAGAGAGATGGGTAAGTAACATGTAGAAAATATGACCAGAATGCTATAAAATTTCATGATGCGAGGATACGCACACACTTCTTAGAATGGAGTTGACATAGTTTTGTTGGACTGGAGCGGACTAGTTCTTTGGCCACTGGAATCTGCTTATTATCAGTAGGAGTTGGGTTTCTCTGTGCTGGAGCAGTATCTATGAAAAATGGAGTTGGTTTTCTATCTCCTGGCATTTGGATCTTTTGCAAAGACCTGGTTTGCAACCCTTCAGATTCTAGCATAGCCGTCCTCCCCTTGCATGCCTTATATAGAAGAATGGTGCTTCAATTATAAAACATGCTACAACAGAGATGGAATAGGTATGGAAGAATAGAAAGGCATGACATATTGACATGTATTCCCTCCATCCGGAAATAAATGGATGGGTCTAGACGTATTTCAGTTCTAGATACATCCATTTTATCCATTTCTGCGACATGTAATCCGTATGCACGGAGTATGATGTAAGAGCTAGGGATACAACAGGACAATAGTACTAGTTGAATGTAAAATTGTATGCTAGCAGAATACACACAGAAAAACAGTAAGGCAACATATGCGTGTATGATTGGGAAACTAAGATGACATTGAAACAGACCACTAGAACAACACTTCAATGTAAAACAAGAACATGGTATGGTAGACAGATGAAGTACATACTGATGAATAACAATGCATAGGATATTCATAAGAATGATGTCCAAACTAAGCAGATGACATTGCGATAGAGTAGAATGACAGTACTTGAATTTGAAAACATGTTATCATGAATGGAGTAGGTACTGAAAAACAGGAAGGCATGCCATATTTACATGCATGATCAGCAGGCTAAGCACAAGGCATTGCAACATAGTAGATGCACTCGAGGACATTATATGCATGTTGCACCCATATCACATGCCAAGTTAGAGCAAGGACCTTGCGGGGTGAATAGGATTCATCATCTTTCTGCAAGTCTTGTGAAGAACTGCCTTTACATGTTCCATCATATTGGGTATCATTGACATCAAGTTTGTTGGCCGTTACATTGCTTCGTGAGGTTCTTGTGGATAAATCAGTGTGTGCAATTATATATGACATGCATGGAAGACAACTAGTAGTTAGATTTATGTAATGAGTGCTTGTAAGAGACAACATAAATAGTAGGACTGGGGTTAACTAGCAGCAATAGTTCTCAAAAACTAAAGGGAGAACACAGATGAAAGCTACAGAATATGTATCGTTTGTACTCTAGATTAACTAGATGGCACACAAAAGTATTAAAGAACAACATAGGCGATACTAGAAGTGGTATAATACTATAATCACCAGCCTATGGGATAGCTTTGACTGATGGATGATAACTATGGAACATCGTTACCTAAAGAACAAGTCTCTTAACTGAACTATGGAACAACGTTAACTCCTGAACAAGACCCGTAAGAGATCAGCATGAATATATAGTGAAACATGATAATCTATTTTCCATGCTTAGATGAATATAAAAGCCATAAATGTTGCACACAAGTAAGATGAGGGTACAACCTATCTGGCCACCATCCATAGGAGTGAGCATCATGTGCTGACTTGTCGATGGCCCTGCAGTTGTTGTGGCTGTCCATGTTGGGCACGCGCATTTGATGCAGGGAACTGTTGAGTGGGGACTATAGCTCCCTTCTGGTGCATGCTTCCCTTGTTGGAGTTGCTTTGGTGAGAAGGAAGACGGTAAGGCTGAAGATGCAGAAAACGCATAATGTTAAGAACGACACATATCTCTAATCTGAATAAATACCCTAAGAGATCAACAATAAGGTACAAGAGTGGTCACACGTCTGTTGACTAAAGACTAAATTGGGGTCACACGATTTTATTTTATTTTGGCACTGTCCGATCTACGCCGGATGGCTTGATGGTCATCTTGTGCCTCCCGGCTGACACTGTTCAGAATCTTCCCTGAAGAGTTAGCGACCACCGACAGAGCAGTCTGCCTCCGCTGTCCGTGGCCACGAGAGCTCCGGCCAAAACACCGCTCCCCGCCCCACCGCCCCCGCCCCACCGCAATGCAGTGGTTACGCCATCCCCGGCCAATCCACAAAGACTTGCCCTCATCCAGATCCGGCGACGGTAGTACCTTCAACCCACGCAACTCTAAGATAGCCTTGTAAGCACTACTTCCGTGGGGAACTTGCGCCCCCGCACCCGTACATTAGACACCAGCCAACCGACAGCCTAGGAGCTCTGTCGCCTCGAGGGGTGCTGCTTCCCATTGGGAATCGATTGGCCCAGAATAAAAATCCAGACAACTCATGCCTAAATAAAGTGATTTGAGATGAGTGTACGACCTATCTTGCGTTCCGGTGAAATAGCTAGCTCCAGCTACCGAGTCGGTGAGGACGGCACGGTTGCGGTGGCTACCGGCGGCAGCAAAGCAGAGATGTCACGACGGTCGACGGCTATGGGGAAGCAGCGTCGGGGCCCTGCTGGACGCTTCCGATGTTGGAGCTGCTCCGGTGCCGTGCACAACTGTGGGGGTGAATCATCTCCGGTACAGTTCACGCGGTCGTCGTCGATGCAGCTTGAGTAGCACGGAGTAAGAGGCACACAACCCAGTGCACGACGGCAAACGGACAGCATCTCCGGCATTGGGGAGGAGGGCGGCGGTGAATTTGGTGCGGTGTGGGGCGCCATGGAGGAGGGGCTAAGGTTATGTGGCTGGGGAGAATGAAGCTTCCGGGGAGAAGGTGATTTGGTTCCCACGAAGTATGAATGGGGAATTGGGAGGGGGAACCATGTCTTACGGACGCATTTGTCTAAAATGTGGGGGGAGTTACAGTTCTACTCCTCCCTTTAGGCTTCTTGGCTTGGGTCTGTGTACTGAGGGTCGGGGATAGTAGAGTAACTTTGCTTCTCCCAAATAGTGGGCGCGAGTGATTTCGGGCGAGGAGGGCGTGTTTTGAAAGAGTGGGCACAAGCTCTAATGGGCGAGGAGGGCGTGTTTTGAAATAATCGGCGCAAGCGATTCGGGCAAGGAGAGGGTGTTTTGCCGCCCATGGTGTATGAATTATTCGGCACATGTCATTTCGGTCGAGGAGAAGGTGCGCTTGGATGAAGTTACGAACCTACCCTCAATGTACAATGGGCCAATTAATGCGTGTCCCACATAGGCCGGCAATTTCGCGTCTCCCATTTACTTGCTCGGGCGAATTCCACGGAACAGAGGGTGTTTAGCGGCTCGTTCAAATTTTGGGAGAACGAGCATCCATGTCTACCTTACCAAGTCGATTCCAATCAAATTTTGAAATATTAGCTTATGACTTCTTTTTTAGATGGAGAGATGATGCTCAGGACTCATGTATTTTTACATGCTCGTTGCTAACGAATTACTATATGAAAAATAGTTGACCCACTCAAAAACGGGAATCAAACCCAAAATGAAATAGCTCGTTCACCAGGTCAAAATAGTGAACTAAACCCAAAATTGAACACCTCAATCGAGTAGCATGTTGTACAATATTATAGTACTCCATGAACATGTTGAAAGTCAAATTAATGAACTTGTTTGATATGCATATATCCGTTCATGTGTGGATTGCACACAACATGTTCTCCAATTTAAATATTTGAATGCAAGTTTATATCGAAACATGGTTTATATCAGTCTTAGATTCATAAAACGTGACCCCCCCTCGCCTGGACTCCTGCTCTCTCTCGCCAACAGTCTTCAGTTTTGTCGCACACATCCAACACACAAACCTTGTTGGTCTCTCTCTGTTTGTGCGTGTGTGGAGGGGGGGGGGGTCTTCCTAGTTCGCATGCATATATACTCCATGTATAGGTCTCTCTCACACACTATGTATGATTCTCTAGTCCAAGCTAAATATCTTGGGTGCACTCATCGTACGCACAAAAATTCCCTGGCTCATTGCCCGTAACTCTCTCACGCACCACTTTGTCGTCTCGGAGCCCTTCCCTCCCTCTCTCTCACTCTCTCAAACTCTCCATCTCCCTGGGTCACACATACACATGCATATCTCACCCGCACTCGATAGACCCATCTAAAACTCTATCCCTCTCCCTCGTTCTCTCTCCATCTCACACGCACACACACACACACAATCTCATGCCTGGCCAAGTATGATGGTCTCTCACTCAATTGTAGGCACACGCAGTCCCCCCTATATGTATATGACTAGCTAATTCTTAGTCTCCATCACAAACATGTGCATGGTCTATCTCGATTTCTCTCGGGGCATCTTTCTATCGCACGTGCACCTCGTCCCTTGATCTCCCACCCATATAGCCCCCTCACGATCTCGAGGTGATCTTTCTATCACAAACACACCCTCTCTCCCTCCCCGTGCGTCCATCTTCTCCATGCGTCCGTCTCGACCTTGGTTCCTTGTTGGCCAAACCTCTATTGGACATGTGCTATAGGGGTGTCTCTCTCCGTTGCAAACAATCATGCACTAGCTATCTTCGTGTATCTCCTCACCTCGCTTTTCTATCTCCGAGATGCTTGTGTGATATGTTTGCATAAGAAACAAACACACACACTCTCTCTCTCTAATTTATCGTTTGTTGTCCCTTTCTCTTTAACACACATACTCTTTTTGCACACTCACTCATTCTCCTTCACACGCACTTGATCTCTCTCGACATAGGCACTCTCTTTGGTCCATAGCATATAGATTTATTGAAACATCAAACACCACAAAGTTTGACCATGTACATGGAGAAAAACATTTACATCTAGAACGACAAACATAACCATTAGATTCATCATGAGATGTAGTTTAGTATGATGTACCTTTGGTATTGTACATATAAATAATATTTACGTAAACCTAGTCAAAGTTTCCAAAGTTCGACTTCTAAAAAATTTATATGCACTGTATTATCGAGCGGATGGAATATCTCTTTCCCCCTCTCAGCTATCTGACGCACCACTCAGCCTTATCGGGGCTCCTCTATCTCTCTCAAACTTTATATCTCCCCGGTTCACACATACACATGTCTCGCTCACGCTACATAGACCCATCTAACACTCCCTGCCCTTGTTCTCTCTCTATGTGACACGCACCCCCTAAGTACCATAATCCCTCACTCCATCATAGGCGCACGCACTCCCCCTAAGTATGACTATCTCTCACTAGCCATCAGAAACACATGTATTGTCTCCTTCCATCCATATGTATATCTCAATATCTCTCGGGGTATCTTCTATCGCGCACACACCTTGTCACTCAATCTCCCATCCATGTAGTCCCATCACGATCTCCAGGGGATCTCTCTATGAAAAACATACAATCTCTCCTCCCCATGTCTTCATTTTCTCCGTACGTCTCCCTCGACCTCTCTCCCTTGTTTGTCAGACTCCTCTAGGCCACATGCTAGGGGTCTTTCTCTCTCGGTTGCAAACAACCAACACTATCTCCTCACCTTGCTTCCACTGTCGAAGATGCATGTGTGATATGTTTGCATAAGGCACACATGCTTTTTCTCTACTTTTATTGTGTGTTTTCCATATCTCTTTCACACACGCACACACACACTTTTTCTAGTCACTCTTTCTATTTCACTCTCTCTCTCTCTCTAGTTAGGTACTCCCACGTCCATAAGCATATGGATGTTTTGAAAAGTCAAACCTCAGAAAAGTTTGACCAGGTATATGTGGAGAAAAACATTTACATATGGAACGATCATTAGATTCATCACAACATGTACTTACTTTATACTATCATTTATCTTTGGTATTGTAGATACAAGTAATTTCTTTATAAACTTGGTCAAAGTTTCAAAAGTTTGACTTAAAAAAATGTAGGCACTATATTATCGAACGGAGGGAGTAGCTCTTTCTCTCTCTCTCTCTCTCTCTCTCTGCTATCTCTCACGGGCCTCCCCTCTCATTCGAACTCTCTATACCGAGGGATTATACAGTCACTGTGTCAGCGTATAGCTCCATATATTGTTTAGTTGACCGGTCAACCAGTCCACATGCTGCCTTGTCAGCTCGTGTTCTCTATCTTCGTGTGCTAGCCCATGTGGCAGTGGGTGAAAAAAAGTAAACTAGAGGTCCATCTGACACGCGGTGAGGTAAACAAAGTTGAAACCACTCCGGGTAGCACCCCGCATGCTAGTAAATTGAGGGCACACTTCTTCCACGTGAAGGACACACTCGCGCACACTTCACCACTGTGCGGCGGCATGCACAGAAGGATGCACTCGCGCACACCGAACACACAACACACCAGCACACGTGTGCACCGGCGTCGCCGCCGGCTGAGATGGACGGTGAGGCAGCCAACAAGCGAAGGCGGCTCAAGCCAAAACCGCATCCGACGAGCCTGGACTTCATCAGCAGCCTCCCCGACGACATGCTTCTCGTCATCATCGGCCTCCTCCCCACCAAATTCGTCGTGCGACCCACCCTGCTCTCCCAGCGGTGACGCCCCCTCCGGCGCCGGGTCCCCCTCAACCTCACCATCGATAGTTGCCTCTGCGACGGGGATTGCAAACGCATGGCCACAGTCTCCAAGATCCTTTTATCGCACCCTGGGCCAGCCAAACGCCTTGACATCCGCATATTCACTACCAACTGCAAGGTCCAAGCCAAGTTCGATGAGTGGTTCTTATCCCCGGTCCTAGATCAACTCGAGGAGCTCAGTTTGAAGTTGGATGATGTCGCTCTCTGCCGCCGTCCGCGCTCCGCCTCACGCCAATGTTGCGTCATGCCAGCTTCAGCTCCTGCTATCTTCCCCAGATTAATGCCGCACCCGCCCTTCTGCTCCCTCAACTCAAGTAGCTCGACCTCTTCGACGTTGTCATCTCAAAGAAGGCTATGGAGCACCTGCTCCACAACTGTACTGCGCTCGAGTACCTTCGTCTTCAGCAGATCCACGAGTTCATTAGCCTCCACATCACCTCGATGAATCTTTGCTGGATTTATGTGTCTTGCTGGCCCCGCAACAAGACATCAATTGGGAAGAAATCACTCCAGCTGTTCCATGTTATGGTCATTGAGAATGCGCATTTCCTTGAGAGTTGCTTGTATCTGATCTAGAAGGTCCAACAAAAATCAGGGTCATTGACGTGCCAAAATTGATAGCGTTGGTTAACTCGTCTGCCAAATTCTCCGAACTCTTTATTGGATCCGTAATCGTTTAGGTACAACACTCATCTTCTTCTCCGTCTTCTTGAAATTCACATTTTTAAATTTCTTCTTGATGTATTTACGACTGTCATCCAGAAAATGATTCCCACAAGCTTGACCTAGTCTATGCGCACAGTGAAGATCTTGGCAATAAAATCTATCGGCCCCAATCTGGATCAAGTTGTTGGATTCCTTACATGCTTTTCGTGCATGGAGAAGCTGCTCATCGAGGTGAAACTTCTTTCCTATTAATAAACGGTAATCACGACGTAGCTCAATTTTTTTTCATAATTTTCCCAAATTATGATGAAAAGTGTAGTGTTCAAAACTGCATCTACGCACTGCACCGAAAGAAATGTTTTTAGTATTTTTTCTCACATGACCACCTGCATCGTTTTTTTGTCATACTACTACTATAGTAGCCTAGGCTAGTCAAAGTGGCAAGTAACTTAGACTAGTAACTCTATGGTTACCCTAAGAGCAAGTACTGCCTCCGTCCTGGTTTACTCTTCCTATTTTGTAGTATAAAAATTTGACCATAGATTTAACTGACAAATTGTTAATGTATGTCACTAAAAATTATATCGTTGGATTCGTATTTCAACATAATTTCAAATGGTATAATTTTTGGTGACATGCATTGGCATTTTGTTAGGTAAATATATGGTCAAAAATTTACACTAAATATGAGGTAGTACAAAAGTGGGCTATAACGGCCCTCCACTATGTAGGCCAAAACACGTGCCAAATTCACTTGTGATGCATTTGGCATCGATGCCCCTCCATTGCTCACATGGTGCCCCAATCTGGATCACCTACTTTGCTTCGGTGACAAATTAACTCACGCAATGAAAAAACACTTGCATGGGAGAGGGAAAGGACTGAGGCAATAAAAAACACTTGTTTGGGAGAGTGAGAGGCTGGTGTAGTTGGTTTGATTGATTTGTTTATACATGTGGGTTTGTGTGAACATCGATGCCAACTCTCTTACATCGCTAGAGCGGTGGCAACATCTTTTGATTGGACATCGATGCATATTATGTGGCATACTTTTGAGAAATTTGGCATCAGCCACATAGTGGAAGGCAACAAATGCCCAAACTCTTCACGTGCTCCTCGGTAAATGAGAGGAAAGAGAGAGAGAGAGTCAAAAAATATCACTAGCCAGCCAACCCTATCATATGCCTTGTTTTAAAATAACCTATCGTAAGAGCGAATGATATTGGTACCTCTTGATGACACGACAATCTTATACATCCAGCTCCTCTAATATGTTCTCTTCTTTTGCAGATAAAAAAGACCCGAAAGTGAAGAATGTGCTGCACTTTAACAATCTCATCAAATGCCTTGATCTCCATCTTACAGAAGTTGATTTGATCGACTGCCGAGGCAGCACATCTGAGATTAAATTGGCCAGGTTCTTTGTTCTGGAGGCAAGTGTGCTCAAGGTAAAGAGGTTTGGTGGTCTCTGGCACAACAATGAATGGCGTGCTGATCACCGCAAGCATCTAAGCCTAAATGACAAAGTCTCCGCAGAAGCTAAATTTGTTTTCGAACATCAAGTGGCCAGAGACTCGAAAATTTATTTGCCCATTAGTGACTTGTCAGGGCGGTTGATTTTAGTTTGTACGATAATGCTGCATCCACCTAAAGTAACGAAAGTTCTTACGTAAACTTCCTAGTAATTCCCTCTTCGTAGGTGCAACATTACTCCTAACATTTGTTATATCAGTTTGAAACTTGTAATATTTCCGTGTCCTATTCCTGTGTTTTCAAAATCCTGCGAATCAAAGAGGTCCTGAGTTGGTGATGATGTTGTGCCTGTCATCTTTCACCAATAGCCGTCGGATCTAGATCTGACGCATACAACCAAACTTCTGCAGTTTTGCAGAAAGATGCTCACACTTGTTCCCTATTTACAAACAACTCCTTGTCTCTCACAATCAGCCTTATCCCCTCCCCACCACATCCAGAAGGCCATGTAAAAATCTGGCGCGATGGTCGCTGCCAGCGCCGTTCACCCCCAATCTTGGTGTTTCGTGCAATGCACGGGCATGTACGCATGGGAATTATGTCGAACATGACTAGTTGTAAGAAGGCTAGCTGTACAGCCATGATGATAGTGACTGTAGATGGTGAGGCTGACTTTGGTATGCCGAACACGGCGCCTACACTTAGGTGTCATCTCCGACGTAGGGTCTTGTCACTTCACTATGAGGAGCAGCACAAAATAATTTGACAAACGGGTAGTACAATACTACTACATTGGTAGTACTACTACTACTAGTACTAGCACCACCGTCTGGATTTAGTAGTACTACCACGTCCGTCTGGATTTAGTATTTGACTAGCAATATCTAGTAACGACTAGCCTAGTAATGCATGTCATAAAAACTATACTACTCCCTCTGTAAATAAATACATGGTGTATTGTTTTATTCCTTCCAGTAGATGGCTGAAATCTGAAATCTCATCAATCAGACTACTATTGTACTCATCGATCGCTCAGCTTGGTAAGCTACCAACAAAAAATTGCAATCAAAGACTACTATTGTACTCCCTCTGTACTAGTGCATTAGTCACGTTACGAACACCAAATAGTAATCCCAAAAATTTTAGGTGTGGTGCATTAACTACCCACCCCGTTCCCTATTTTTTGCCAAGAAAAAATAAATCACCCAATACGAGACGTGGGGTGCGTATGCATCCAATGACTTGAGACTACTTAGCACTACATTTTTGGTTACATGCATTAACACTTTATTAGTTAAATCAAAGGTCAAAACTTGGCGCAAAATGCAAAGGTGACCAATAAACCAGTAAACATCAAAGTTCTCTCGTTTGGCCCCAACTAGAGGTCCGGTGAGATGACTATACTGCACCGGCACAGAGGGGGACGCAACTTCATTGACTTACTGCACCTGCCTTTGGGTGTATGATAGGTCGGCCCAACAGGTGGCTGGTGTCACGACCGGGTTTTCCGGGTATAAATTTCCAGAAAAAGACCGTCATAATCATCAGCCCCAGGATTACTGTTAGCTGATGAGGCTCCAGCTGATACAGAAATCTCAAGCAAAATACAAAATATGTAGTACAAGACCATTCTGGCCTGTGAGTACAACAATTGGGTTTCTAGTGGGTGATGACGGGAGCGGTTTGTGAGACATCAGTGTCTATGGGACTCCATTTCCCACAGGAATAGCTGACCAGGTTAACTCCTATCTTCACGAGGCTGCTATCACCGTTGCTTAGGACTCGAGGCTGTCATCATCACGCTCCTCTCCAAGCAGAAATCTGGCCAAGACGATAGCCAGGGACAAGCCAGTGAGTACTTTGAATGTACTCGCAAACATTTAGAACACATGTATAATATAATTGATAATCATGCACAAAAAAAATTCTATGATCACATCGCCAGTCATAAATAAAACATCTTTTATGCATGCAAGCAGGTTATTATCATGCAACCTGAATAAGCAGTAATAGAGTGGGAATAAAATGCCGCAGTCGGGCATCTGAGCAACACCACAAAAAGGGCTTTAAAAGAAATGCCACAGTCGGGTGTCTGAGCGACACCACATAAAGGGCTTTAAAAGAAATGCCATAGTCGGGCGTCTGAGCGACACCACATAAAGGGCTTTAAAAGAAATGCCACAATCGGGTGTCTGAGCGACACCACATAAAGGGCTTTAAAAGAAATGCCACAGTCGGGCGTCTGAGCGACACCACATAAAGGGCTTTAAAAGAAATGCCACAATCGGGCGTCTGAGCGACACCACATAAAGGGCTTTAAAAGAAATGCCACAGTCGGGCATCTGAGCGACACCACATAAAGGGCTTACAAGATAAATAATCACAATGAATATCCAGGAGGTAGAACCGTCCAGGGATACTCGATAATATAAATAATGCAATGGGTTAGTCCATCACAAGATAATAATCATAATCTTCACAAGTCACAAGTCACGGTCCAAGTTCTGGTTTAATAATCTCTCCTCCGAAGACCGACACTAGGACCAACACTTGACCCATCCCAGACTGTAATCCTTAACCATGGACACGGCTATTCGAATAGGTTTTAATCTCTGCAGAGGGTGTACTCTTTACCCACGAGTAACGGATTCCTTTAGTCCATCGGGGCTAATTCCGTCTACGGCCTTTTAGTTGAAAACACGCCTAACTTGCACACACCAGCTTAACTCATCGGTGTCTGGAATCACCCACGACACTTGTTAAGCAAAACTCTAAGTGGGGAGGCTACAACCTCGCGTAGCATGGGATCAAATTTATATCGCGCGCTCTAAGGGGTGGCCTCCCCTCTCGGTCTCAACCGGAAACACCCATGCCCCCGGACCAGGTGGCATGCCTACCGGCTACAACCGATATCTTCCACCATGGCCTCTCTGTACGGTGTGTGCTTGAAAGGGGTTGACGACTTACTGAACCATACCCTACCTGCGGCAGGGACAAGTGGGGGTACATATCAAGTATGGGGGTTACTGGAAACAAGACTCGGTCTACGGTCGACTCAGGAGGTTTATAAGTTCCCTGCAAGACATGTAAACACATATATTTCAATCAACAAAAGCACAACTCAATATACCTTACCATGCCATACCGGACATAACCGTCCTGACGGGGACCGGCGATAAGCTCACGCCTACCCAAGGCCGAGGCTTTCCCGGATTCCTTTCCGGCATGCATGCAAGGCACATGAGGTTGATTACCATCACATTTATATTCATTTCCAACAGCAAGGAAATCACTAATATGCTTCCATGCAAATGATCATGTCACATAAAATAACAAGTCCTCTGAAATAAGATGGTGTTATAAACGTGTCAAATAACACACCAAAACATTATGCCAGGGTTCAGAATGCTTGCCTTTAATGGTGTGGAGAGGTGGGGTGCTCTCCAAATTTTTTTGAAAGCTTCCTTCTCTCCCAAAAATCCTATTTCCAAAAATATGCAAATAACACATATTTCAAAAACAGTACAAAAAAGTTGTTTGGAAATTTTCAAATAAAACTTAAAATAAACTAGACCAAATTTGAGGAAGGTAGGAAAAAGAATCAACTCATTTGGAGTTATATTTAACAAGTTATAGGCAGTCAAAGTTGTGGTAAAAATCTGTTTTTAATAAAATCAAGAAAAAGAAAACGTTTCAAAAGAGATTACGCTTTCGGACAGAGAAGACGTATTTGCGCCTTTTACGCCTCCACTTATCCAGCGTGGCTGCCGCGTGAGTCACCGACAGTGGGCCCGCCTGGCCCACTGGTCAGGTTTGACTGGCCCACGCGCGCGTCGTCTCCCCCTGACCGAACAGGGGCGGAGCTCCGGCGAGGCTCGCCGGCGAATGGCGGCGTCCCTCGGTGATATGAGTGCATGGGCGTGCTCAGGAGGTCGAGACGAACTCGGGGGTACCCGCTATGGTCGCCGACGTGGACGGAGTTGCCGGCGATGAGCTTAGCGGCAGAGATGGTTTCGGGGGCGAAGTGATATTGGGGCTGCGGTGGTTCCCGATCAAAATTGAGTAGGGGGACGGTTTCACGGGAGGATGAGGAGGTTCCTGGCGAAGCGAACAGAGA
Organism: Triticum aestivum; assembly: GCF_018294505.1. Taxonomy (NCBI): domain Eukaryota; kingdom Viridiplantae; phylum Streptophyta; class Magnoliopsida; order Poales; family Poaceae; genus Triticum; species Triticum aestivum. The sequence continues at coordinate 593,195,422 of NC_057801.1, read as the reverse complement.
GGGGGAGGTACTGGAGGTGCCGGATTGGCCGGGGCGGTGGCGGCAGCAGGAGTTGCCGGAGATGAGGAAGGAGGCCTCCCCGGGTCGAATGTGAGGTAGGGGAGCGCCATTGGGGTGGCCTGAGGTTACCTGCGTGCTCGGGGAAGCTCGAGGCCTCCTTTTATAGGCGTGGCAAGGCGGTTCCGCGGCGGCTGCGGATAAGGTCGCCGGCGACCGCCATTCTGTAGCTAAGGCGTCGTGGCGGCGACGAGCGCTAGCGGACACACTCGTGGATGAGCTCGCGCTGTTCCAGGGGCCAGGTGGCGAGCGGAAGAGGCTTGGGCGGCGCTGAACGGAGCAGGGGCTGTCGGCGGCCATGGCGGCTAGCTCCTGGCCTATCGGGGACGTGGCGAGGGGCGGCTTGGCGTGTTGCGGTGAGGAGGGACGTGCGTGGCGTGGCTCTGCAGTGGAGGCAAGGCCAGGGGCGCGACGCGTCGGCTCGGGTGCGGCACGTGCAAAACGCGTGCCAAACGCACGCTCTGCTCGCGCTCCGGGCGTGCACTGGACGTGCTCGACGTAATGCCAGGGCATGCTAGAGGTCGCGGTTGAGGCTGGGAAGAAACAGGGCTGGGTTAGGGTTAGATAGAGGGTGAATGGGCATGGTTGTTAGGTCAGGCGACCAAGTTCACAGTGTAAACTTGAATCCATGCCAAATCTGGCTATGCTCTCCAGGTGTTTGACAAAATGCCACAGGCACCTAGGCTCTTCTTGGGGGGTGGCCAAATCCTCCAGATCAGGGTCTCCTTAGATGCAAGAGAGAGTGGTGAGGTTAGTTTGTGAAAAGCACAAACTTGTTAGTGCAAGTTTTGCAAAACTACAATTCTGGACAGGAAATAAATGACATTATTTCATGAACCAAAATTAATCCAATGGGTGCATGCTCCTGGATTTAGGGGTTTGGTAGGGCTGTCTACAAGTAGGAGAAAACACAAGATCTTTGGAGCAAAATTAAATAGGGTTGCAGTAGAAATCACAAGGCTGGACCAGAATGAAAAAGAGGTTGATTGACTCAAAATTTTCAAAGAACAGCACTAGGTTTTTGCATAATGTTGAATCATATGCTACTACCAATATCCCATAATTTTGGTGGAGGCTAGAAAGAATTATTTAAAAGGGTTGTAGTGCAAAATGCACTCTGGACCAGAGAAGGAAAAATTGATGCAGAGCTCAAATTATTACATAAATAAAAGATATTTTTGTATAAAAGTGATTTAAAAACATCACATGACATCTCCAATTTTTGGTTAGAATTTTAGGTGAATTTATCCAATGGTTATAGTTCAAATATGGCCATATAACCTTGAAAAACCATTTCCAAGAAAGTAAAGATCAAGCAACTTAATTATTTAATTAGTTATATTAAATAAGGGAAAGTTTCTCTTGACAGAATAAATAAGTCCAGTGACATATTTGGAAAGTTTTCTCTCTGGGAAAAACTCATCATCACAGGGAAGGAAATGATTTAAAAATAAAAATGGAGCTCAGAAATTCAAAGTTTTAATTCCTGGCAAATTTTTTAATTCATTAAAACAAGGCCAAATTTTTGGGGGTGTCACAGCTGGCCCACCTATTATACAGCCAAAGGCAGGTGTAGTTAAGGCACCGGAGCTTAGTCCCATAGGGACACACGTTCATTGAGTTACTGCACCTGCCTTTGGTGTATGACAGGTGAGCCCAACAGGTGGCTGGCCAACCTGTCATACAGCCAAAGGCAGGTGCAGTCGAGGGCCGAGGAGTAGATGGACAACACACACGTGAATGCAATGCAGTCTGCACTTCTCATATAAAGGCTCTCCGCCAGTCCAATCTACAAAATCCTACGCACCTACGCACCCTAACCAAGGGCAAGAGTGATCACTCCAATCGCAAGATCAGTTGACTAGAAGCTTGGCCCATGGACACGATGAGCGCGAGCATCAGCCGGCTGTGCCAGATGGTCCACGACGCCGGCCTGTGGCCTAGCACCAAGGAACGACTCCAGGTCGTGCTGGAGGCCGCTTGGACGACAGCTTTGTCTCCTTGTTCGACGAGGTCATCGTCGGCTTCCTCGACAAGTTCACCATCGTCAAGAAGCTCGCGGACGACCTTGACGTACGCCTAGAGCCCACGTGCCCAGGCTCTGCGATGCCCGCCACTCTTAACGGCCTCTATGGTGACAACCTCTTCGACGCATTGGTGGCCCTACGATTGCCCGCCATCGTGCTGGAGAATGTCCACCTCGAGGTTGCGCTCGCCATGCAGCACATGGCGCAGCAAGACACCATTGACATTATCACCCACGTCTATGTGCAAATCATCCACAAGGACTACTACATGCAAGAGGAGGACGATAGGTTGTTAGCCTTCTTGGACCGCAGGGCAACCTTGGACGACATTGTTTAGAAGCACGTTGAGCTCGCCGCCAACGCTGCTGCTCCTCACACATCGGTTGGTGACCCGGCGCACTAGGGCGTGAGGATGTCGTTTATGGATCCGTATGTATTTTTATCTTTCCATCAAATCCATGTAGTAGTATATTGTACTACTAGTAATTATCTTACCTTTCGCATCAACTTCATAATTTCCATACGCACTCCATGCATGAACTGCGCCAGAACCAAACTTCTCATTACTCCAGGGAAAATCATTATTTCTATCTATCGGTCTCGCCATGGAGCAGAACCAAATTTTACAAGTTACAAGTTCAAAAGGAAAAGCCTGCCGTGTTTGCGTCACACCCCCACACGGTTGGTTTGGCATGCCGCTCAAGGGGAGTGCATGCTGTGTTGCATTTTCACTTACAAGTGGGACCGCAGTTGAGCAAACCGGCAAACCCCCACCCTGGCCACCGCATGATGGCTGAGAAAACAGGAGGGAGAAGAGATGGCTATAGCATGGACTCCAAGAAAATTGGTGTCAGATGGGACTCGTGTGGCTGGCGTGTGCCGTACTGCTAGACGTGAATGCTAGTTATGGCCCATTACCACCCCACTATATCGAGCCTATATCGAGGTGCTAGTTACGTAGAACAAATTTCCTGGAGTCTGTGCTTAGCCCTCCTCTCTCTCTTCTTAGCTAGCCAGCAGACGCATGGAGCCATCGTCTGTTTTCTCACATGCGGCCCAACATGTCAGTGAAAATGCAAGACAACCCACTGAACCTGCACATCTTTCACCTTGACGTGCTAGTGATGAAAAACAAATCCAATAAAGTACTTCGGTGGCCCCTTTTGGAGTTACTCAAGAGTAAGATTCTATTTACAGTTTACCCCAAGATGCACATCACGTGGCTTCCACTAGCACTCCATTTTCTTGCATGACACGGCCTGGATGCTCGATGTCCCACGTGTCAGCAAAGGGAGGAAGAACTCGACCAAATCTTCTCCACATTTAGACCGGAGGAGTAGGAAACATGACAAGCCCTGTGCCTACATCATACTACGTACACGCCCACCTCACGCAATCATGCTATCACCATATTTCTCGGCCTCCGTGGGACACCTAGCTCTAGTTGATCTAACTAGAACTAACTATTGTGCTAGCATATTCCAATATTAGGTTGGCTCTATGTGATGTGGTAACTTCATATAACCGGATGATGGCTATACTACTACCGTATTCACACTCCAAGAAGTGACTCGAAAACCATTCATAAATTGAGTTTATTGCATGCATTTGTACATGTACCATTCATTACATACAAGAAGTCATCAACACACAACGTCAACGAGGATACATGTTGGATTATAGATTAGTTCCAACAAAACATTCTAGTAAATACTAAAGTTTTCATCACACAACAAATGGCATCCGTCCCTCACACGAGCGAAGCCACTTCCACCCCCATACGGTTGGTCCGCCACTCCGCTAGGGAAACAAATGTTGTGTCGCATCTTCACTTAGGCCAACTACAGCGCGTGCAGCTCGGACGCGCGCTCGCCCAACCCCCTTTCCCTCGACGCCCCCGAGCTACCCAACCACGGCTATGTGTTTTGTGCACTCGGCGGCCGGATTTGGAGCGGATCCGGTCGGGATTGAGCTCGCTTGGCTGTGGGAGGCTGCGCTGCGCCATGGACTAGCCGGGCACCGGGCCGGAAGGCTCAGGGAAGGTCACACGGCCGCATGCAGGTACTGACTCTTCCTATAGCCGTTCGGATCTACACCGTTGGCTGTCCGCCGGCACATACATGAATGGCGTTTGGCCGGGCTCAGTGCTAGTCCAAAAGCTCGTCGGCGCACCGTTGCCACTGATGGATGTTCATCAAGTGCTCAAAGAAGGTCTTGCGCCGCGTGTCTACAATGTCGGGACATCCCGGATGGGTGTTCATCAAGTGCTCAACTGATGGGGTATGTGCTACTTTAGCTTCGGTTGTGCTGATTTGACTACTTGTGCTAACCTAAAATTTTATTGTGTAGAATGGATGCAAGTTTGGGTATTGGGAAGAAGAGTACATCGATATATTGATAGAGCACAATTTAGTAGATGTTCTAGCACTTTTAGCTAGCATAGAGGCTAGAGATGAGACTAGTGCACTTATTGATAGAATAGAGGCTATACATGAGACTAGATCCGAGGAAGAAACGTCTACTTCTTTACACTCGAAGAAGAAAGAAGCACGCAAGATCGAGCCTCCGCAGATCAATAATGAATGCCTCGAGAAAGCACTAATCCAACTTACAGGGGCAGTTATGGAAGTTGGATATCTTCTGAAATGTATTCTTGTGGTTCTTGTTTTCTTTGGTCTTGCTTTTCTAGTCAAAATTTGGTGATGTATTTCCATGTACCAAAAATCAATGATGAAAAAAAGATAAGTGTTTGCAACGAAAAATGTACGCGTCCGGGATGCGTCCGTGTTAGGCGCACGGCCACTGCATCCGAGAAATGGCCTGGACACGACCCCATTGCCCTACCCAAACGGACAGAATCCGGGAAAAACGGAATCCGTTTGGGGTCGCGCGTTGGAGTTGGCCTTACAAGTGGGACCGTAGTTGAGGAAACCGACTATCGGCAAACCCCCACCTCTCCCGTCGCGCGATGGCTAAGTTAGAGAAACAAGGCCGGAGGTTGAAGATATAGTTGTAGCACGGACTCCAAGAAATATGGTGTCAGATGGAAGTCATGCTGGTGGCGTGTGTCGGCGTTCTGGATATGGGGGTATCCAAACATGCCTGCCTGCGGCCCACCACGTGGCTCCATCAATGGCCTGGTATGGCCCAGCTTTAGCGTCAACAACTCAAGACCCTCGTGAGGGGCCAAACTTTGCGAGGTGGATGAAACCAAGACCCCCGAGGGGATCGTCCTCCTCAGGCTGGCTCCCCAGGGGCGGAGAGTTCTATGCAAGGTGCATCTCACGAGGCTCAGCTAACGTGAGCCATGACGACCAAGGCCAGGCAGGCGCGAGCGGGCGCAGAGCGCCAGTTTCCTATTTAGTACAAGGGAGGCAAGCCGCAGGCACGGAGTCCCGAGGAATCAGCCAAAGGTTTCCATTCTGGTGCAACAAGACCAAGACCGCCAGGACGGCAGGACGGAGGTCATCACCGAGCCCACTACAATGTCACTGATGTCTACTATGCAACCTTCTTCTTGTAGACGTTGTTGGGCCTCGAAGTGCAGAGGTTTGTAGGATAGTAGCAAATTTCTATCCGTGGGAGGCGTAGGATGAAGATGGTATCTCTCAAACAACCCTGCAACCAAATAACAAAGAGTCTGTTGTGTCCCCAACACACCCAATACAATGGTAAATTGTATAGGTGCACTAGTTCGGCAAAGAGATGGTGATACAAGTGCAATATGGATGGTAGATATAGGTTTTTGAAATCTGAAAATATAAAAACAGCAAGGTAGCAAGTGGTAAAAGTGAGCGTAAACGGTATTGCAATGCTAGGAAACAAGGCCTAAGGTTCATACTTTCACTAGTGCAAGTTCTCTCAACAATAATAACATAACTGGATCATATAACTATCCCTCACCATGCAACAAAGAGTCACTCCAAAGTCACTAATAGCGGAGAACAAACAAAGAGATTATTGTAGGGTACGAAACCACCTCAAAGTTATCCTTTCTGATCAATCTATTCAAGAGTCCGTAGTAAAATAACACGACCCTATTCTTTCCATTCGATCTATAATAGAGTTCATACTAGAATAACACCTTATGACACAAATCAACCAAAACCCTAATATCACCTAGATACTCCAATGTCACCTCAAGTATCTGTGGGTATGATTATATGATATGCATCACACAATCTCAGATTCATCTATTCAACCAACACAAAGTACTTCAAAGAGTGCCCCAAAGTTTCTACCGGAGAGTCAAGACGAAAACGTGTGCCAACCCCTATGCATAAGTTCACAAGGTCACTGAACCCGCAAGTTGATCACCAAAACATACATCAAGTAGATGACGTGAATATCCAATTGTCACCACAGATAAGCACATGCAAGACATACATCAAGTGTTCTCAAATCCTTAAAGACTCAATCAGATAAGATAACTTCAAAGGGAAAACTCAATCCATTACAAGAGAATAGAGGGGGAGAAACATCATAAGATCCAACTATAATAGCAAAGCTCGCAGTACATCAAGATCGTGCCAAATCAAGAACACGACAGAGAGATATCAAACACATAGCTACTGGTACATACCCTCAGCCCCGAGGGTGAACTATTCCCTCCTCGTCATGGAGAGCACTGTGATGATGAAGATGGACACCGGTGATGGATCCCCCCTCCGGCATGGTGCCAGAACGGGCTCCCGAGAGGTTTTTGGTGGCTACAGAGGCTTGCGGCGGCGGAACTCCCGATCTATTGTGCTCCTGGATGTTTTTGGGGTATATGAGTATATATAGGTGATAGAAGTCGGTCAGGGGAGCCATGAGGGGCCCACGAGGATGGGGGGCACGCCCACCCCCCTAGGGCGTGCCCTCCTGGCTTGTGGTTTCCTCATCTGCTTGTTGATGTCCACTCCAAGTCTCCCGGATTGCGTTTGTTCCAAAAATAACTCTCCCGAAGGTTTCATTCCGTTTGGACTCTGTTTGATATTCCTTTTCCGTGAAACACTGAAATAGGCAATAAAACATCAATAAAGGCCGGGCCTCCGGTTAGTAGGTTAGTCCCAAAAATGATATAAAAGTGTATAGTAAAGCCCATTAAACATCCAAAACAGGTAATATAATAGCATGGAACAATCAAAAATTATAGATATGTTGGAGACGTATCAAGCATCCCCAAGCTTAATTCCTGGTCGTCCTCGAGTAGGTAAATGATAAAAACTGAATTTTTGATGTGGAATGCTACCTAGCATAATTCTCAATGTAATTTTCTTTATTATGGCATGAATGTTCAGATCTAAAAGATTCAAGATAAAAGTTTAACATTAACATAAAAAGAGTAATACTTCAAGCATACTAACAAAGTAATCATGTCTTATCAAAATAACATAACCAAAGAAAGCTTATCCCTACAAAATCATATAGTTTGGTCATGCTTCATTTTCGTAACACAAAATACTCCCATCATGCACAATCCCGGTTTCAGCCAAGCAATTGGTTCATACTTTTTAACGCGTTTCAACTTTTTCAACTCTCAGATAATACATGAGCGTAAGCCATGGATATAGCACTATAGGTGGAATAGAGTATGATGATAGGGATTGTAGGAGAAGACAAAAAGGGAGAAAATCTCACATTGACGCGGATAATCAATGGGCTATGGAGATGCCCATCAATTGATGTCAATGCGAGGAGTAGGGATTGCCATGCAATGGATGCACTAGAGCTATAAATGTATGAAAGCTCAACAAAAGAAACTAAGTGGGTGTGCATCCAACTTGCTTGCTCACAAAGACCTAGGGTATTTTGAGGAAGCCCATCATTGGAATATACAAGCCAAGTTCTATAATAAAAAATTCCCACTAGTATATGAAAGTGACAACATAGGAGACTCTCTATCATGAAGATCATGGTGCTACTTTGAAGCACAAGTGTGGAAAAAGGATAGTAACATTGTCCCTTCTCTCTTTTTCTCTCATTTTTTTTGGTGGGCTTCTTTGGCCTCTTTTTTTCTTGGGCTTCTTTGGCCTATTTTATTTTTCATAAAGTCCGGAGTCTCATCCCGACTTGTGTGGGAATCATAGTCTCCATCATCCTTTCTTCACTTGGGACAATGCTCTAATAATGTAAATCATCACACTTTTATATATTTACAACTCAAGAATTACAACTCAATACTTAGACAAAATATGACTCTATGTGAATTCCTCCGGCGGTGTACCAGGATATGCAATGAATCAAGAGCGACATGTATGAAAGAATTATAAAAGTGGCTTTGCCACAAATACGATGTAAACTACAGGATCATGCAAAAAGCAATACGACAATGATGGAGCATGTCATGATAAACGGAATGGTGGAAAGTTGCATGGCAATATATCTCGGAATGGCTATGGAAATGCCATAATAGGTAGGTATGGTGGCTGCTTTGAGGAAGATATAAGGAGGTTTATGTGTGATAGAGCGTATCGTATCACGGGGTTTGGATGCATCGGCGAAGTTTGCACCAACTCTCAAGGTGAGAAAGGGCAATGCAGGGTACCGTAGAGGCTAGCAAATTGCGAAAGGGTAAGAGTGCATATAATCCATGGACTCACATTAGTCATAAAGAACTCGTATACTTTTTGCAAAAGTTTATTAGCCCTCGAAGCAAAGTACTACTACGCATGCTCCTAGGGGAAGGGTTGGTTGGAGTTAACCATTGTCGGATGTGGGGTTCCGGCAAAACCCTCAAGGATCGAACTCTGGGGTGCGCGCGAAGATCTTTCCTCTACCAACCCACGTCCCAACGCCTCGCTGAGAATCTAAACTAGCAAGATGAACAACACAAGGGACACGAGGTTTATACTGGTTCAGGCCACCATTGTGGTGTAATACCATACTCTAGTGTGTGGTGTGTGGAATTGCCTCTGGGGCTGATGATGAATAGTACAAAGGAAGAACAGCCTCACGAGGGGTGTTCTTGTGGTCGTGTGGTGTTTTGCTTGGGAAGGATTTGATCCAGATGCCTTCCTACTGTGATGGCTAGCCCTATATATAGAGGCCCTGGTCCTCTTCCCAAATATTGAGCTGGTAGGGCGCCAACAACAACCATTTCAAGGGGAACATCTAGTACAACTTATCCTGACTAAAGTTGGTCTTCGACTGCCAAAAGCACTGGCGATAATGCCGTCTTGGGCTCCACGGCGACCTCCATCCTGCCGCTTTGTTGGTCTTGGTCTCGTTGCACCAAAATGGTAGCCCTTGCCTGATTCCTTGGTCTGTGCTTTCCCCCTTTTCCCCAAAGAGGAAACAAGGACACTACACAGGCCGGCGCACTCCTGTCTCGATCGTCATGGCTTGCGTCAGGAGCACCTCGCGAGGTACCCTTGCCTTGATCTCTCCGCCTCCTCACGAGCCAGCCTGGTGAGGCCGCTCCTGAGGAAGCCTTCCGTCGCCCGCCCCGTGAGGCTGGGACCCTCGCGAGGGTCTTGAGCTCGAGTCAATGAAGATGGGCCACACTAGGCCACCGCTTGAGCCACACCACAGGCCGCAGGCAGGCAAGTCTGGGGACCCCCATTCCCAGAACACCGATAGTAGCCCCCGGGCCCAAGGCGCGCTCGGACTTGGCTTAAGAGGGAAGCAAAGGGGCAAGTGCGGAGCGCCGCGGGCCCCAACAGCCTACGGCCTTGGGCGCCGCATGGCGGTTGATTGGATGTGGGCGTCTCTGCTTCCCCATGATGCCTCGACAACTGCCCGACTAACAAAAGGGCTGGTCCAGGTTAGGCTTACTTTCTTTGCCCTCACCCGTCTCGCTTCAGATCCCCTTTCTTGCCCTTCGCCCCCTTGCTTCCGAAATCTTCCAGATCCGCCTCAATCTCTCAACTTCGGCGAGCAATGGCGCCTCGCAAGACCCCGGCCGGGGTTCCACTGGCCTGGTACTCGCCGGCTCTGGATCCCCCAAACATGACGGAGAAGAATCTCGCCCTCACGCGCCTGATGATGGCAGCGCAGGCCAGCGAGGCGGGGGAGATCGTGCTCCATCCCGGCTCCGCTCAGCTAGAAGGCAAGGGGAGCACCTTCTATCCGTTCTTCATGAGCGCCATCATCGCTGGTCTGGTGCCTCCTTTGTCCGAATTCTTCCTTGCTGTTCTCCGCCAATACAATCTGCATGTCCTGCATCTCCACCCGAACTCTGTCCTTCTCCTGGCGATCTTCGCCTACTACTGCGAGGCACACATTGGGGTGATGCCCTCGGTGGCCTTGCTGCGCCATTTCTTCTCCCTCCGAGTTTCCCGTGCTCACATCTCCGCGGGCTTTGTTGCATACTCCAAAGCCAATGCCATATCGAAGACTGGGAAGAGGGTCGACGACTTCTGAAGCAAGCGGGTCATGATGGACGTCGGGCGCATCCACCCCCGACTGGCGCTGCCCACGGGGTAGCCCCATGCCGTCGACGCATGATCTCGTGCAAAGCTCGACGACCGCTGGGCGAAGATGTTGCTGGAGAAGATGAACGCGGACCTGAGGCCAGGAAACCTAAGGGTGGCGAAGCTGACCAGGGCCATGCTCCTGAGGGAGTTCTTGGTGCACCGGGTGGCTCCACTTCAGGCGCACTCGCGCTCGTTGTGGAGGCTCGGGGACGCGGTCGCCGCCCTTCGCCTGAGCTCAGAGGCCCTGGCCGACGAGGATCTGGCCACGGCCCTCCGCTCCTTGGTTGGGGAAGATGTGGTGAGCCCGGAGGGCGCTCCAGTCCCCTTGTTCCTCCGTGATGACTGGGAGCTGGTAGTGAGCGCCATGCCCACCTTCAACGGGGATGGACTGGTACCGGTGGAAGTTCCTGGGGATCTTGCAGCGATGGCAACGGTGGACTTGTACTCCGACGACTCCGGCAGGGGGGAGGAGGAAGACGAGGAGGAGGAGGAAGAGCACGACTCCAAGGCGACCGCCGAGGGGACGGGGGAGACCTCCCATTGATGTAGGAGCAGCACCCTCCGTTCCATGCCGGACGACGACGAGGCCGACGCCAGGCGTGGGGGAGAAGACCCTCCCTTGGTCCCGAAGAAGGACAGGACAGGGCTGATCTCCCTAGGGTCAACCCCATCTCTGGGCCTGCCTGAAGCCAGCCCTAACTCCTCTGGTGTGCCTTCTGCTTCTGGACCTCCCGAGGCTAACCCCCGCGGGAGGCTTTCAGGCTTCAAGCTTTGCTGGAGGCCGTTTGAGCCCGCGACTGCCGACCAGTAAGTGCTTGACTTCTGCTTTGCTTCCCGTTTCTGTCGTCAAGGTTTGACGTTTTTATTCTTTTGGCTAGGCCGCTGCCTGCAGCGAAAAGGCTGAAAGGGGCCTCGGCGGCCCTGCTTGAGGCAAGCCCGCCTGCTGGGGCTGCACCTTCATCTGCGGGAAAAGGAGGCAGCGAGGCTCGCGCCTCCCCTGCCCGGTCATCCTCGCGAGGCCAAGAGGGACGCACTGGCGTGGATCCAGCCCCCGTGGCCCTGCTGACTCCAGAGGCGCCCGCGCTTGACGCTGTCGTCGAGGCCGCCGAGGCTCAGAAGGCCCCAATGCCTGATGCTGTGATCATGCTGACGTCTTCTCCTCCTACTCCACCGGCTGTCGTCTCCCCCACTCCTTCCACCGTCTTGGATCGTGCTGCTGCCGAGCTGGGTCGGCTGCGAGAAGATGGCCAGGGCGCCGACCCCCGCATGGTGGCCGGACGCCTGGAATTGGTGTCTGGCTGGGTCCGCTTTGATGCTTCCGTCCGAGCGGCGCTGAGCCAGGCTGTGTCGGCCTTCGAGGAGGAGAAGCAAGCCACCTCCCAGGCCAAGGCCGCTCGCGACGTGGCTTTGGGTGATGCTACAAATATCTGGAGCCGCTGCAAGGCGCTGGAGGACGAGCTGCAAGGCTTGCGTGACGATCTTGCCAAGGAGCTCCGCGACCGCTAGGAGAAGGAGAAGGAGATGAAGGCTCGGGAGGCCGCCGTCAGGGATCGTAACGCTGAGCTCTCAGCCGATCGCGGCCGGTTGGGGATGTTGGAGCAGGCACTGAAGGTGGAGAGGGTTGAGCTGGACGCCAAGGCGAAGGTCTTGGCTGAGGATCGGGTGGCCTTCACGAAACTGGAGGAGAAAGCTCGCACAGCACTGAAGACGCTCTATGACGGCGGCTTAGAGAAGCCGCTGGCTGGCGCCGAGGACGGCCCCTCCTAGCTGCTTCCCTTCTTGGTCTAGGCACTCGAAGATGTCACGGACGGCATAGGCCCCATGGCCGAGGCCGAAGCTCGCGTCCTTTCTACCGCAGCGCTGACGCGCGTCCTCATCCATGTGTACCTTCACGAACCCAACGCTGACCTCAACAGTCTAATGGAGCCCGTGAGTAGCGAGCTTGCCGTTGCTGCTGCTGAGGCTGTGAAGGGCCGAGCGGAGGCCTTGCTGGCAAAGTGCCGCGCCTTTAGCACCGCGCCCAAGCGAGGTGCCGCCAGCCCCTGGGCTTCGAGGGATGGAGCTGACAAGAGCAACCCCGCCACGAGTGGCGGTGCTGCCCAAGGGTGACCTCCTCGTGGCTTCTGTCCTGTTCCAACTCCTGCAACATGCACCGTGCCTCATGGAGGCATTTAAACTTATATTTGGCATCGTGAGAACAATTTATGGTCTATAATGTTTTCTTCTGAATTTCTAGGATTTGCAGTTTTCCTTCCTATTTGCTTTGTGTTCTACGTTGGTAGGGCCTAGCCCCGCGCATACCTCAGTCGCCGTTAGTTCCGACCGGATCACCAGGATGGGGCTAAGGAGTGAGGGGCTACGTGACAAGTTAGGCTCCTGAGTCGCGATGCTTAGGAGTCCCCCTTGACGTGCAAACATCAAATAGGGAGGGAGTGTAGGGGTGGATTTGTCATTCTATGTCGGCAGGGCCCGGCCCCGCGCATACCTCAACTGCCGTTAGCCTTCCGGAACTAAGGGGTGAGGGGCTACGTGACCAGTTAGGCTCCTGAGTTGCGATGCTCAGGAGTCCCCCTTGACGCTCGAATGGTCTTCATACCTTGGCTCCGCTTGGGGAGGGGCGCGCGACGACCAGGTCCGAGGGACCTGGCTGGGTGGCGTGCGCTCGGGCGTGGCCCGGACGTAGCCCCCGTGTCCAGCCCCCTCGCGCGGCGCTCCCGAGGGGAGGCGTTGTGATAGGGCCGGACACTGAGCTCTGGGCTCCCTGAGGTTGATGCAGCCGTGGGCCGCCCTCAGTTGTTTATCACCAGTGCGGAGCATAGCGCTTCCATATGTGTAAGAGCATAGCCACTCCTCGGCAGTGTCGTCAGCCAGCGCAGAGCATGGTGCTTCCACTAGTATGTGGGAGGGGGGGCCCCTCTGGGAGGAGCCCCCTGGGCATGTACAGCCCCGCCCTGACACGTCGCTGGCACGGTAGGGCTAGACGGGGTGTATCAGGGCACCCGTGAGCCAGCGCAGGACTCACGGGGCCCTACCTCAAGGCGGGTTGTGCGTGGCTCTGGGCCTTTGTTGGTGGTACGTTCCTGCAAGATGGTTAGATGCAAATGCTCTACGTCCTCGGGTCCCAGCCCTCGAGCGAGCTCAGCCGTCGCTGGTATGCCAGGTCGCCATGCCATGGACAAGGCCAGGAGGTGAGGGCTGGAGAGCCAGTAAGAGCCCCTGAGTCGTGATGCTCAGGGCCCCCCTTTAACGTGCAAGTGATTTGCATGAGGGGAAAGAAAAGGGGTGCCCACGGTAGGCAGTGGACGATGATCATAGCAGGCTGAGCATGAAAGAGCTAACCAACTTAGATAGATGCGAGAAAGATACACGCCACTGGGTTTGGCCCGAGCGGCTTGGGGATGATGCAACCCGAGGGGCGCCCCCAGCAAGGTAAACTGAAGACATGAGCAAAAGAGATACATGCCGCAGGGACAGACCCACACGACCTGGGAATGATGCAGCCTTGGGGGCACTCCCAGACGAAATGGAACTTGAAAGATGTCACCTGATATCATTGCAGACGAAGGGATATTGGAGTAGCAGACAACCCGTGGTGAAGAAGCCAGTCCTCATGAGCCCCCAGGGCCTTGAGCCTCGGGACGCTCTAGGGGTCCGAGTGGCTCTTCGAGGACCATCTCCATCTCTGCCAGGACCGCGTAGTGCCTGGCCTCCTGAGCTTCCAGAATGCTCCGCACCAGGCGCTGACGAGCAGTGGACGCGTTCGGCAGGCTGAGAGGCATGCGAACGTAGCTGTGAGGTGGACCCTCGCAACGTCCCATGCGCGAAGGCCAGAGGCGCTCCTGAGACGCGGCTCGGTTGAGCCCTGGTACATCGATGCAGACGCACAACCCGCCATCCTTGCCTGGATGGGGAGCTACGCCGGGTAAGCGGTGGCTGCCGCGCATGACTCTTGATTCCTGCAGCTCCTGAGTGACTTTAGTGATGAACTCCTGAGGGTTGGGCCCTCCTTGCCTCATGCCTTCCTGAGGGAAACCTGCCATGAAGCACGCTTCCACGTGGTGCCCGAGCGCCTCCCTCGTGATCTTGGCAAAGTCAGTGGCCTTCCATGAGAAAGCCCCCGAGCCTTGCCCGAGGAGGGCGTCGGGGCGCCTTCCTATGCGACGGAGGGGGGACCCCTTGGACGGGCGCGGATCCTGGCGCCGTGCATCCGGAGGTGCCTGCCTCTTGAGGCCTCGAGCCAGGTGATGTCTTCTTCTTCTTGGGGACTGCCTCGGGAAGGTTCTCGCTCTTGCGATCTAGGTCTTCGATTCATGCGGCTTGGAAGGCGCGCTCGAGAGAGCACACTGCATCTTTCTCCTAACAGGGGACTGTGATGACTCCACCGCTTCTCGGCATCTTGAGGACGTTGTAGCCATGGTGAGTCACTGCCATGCACTTGGCCAGGGCTGGATACCCGAGGATGGCATTGTACGGCAGGCGAATGTGGGCGATATCGAAGTAGATGAGCTCAGTGCGGTAGTTCTTGCACTGTCCGAAGGTGACAGGGAGTCGGACCTGCCCTATTGGGGTGGTGGAACCATCAGTGACTCCCGAGAAAGGCTTGGTTGGCTGAAGTTGATCGTATGGCACTTGGAGATTGTTGAATGTCTCGACAGACAGAACGTTGAGCCCTGCGCCACCATCAATGAGGGTCTTGGTGACCTGCAGATTACTGATAACTGGGGAACAAAACATTGGGAGGACCCCAGTTGTCGCCGCACACTTGAGTTGGTCCGCTAAGCTGAATGTGATGGCACACGTGGACCACCTGAGAGGGCGCAAGGCCTCGAGCTTTGGGAGGATTGCATACACCTCGCGAGCAAACTGCTTGAAGATATGTTGAAAGGCTGGGGCCTGAGCACCGCCCAAGATGCAAGCGATAGCATGCTGGTCCTGGAAGCCCCCAGCCCCCTCGTCCTGATGCTGCTCTTCATTCCTCCTTGGTGGTGGTGGCAGAGGAGGGAGGCCTGCGTTGCCTTGCGGGCGATCCTCACGAGGCTGATCCCTCCAAGCCCCCTCGCGAGGCTGGTCCTACCAGCGGTCCTCACGAGGCCGGTCACGCCACCCTTGGCGAGGGCCACGATCTTCCCATCATCCTCCACCTCTTCCTCCTCCTCGGCCATAGCCCCGATCGCTGCGCTCGAGGTGTCGGCCGACACGTCCTTCTCGCACGGCCCTGAGCTCTTGACATTTGTTGGTGTTGTGGGTGTGGAGGTCGTGGTACACGCAGTACTGGCTGCCCTTGCGGGACTCTGGTTGATCCCTGCCATGCTTTGTGTCTGGCTCTACCGCGAGCACAACCGCTCCCTTGCGCTTCACATCCTTAACCTTGGACTTCTTCTCTTTAGGATCTGCGGCTGGGAGCTCGAGGAGGGAGAGGCGTCCCTCCTCAGCTCTTGCGCACTTGGTCGCCAGGTTGAACAGCTCCACAGACGTGCACAGATCTTCGTGGATCGCCAGTTCCTCCTTCATCTTGATGTCGCGGACGCAATCAGAGAAGGCTAAGATGATGGCCTCCTCAGTCACCTTGGGGATCTTGAGGCATGCGTTGTTGAAGCATTGGATGTACTTCTACAATGTCTCCCCTGGCTGCTGCTTGATGCAGCACAGGTGACTCATGGTTGGGGGTCGGTCGCGAGTGCCCAGGAAGTTGGAGATGAAACGGGTGCGCATCTCGTTCGAAGAGGAGATCATGCTGGGAGGCAGGTTCAGGAGCAAGGTGCGGGCACCGTCTTTGAGCGCCATGGGGAACCAATTCGCCATGACTTTTTCGTCTCCGTTGGCCGCCTCGATGCCCAGCTCGTAGAGCTGCAGGAACTCCGCAGGGTCGGCGATGCCGTCGTAGCGAGGAGGCAGATCCGGCTTGAACTTGCTCGGCCAGGCCGCGCTGCGCAGCTCGGCGGTGAAGCCGTGGCAGCCTGCGGTAGCCACCGGTGGCCTTTGCTGACGTGGGGCTTGATCCTAGGGGTCCCCGCGCGCTGCCGCCAGGGGCAGCACTGGGTCTTGACGCGCTGGAGCAGGAATGTGGTCATGGCACACTGGTGCAGGGAGCACGCAAGCGCCTTCTTGGGGGAGAGGGATTTCTTGGCAGCTCCTTTCTTGCTGCGTGGGCGCCGGACGCGGTTGGTCTCGCCAGGGGCCGCGCGCTTCGAAGCCAAGGCGCCTTCTTGGGGAGGAGGCGGTGGAGGCACCTCCGGAGCTGCGTTACCCGCGCAGGACGGAGGGTGAGGCAGCGAGAGGGACGACACAGGGGAGCCCCCTGCGGTGCTGACGAGTTCGGTGATGCGAGTGAGCCACTCTTCGTAGAGGTCGTCGACGGGACGGTAGTGCAGGAGCTCACGCACTAGGAGAAACGCGGTGTGCCCGTCCATAGGAGCGCGATGGGCGTGCAACGACGAGGCAGCTGGAGTCAGCGATGGGGTGGCGGTGTGGCCTTCCAGCTGCACCGAGGGATACAACGATGATGCCTGCTGGGACCGTGGCGGAGTGGGCGGCAGGCGACGAGGAATGAAGGGGAGGCCCACCGACGGGAGCCGTCTGGGCGACATGGGCGGCGAGGGCAGCCCAATTCTCGGCACGAGCTCGGCGATCGTTAGCCATGGGCGCGACGAACGATGGAATGTTAGACGGCGGAAGAAAAGGTTCCTGCGTACCCCTACCTAGCGCGCCAAATGTCGGATGTGGGGTTCCGGCAAAACCCTCAAGGTTCGAACTCTGGGGTGCGCGCGAAGATCTTTCCTCTACCAACCCACGTCCCAACGCCTCGCTGAGAATCTAGACTACACGATGAACAACACAAGGGACACGAGGTTTATACTCGTTCAGGCCACCATTGTGGTGTAATACCCTACTCCAGTGTGTGGTGTGTGAATTGCCTCTGGGGCTGATGATGAATAGTACAAAGGAAGAACAGCCTCGCGAGGGGTGTTCTTGTGGTGGTGTGGTGTTCTTCTTGGGAAGGATTCGATCCAAGATGCCTTCCTACTGTGATGGCTAGCCCTATATATAGAGTCCCTGGTCCCCTTCCCAAATATTGAGCGGGAAAGGCGCCAACAATCGGCCATTTCGAAGGGGAACATGTAGTACAGCTTATCTTGACTAAAGTTGGTCTTCAACTGCCAAAGACTCTAGCGATGACGCCGTCTTGGGCTCCACGATGACCTCATCCTGCCGCTCTGTTGGTCTTGGTCTTGTTGCACTGAAATGGCAACCTTTGCCTGATGCCTTGGTCTGTGCTTGCCCCCTTTGCACCAAAGAGGAAACAAGGACACTACACAGGCCAGTGCCCGCCTGGCGCCCACCTGGTCTTGATCGTCTTGGCTTGCGTCACGAGCACCTCGCGAGGTACCCTTGCCTTGATCTCTCCGCCTCCTCGCGAGCTTGCCTGTTGAGGCCGCTCCTGAGGAAGCCTTCTGTCATCCACCCTGCGAGGCTTGGACCCTCGCGAGGGTCTTGAACTTGAGTCGATGAAGATGGGCCGCACTAGGCCACTGCTTGAGCCAGGCCGTAGGCCACAGGCAGACAAGTCTGGGGACCCCCGTTCCCGGAACGCCGAGAACCATCGCATGATCCCGACCTCCACTCATAAGGAAGGCAATCAAAGAACACCCCATGCTTCAAATTTGTCACACAACGTTCACCATACGTGCATGTGATGGGACTTGCCAATTTTAATACAAGTATTTCTCAATTTCATAATTACCCAACTAGCATGACTCTAACATTACCACCTTTATATCTCAAAACAATTATCAAGTATCTATTTTATCATAGTATTCAATGCACTTTATATGATATTTTTATTATACCTATCTTGGATGCCCATCATATTAGGGACAATTTTATAACCAAAGCAAATTACCATGCTGTTCTAAAAGACTCTCAAAATAATACAAGTGAAGCACGAGAGATCAATGATTTCTACAAAATAAAACCACCACCGTGCTCTAAAAAGGTATAAGTGAAGCACTAGAGCAAATGACAAACTACTCCAAAAGATATAAGTGAAAATCAATGAGTAGTCGAATAATTATGCAACTATGTGAAGACTCTCTAACATTTAATAATTTAAGATCTTGGTATTTTATTCAAACAGCAAGCAAAACAAAACAAAATTACATTTCAAGGATAGCACACATCATGTGAAGAAGCAAAAACTTAGGTTCAACCGATACTAACCGATAATTGTTGAAGAAGAAAGGTAGGATGCCTACCGGGGCATCCCCAAGCTTGGATGCTTGAGATTTCTTGAAATATTATCTTGGAGTGCCTTGGGCACCCCCAAGCTTGAGCTTTTTTGTCTCCTTATTTCCTTTTATATCTCGGTTTCCTAAATCTCAAAAGCTTCATCCGCACCAAACTCAACAAGAACTCGTGAGATAAGTTAGTATAAACCAATGCAAAGACCTTATCATTTTCTACTGTAACAAATCACTAAAATTATTATTCAACATTTCATACCAAATGTCTCTACATATTTAATACTCCTATCCTCAAATAGAATCATTAAACAAGCAAACATATGCAAACAATGCAAACATAACAGCAATCTGCCAAAACAATATAGTCTGTAAAGAATGCAAGATTCATCATACTTCCCTAACTCCAACAATTATTAGAAAAATACTACACTTTAGAAGATTTATCAGATCTCAATATGCAAAAAGTTTCAATATTATATCATTCTTTGACTTTTCTAGGGAATTTTTGCAACAGCGGTAAACTTTCTGTTTTCAAACAGCAACATGTATACTTGCAAAATAAGCATGGCAAAGGCTATACTTGACATTTTTATTGAAAATATAGATGCAAAACATTATTATAAATAAAAGAAAGAAAATACTAACAAAATATAATGACGCTCCAAGCAAAACACATATCATGTGGTGAATAAAAATATAGCTCCAAGTAAAGTTACCGATGAACGAAGACGAAAGAGGGGATGCCTTCCGGGGCATACTAAGGCTTAGGCTCTTTGTTGTCCTTTAATATTTCCTTGGGGTGCCTTGGTAATCCCCAAGCTTAGGCTATTACCACTCCTTATTCCATAGTCCATCGAATCTTTACCCAACACTTGAAAATTTCACAACACAAAAGTCAACACAAAACTCGTAAGCTCCGTTAGTATAAGAGAATAAATCACCACTTAGGTACTGTTGTGAACCCATTATAAATTCATATTGGTGTAATATGTACTGTATTCCAACTTCTCTATGGTTCATATCCTTTGTACTACTCATAGATTCATCAAAATAAGCAAATGACACATAGAAAATAGAATCTGTCAAAAACAGAACAGTCTGTAGTAATCTGTATCATTCGAATACTTATGTAACTCCAAAAATTCTGAAATAAATTGGTGGACCTGAGGAATTTGTCTATTAATCATATTCAAAAATAATAAACCTAAAATAACTCTCTAGTAAATAATGTCATCTAAACTCCTGAGCGCAAACATTTCTGTTTTTTACAGCAAGATCGCATAGACTTCACCCAAGTCTTCCTAAAGGTTCTACTTGGCACAAACACTAATTAAAACATAAAACCACATCTAACCAGAGGATAGATGAATTATTTATTACTAAACAGGAACAAAAATCAATGAACAAAAATAACATTGGGTTGCCTCCCAACAAGCGCTAATGTTTAACGCCCCTAGCTAGGCATGATGATTTCAATGATGCTCACATAAAAGATAAGAATTGAAACATAAAGTGAGCATCATGATGAATATGACTAGCACATTTAAGTCTAACCCACTACCTATGCATAGGGATTTTGTGAGCAAACAATTTATGGGAACAATAATCAACTAGCATAGGAAGGCTAAACAAGCATAACTTCAAAACTTTAAGCACATAGAGAGGAAACTTGATATTATTGCAATTCCTACAAGCATATATTCCTCCCTCATAATAATTTTCAGTAGCATCATGAATGAATTCAACAAGATAACCATCACATAAAGCATTCTTTTCATTATCTACAAGCATATAAAATGTACTACTCTCCACATAAGCAAATTTCTTCTCATGAATAGTAGTGGGAACAAACTCAACAAAATAATTATCATGTGAGGCATAATCCAATTGAAAACTAAAATCATGATGACAAGTTTCATGGTTATGTTTATTCTTTATGGCATGCGTATCATCACAATAATCATCATAAATAGGAGGCATGCTTTCATCATAATAAATTTGCTCATCAAAACATGGGGGACTAAACATATCATATTCATCAAACATAGCATCCCCAAGCTTGTGGCCTTGCATATCATTAGCATCATGGGTATTCAAAGAATTCATACTAACAACATTGAAATCATTCTCCTCATTCAGAGATTTAGTGCCAAACATTTTATAGACTTATTCTTCTAGCACTTGATCACAATTTTCATTTCCATCATTCTCACGAAAGATATTAAAAAGATGAAGCATATGAGACAAACTCAATTCCATTTTTTTGTAGTTTTCTTTTATAAACTAAACTAGTGATAAAACAAGAAACTGAAAGATTCGATTGCAAGATCTAAAGATATACCTTCAAGCACTCACCTCCCCGGCAACGGCACCATAAAAGAGCTTGATGTCTACTATGCAACCTTCTTTTTGTAGACGTTGTTGGGCCTCCAAGAGCAGAGGTTTGTAGGACAGTAGCAAATTTCCCTCAAGTGGATGACCTAAGGTTTATCAATCCTTGGGAGGCATAGGATGAAGATGGTCTCTCGCAAACAACCCTGCAACCAAATAACAAAGAGTCTCTTGTGTCCCCAACACACCCAATACAATGGTAAGTTGTATAGGTGCACTAGTTCGGCGAAGAGATGGTGATACAAGTGCAATATGGATGGTAGATATATGTTTTTGTAATCTGAAAATGTAGAAACAACAAGGTAGCAAGTCGTAAAAGTGAGCATAAACAATATTGCAATGTTAGGAAACAAGGCCTAAGGTTCATACTTTCACTAGTGCAAGTTCTCTCAACAATAATAACATAACTGGATCATATAACTATCCCTCAACATGCAACAAAGAGTCTCTCCAAAGTCACTAATAGCAGAGAACAAACGAAGAGATTATTGTAGGGTACGAAAGCACCTCAAAGTTATCCTTTCTGATCGATCTATTCAAGTGTCCGTAGTAAAATAACACGAAGCTATTATTTCGGTTCGATCTATCATAGAGTTCGTACTAGAATAACACCTTAAGACACAAATCAACCAAAACCCTAATGTCACCTAGATACTCCAATGTCACCTCAAGTATCTGTGGGTATGATTATACGATATGCATCACACAATCTTAGATTCATCTATTCAACCAACACAAAGTACTTCAAAGAGTGCCCCAAAGTTTCTACCGGAGAGTCAAGACAAAAACGAGTGCCAACACCTATGCATAAGTTCACAAGGTCACTGAACCCGCAAGTTGATCACCAAAACATACATCAAGTAGATCACGTGAATATCCCATTGTCACCACAGATAAGCACATGCAAGACATACATCAAGTGTTCTCAAATCCTTAAAGACTCAATCCAAAATGATAACTTCGAAGGGAAAACTCAATCCATTACAAGAGAATAGAGCAGGAGAAACATCATAAGATCCAACTATAATAGCAAAGCTCGCGGTACATCAAGATCGTGCCAAATCAATAACACGAGAGAGAGAGAGAGATCGAACACATAGCTGCTGGTACATACCCTCAGCCCTGAAGGTGAACTAGTCCCTCCTCGTCATGGAGAGCACCGGGATGATGAAGATGGCCACAGGTGATGGATCCCCCTCCGGAAGGGTGTCGGAACGGGCTCGCGAGAGGTTTTTGGTCGCTACAGAGGCTTGCGGCGGCGGAACTCCCGAGCTACTGTGCTCCTAGATGTTTTCGGGGTATATGAGTATATATAGGCGAAAGAAGTCGGTTAGGGGAGCCATGAGGGGCCCACGAGGGTGGGGGGCGTGCCCAACCCCCTAGCGCGTGCCCTCATGGCTCTTGGCTTCCTCATCCGCTTCTTGACGTCCACTCCAACTCTCCTTGATTGCGTTTGTTCCAAAAATAACTCTCCCGAAGGTTTCATTCCGTTTGGACTCCGTTTGATATTCCTTTTCTGCGAAACACTGGAATAGGCAATAAAACATCAATTTGGGTTGGGCCTCCGGTTAGTAGGTTAGTCCCAAAAATGATATAAACGTGTATAGTAAATCCCATTAAACATCCAAAACATGTAATATAATAGCATGGAACAATGAAAAATTATAGATACGTTGGAGACGTATCATTCACAACTAGGGGCTTTTCGCAGGCGAAGACCACTTTAGTCGGGATAAGCTATACTACTTGTCCCCTATCAAATCCGGCAGTTCTGGGGTCCCTTCCCGCCAACATTTGGTAAGAGGACCAAGGCCACTATAAATAGGACTTAGCCACCACCATAGAGAGGGACCAGATCGGATCCACTCTCATTTGACCACCTCGCCAGCTCGCTTGAGCTCAAGAACACCTCACTTCCTGAGGTCAGTTCATCCACTGCACTAGTTCATCCTCAGCCCCTCAAGGCAATTCACCAAAACACTGGAGTAGGGTATTACACTGCAAGGTGGCCCGAACCAGGATAAACTGTTGTGTCTCTTTGTCTCTTCGAGCTCGTTGCGCTAGGCTTAGGAGGATTGGGAGTATGCATGTTGGGTAGGTTGAGATCTCTGCACGCACCCAGAGATCAAACCTTTCAAGGGTTTGCGGAACCCGTAATCTGACATTTGGCGCTCCAGGTAGGGGTGCATCGGATCTTCTCTTCTGTTGACCGGTACTCCGCTACCCCGCCAACGCCATGGCCAACGCCCCGAAGGTGCATGTCGAGCAATGGCTTTTCAGGGCCTCCTCGGCAGCGCACGCCGATGAGGAGGACCTCCACTCCGCTCTGCTCGCGGCCCGCGCTTCACCTGGGGTGGCCAGCCGTGGGGGCCGCGGGGCGCAGCCTTCCCTTTTGGCACCGCACCGCAACCGCGCCTCCGTGCGATTTGCAAGCTATGCTGTGACAACCGCACCACACACGCGCAGGGAACAGGCAAACATGTGGGCTGCATTCATCGTGGCTCGGGAGCTCTTGAGGTGCAGGTTGCTGGAAAGCGGCTGCGACACCCTGCTTGAGCGGGTGGCCGAGCTTCTGGACAGGGTGTGCAGGGGAGCAGCACCATTCTGCACGCTGCCCACGTCGCAGGCTATGGTAGGGGTGCACGCCCGTCCCCGCCACAACCGCGCGTCCCTCCTAGGGCTCCTGAAGAGCCTCTTGGTGCCAGCCAGCCTCACGGTGCAGCCCGCACTCCTCCGAACATCCCCAGGGGCCGTGCTGGAGCGTCGGCCCCTGGCCGACAGGACCATATAGAGACCAAAGAAGGAGGGAGCATGAGGCAGCGGTTCTGGTGTAGCCAGCCCGGAAGCCTACGCCCCCATCGCGATGGACCTAAGGCACACGTAGGGAGAGGGCCCCAGCCGATCCCCCACGCCAGGCTGGGCGCTGGATATACACGAAGCCAAGACCTCTTTCGAGCCGCCACCGAGCCCCGCCAATATCTCCAACGGCAACAACCTCTCAGTACAACTAATGCCACAGGGGCATGCTTATGTTGACCATGGATCACAGGTGAACCATGGCGCAACTATCATCAAGACTCTCAGGACGGCGGATCCCCTGCAGGAGCGTGAAGGGCGTTGGGAGCAGCGCGGGGGGAGCCCAGCGGCAGGGCCTTCCCCATGCTGCACAGGGGAAAGGCGCCGGCAAGCCTGTGACAGCCTGGTTTTTGCCTTCTTCTCTTTGCCCGATTTTCAGTTGATTTGATTTTGAATTTGGGTTTTGAATCTTTTCATATTGGACTTAAACACTTGGGTACCCCTTGACTTTCACCCAAGTGCCTCATTTTCCCTTTCTAATCATCATTTCCTCTCTGGTTCAACTCAAAATAATATTTGGAATATTTTATTTAAAGAAAAATATTCATTTCCCCTCTCTTAAACCCTAGCTAGCTCAATGTGCTCCAAAGCAACCCCAATTTTTCTTGCCCACACAAATCTGAGAAAATTCAAAAATATTCTTTGAACCCTAGGGCACCTTCCTGAGCAAAAATATTTCACCACTATTTGGAATATTTTTGCTACAGAAAATATTTTCTGTTCTGGACAGAAATGGTAGTTTCTACAACAACTACCATTTTACTTGCTCCATTGTCGCTGATTTTTCTTGTGCATCATCACCTTAGTAGATGATTGCTAATCTCCAAATCCCAGCTCCCAACTCCCAGTAGTTTGACCATAGTAAGCTCTCAAAGTTACTGTCCAAAAACTTACCAGGCATGTGAAATCTTTTCTACTGCACCTGAGACCAAACCCAAGTGTGGTAACCACTAAAACTATCACGAACAACAAGGCAGCCGTGAATTTTGGACTTAGGCCGACCTGAGGGCAAAGTTCACGCGATGACCACGCGTGTACACGATGCCAACCTACTTGTAGCCGTGCTACCGAGGTAGAGGTCCATTCTGTCGGGCACATCCTTTATTGTACCAGGTAGGCAATCCTTTATGTAATGACACTAACAAGGCATAGTAGAAGTCCAATCTGTCGGGCACATTGTTGACAATATCGTCACCGAGAGCGGGGGATGAAGAGAACCGTTTTCCTGCTCACTATGGTGAGGCGGACCAAATGGCGAGGTTCTCATCCACCAGTGGTTGCCGATACAACAATGGTAGTGACAGGGTTACTCTATTAGCAATGTACATCATGATCTTGCATATCCTATGCGCTGGTCATCGTAGGGCAAGGAAGCATAATCCTAGGGCAACTTCAAAGGTGTCACCATCCTCTGGGTCTTCATGTCCTCATTCCTCGAGGGCATATCTTCTGTTGGCATTGTCTTGCTGTGGTGTCGCCAATCTTGTGTTCAGAAGAGGTGGGTGAGTGTCTGGCAAGGCGTCCTCCTTCTAGATTATCCACGAGGATTACAAGGAATCCAGTGGTCAGGGGCATATAAGGGTTCTAGCGACCAAAAGTTTTGAAGGGGAAGATATCAATAAGGAAAGTATACCTTAGCTTTCGAAAAAACTGAGAAGGGGAAGAGAAGTATAGATAGTTTGGAAAATTAGTAATAGTTTTAAAAATAGTTTTACCCTAACTAACAACCATGCTAACTAAGGCTTCCTATAGTCAGGATGGCTCTGATACCAGCTCTGTGGGGACCCCGACTCATAAGTCGAGATCACCGAATGCATGTGTACAGTGATCCCAGAGATCAGTGCTCACTGAACACACAGAAGCTGAATAACAAGAGTCTTATATCCATACATACTGTTTTACACAAGTAGGACCATTATGGTAAAGTCTTGAGTCTATCATCGCAACGGAAATCTTCAATAACAATTTGGACCCGTGCCATCTGCCTTAACCCTACAGGCATTCTGACTGGGAAGCATCCTAGCTCACACGATCGTCACCAAAATTTCTTCTTCATATACCTTCTCTTTCAAGCCTGGCCAAGTAAATAGCCAGGGACAAGCCAGTGAGTACGTTTGAATGTACTCGCAAGCAACCCAAGAGTGATAACAAAATAATTATGCAAGGCTCTGCTGCTGAGTTGGCATTTTTGCGGAAAGCTAGTTTTGAATGTAGTGACATGTTCAACAACTTGTAAGACATGCGTCAGGAGAATTTAGTAACCATGAGGACAGGTTACAGATATCAACATAAATAGAGTGGGCACCAACCCAACTCAATCATGTCAAGTCTCTTAACTTGACCCAAGTATATTTTCCCACTTATCCAAACACACACTAGTTTGTAAACATGTGGACGTAGCCCAAGAGCGGTTACCCAACTGTCCTTGACCGTGGACACGGCTATTAGAATAGTTTTACACTCTGTAGAGGTTGCACACTTTACCCACAAGATCCGGGGAACTTCCGTCTCTTCCACGACCCGCGATACCTCAAGTACCCGGGGTAGGCACCCGATCACTATCTTTCCCTAGAGGACACTAACAAGGAGTCCACTCATTGTTCCGTATCCTCACGATGTACATCATACGAGACTCACTCAAGATCGTAACATTCGAGAGGGGACACAACGGTGTATCCGGTGCCCTGTAAAAACAGTCATGGCCGCCCTACGTGGCACGACCCCGTCCCGAGAGAGAGCACCAACTCTCCCCCGTCACTAGTAATGCGGGCTCCAAGCTAGTATTGGCCTAGGTAATCAATAATGCCCTTTCCCATATAAGGGTAGAGTGGTTGCGCATGTAAGGTTGGAATAACGGTCGCAACTTAAACCAATCCATTTTGAAAACAACACACACACTTGCCTCGGTAGACCACTTCGTTATCAAGTGGTTACCCATCTCATTATCTCCCTCGGGCATAAGTGGCACCCGACGGGGTTTTCGAAAAGTCTTTTGAAAATACTTTGTCTCCTTCACCATGCATATACCCGTCCCTTTTTGCGTAGCATCTACTATAGCATCCTATCTACTCCCACCAGCATTACCCTCATAGGATGGTAGGGTCATGCATAATGCAAGTATCAACAAGGAAGTAACGGAGGCAACCCATCAAAGTGGTTACCACCTCATCATGATTCCGTTGCAATAACAATATGGTGCTATATGACATGCATAAAAAGGGTTTCATAGACATGGTCAAAGGGCTGCTTGCCTGGTTCATCAGAGTTTTGAAATCTTCTGGTCCTTCTCCAAATACTCCGTCTACTTCATCAACTAACGCCGGAAACAATCACAATAAGCAACACAACAAGGCAAAATAAAAGTGCTCTAAAAATATGGATTTGACTTTTATGGGACATCTCTGGTTATATGAGGAATAACCAGAGTGGTTTCATTGGAATTGGATCAGTGGTTATTTCTGAACATTTCAATACGATGGAATCAAGGGGTTTATGGATTTGCAAGAAGTGTACAGAAATATATTTTTTAAAAATGAGAAAAGGCACCCATTTAACAAACCATGATTTTAGAAGCATCTAGGAGTTGGTTTCATTGGATTTGGAGTTCAAATGATTTTCCTATGAATTTGCAAAGTTGGCTATACATGAAGAAATAGACCATTATTTGAGGTTGTATAGAAACTATTAGTAAAAATTTCCAAAAATTAAGTTTTGAATTTATAAACATCTAGGAATTTGAATCACGGAATTTGGATCAGAAATGGGCTCTCTGTGATTTTCTAAAGTTCACTGCAGAAATGGAAAAACAAGATTTTGATGAATGTTTGTGAAGAAGAAGTCTCTGGAAAAATGTGCATGTTGCACCAACAGGTAGACAATGATTTATAGAGTCACTAGAAATTTGAATCATCAAATTTGGATATCATTTGAATTATTTGTGGATTTTACAAGTTTACAGAAAAAAGAAAAGAAAAGGGACAGGGTTTTACCCTTATCCTGCGCACAGGGCGAGACTTAGTGGGGCAGCGCACTGGGCCTGGCCCAGCCTCTCGCACGCGCCCGCTGGGAGGCCACATCGAAGGCGGCTTCGCGGGGGTGCGCCTTCGCGCAGGTGAGGCGGATCCGGCCGAAGCCGTTTCCACTTAAACGGACAGGCCCGCCTGCTGGGTCGCTGACGTGCGGGCCCCAGCAGCAGGTCGTCTCCCACCTCCCGTGCACGCTCTGGCCACGAGGAGGAGCGGCTCCCGCCGGCGATTGACGGGCCTACAGAGCGTCTCTGGCGACGCTCCGCCCACCGGCGTGCTCAGGAGGCCACGCCGCACCCATCCATGTGCTGCACGCATGCCTTGGAGGGCTGTAGCAGCGATGGCTTGGGTGGCCGTGGAGGAGGCCGTTGGCGAGGTTTGGGACTGCGTGGCAAGCGCGGGGAGGAGGTAATGAAGTGCGGGGCGAGTTGGCGGTGGTGGTGAGGGGGCGCTGGAGTGGTCTAGAGGGGAGAAGGAGGAGTGGTGGGTGCGAATTTAGGCGGAGTCCGGCGGCTCGGCTCCAGCCATGGGGAGCGACAGAGGGCTCGGCGAGAGGGTTGGCTGGGTCTGAGTGACGTACGGGAGGGAGAGAGGGCGAAAAGGATCCAGAGAGAGGCCTCGGGCGGCCTTATATAGCGAGGCCGTGGCTCACCTTGGACGTGGCCTACGGGCACCCGCGGAAATGGCCGCAGTCGCCACGGGTGGAGGCTCGGGGCAGTCTACGGCGTTCGTGGGAGTCGAGTAGGGCGCCAGGAAGGGAGAGAGGGAGCGGGGCGAGCTCCTGGTGGAGCCACGAGCTCGCACACGCATTGGCAGGCTCGAGCGGCTCTGGGCACGCGCGGCATGGGCAAGACAGAGGGGGAAAGGAGGGGGCAAGCATGGTGGCGTGCTGCGGACGTCGAGGCACATCGACTGGCGCGAGGGGGAGGCTCGAGGTGGTCGGGGGACGCGGCATCAACGGTCGGGAGCATGCTGACGTGCTCCAGAGCGCGCAAATGGCCGATATCCGCGGCTTTTCCGCGTGCACTTGCATGTCCACTAGTGTCTAGTGGCTGCACAGGGGAGTAAACAATGTGGGAAAAGGCATTGGATGCCATGGGGTTGCCAGGAGTGAGAGAGAGGTGAGAAAATAGGAGGAAAGCTATTGTCCAGAGGGGGGAAAAGGGCTTTTCACCCCCTTCATCATGGCTTCTCGGGCAGGGAAAGATGCAGGGGTTAGAGGAGGACCAGATGGGGCTGTGGGAAAAAGTTGAGCTCATGGAGATTAGTGGAAATGGCCAAAACATGCATTTTAAATTTCTGCCAGAAGGTGTTTGATGGTGGTTTGGGCAAGAAGATGAACTCCTCTTGTCATGAGGCTTGACAGGGTCAAATGGTATGAGAAAATAAGAGGTTCCACCAATATTGAGTCCATTTGGGCAAAGTTGCCAATGCAACTTTTGTAAACCCTAGAAATCAACAAAAATGGACTTCCCAAGATTTAGTCATGCAAATATATTCTCCTTGATGCACCAATTGGTGTAGTGTCATCATTTGAGGTTTTGAACATGTCCACAAAAGTTGAGATCAAAAGGAGAAAGTTTCCAATGTAGAGTTGTTCAAATTTGGTTCTGGACAGGAAGGGTTTTGGGGCACTTTGATCAAGTTGACTTGTTCTCCAACTTGTGCTACTTGGTCCAGATGATTTATTGGACCATTTTAGCACGTGTACCAAGCTTGAGAGTATTTGGGCAAGTTTGCTAATGCAAAGTTGTTCAAACTTGGAAAAGGGCAGAAATGGTTTTGAGAGGGTTTCAGGGGGTTATACTATTCTCCATGACATGAGACTTGGCAAGATCATCAAATATGTCATATGTGACATGGTAGAATTTTCTTGGAATTTTTAGATAATATTTCCTTTGTAAATATTTCAAAAGCTTGAAATATCCAAGAAGGGTTTTTGAGGGATTTGACCAATATTTTGAACATGACCATGTGTTGAAACTCTTATATATGGAAAATATATGTCCACTGAGTTTCCCTAAATTTCACAAATATTTTTAAAGCATAAAAATAATGTTAACCTATTAAAGACCATTTCTGGCCTAAAGAAAAATCCTTTAAATAAAATAGCAAAATAACTTTTAAAATTATGGTTTATGGGAGCCCTATACCTAATAGGAGTCAAAAGTATTCTTTGAAAGATTTTTAATACACCAAATCAAGTACTTGCAGTGCAACCTCAATCCAGGGTTTTTTTTTGAAAACTAAATTTAGAAAATACTTTGTGGCCAAATTATTTTTGTAAGAAAATTCTATACTATACTATAAACATGGCATGATCATTGGTTCAAGAGTTTGGAGCTAGGAGATGAAGTATAGGAGTTGGAGGATTTATTTGATTTTTAGAGCACTTGCAAACAACAGAAAAAATCCAATCAGTGCAAAGTCCAGAACACTCAAAAGTTTTTGTCAAACCACATTTTATCATTATTTATCATCTTAAGTGTTGTGCCATGAAAATTAGGGTGTGACAGACCTACCCCCCTTACAAGAATCTCGTCCCCGAGATTCCCAAACTAGGCGTGGAAAGGAGTATGGAAACTTGGATCTGGGGTAGTCTTCACATCCTCATACTGCTTCTGCTTCCGAGTGGTGCTCCATTGAAGCTTGAAGTACTTGATGGTGTGGCTTTGTGTATGACGCTCTTCTTGATCCAGGTTGCTAATGGGTAGCTCGCGGTAGGTTAGATTGGGCTAGGGGTCGATGGCTCGGTGGTCAATGCCCTCGTAGAGATCGGGCAAGTTAGGAAGTTGGAAACACTTCCGGGGTTGTGTCATGTGGAAAATGTTGTGCACAGTGGGTAACTCGGGTGGTGACTCCAGCTGATAGATGTCTACTCTTTGTCTTGAAATGATCTTTGAAGGGCCGGCAAATCTTGGTGTGAGCTTCACTTGCCATGAAAATGCTTGGTTCTCTTGAGAGAGAAGTGGCTTGCAGACACACCTGGTCTTCGACGTGGAGGTTTACTTCTTGATGA
This sequence comes from Triticum aestivum, assembly GCF_018294505.1. Classification (NCBI taxonomy): domain Eukaryota; kingdom Viridiplantae; phylum Streptophyta; class Magnoliopsida; order Poales; family Poaceae; genus Triticum; species Triticum aestivum. The sequence goes on along the minus strand of NC_057801.1, from coordinate 593,164,408 downwards.
TGGTGGTTGGTATAGTTCTTCCTCCTAGACATGACGGTCTTCAGATGTTCCTTGACCAGCTCAACGATTCTTCTTTCGTCTTTGGGTAGACAAGTATGTTACCAAAATAAATATGACAACCAACTTGTCCAAGTACTCCATGAAGTCTAGGGGGTACGCGAAGTAGGCTGGGGCATTGGTGGTGGTCCTGGTTGAGTATGGGTCAGGATCTTCTCGACCTGGGCCAAAGCCCATGGCCATGATCTGACCATGTTATGGCTTGGTAGGGCTTGAGGGTTTCAAGGATTCTAGGGTGCGAGTGAACGTTTATCCTTGAGCACAATTCCTGAGATGCCAATTGCTCTACTTAGTCCTCCAAACAGATCACCTTATACTGCTGAAAGCATCATTTCGTATAGGTCAACTCCAATCATCACTCATGCTATTCATATCCTCATGACTCCAAAGAGGAGGTCTAAAAAAATCATATATGTCTACGATCCCCAAACTCATGTGTGTGGCTACCCCTAAAAATCCATGGGTAGAGCATACAAGCTTCCAAGCTGGAATAAAACAGGACAATCCAAGTGCTCATCCTATTCTTCCAAGGTCCATGCTAGTGCATCTCTATCCTAAGGAAACACGTCGTATGCCACTCCAAAATCTTGTTTCCTTTTCTATGAATCAACTCCAACAACCCGTTAACTTCCATTAATCACTACATAATCCATTAATTCTACAAATCCAAAGCCTATGCTGGTGTTCCACATGATCTCCTAAAGTCCTTATAATCCCCAATACTTGAAAGGGTTGCCTTACTATAGTCAGCCCACCAATTTCCGTTATTGTGATCTAGTAATACTCCAAGGTCAAGCTCATAAAGATGCCTAAATAAACTCCGACAATTAGTCCAATCTCCTAGTTTATCATCCACCGAGAAACATGGTATCATGATCGAGATCATCAGTCTAAATCCAATTTACTCCAAACCATGTAGACATACTCAGCATCTATATTCATCTAGAATCACCTACTTAAATCCAAATCTCTTGTCCAACGAGAATTTCTTCACCTTTCCCCAAGTCATTATCATAATATCAACTATCTCCTATCCATATCCACTGGCTAAGTCAAATCCTTATACATCCGAGAATTTCAGCTTGCGATCATAATTGTCCTATCAAATCCAATTTACTCAGGGGTAATGAAAGCTATGCTAATCTATACTCATGATCCCACCAAGTTCATCTACCATCATCAAAGCCTCATAATCCACCAAATAGTCTCATATAATTCCTCAAGTCATTGATATAAACTCATCAAGTCATTTGTCCTCTATTCCTATATCCTCAGGTTGGTCCGCCCTATGGCATCATCAGTTCTACTGCTATCTTAGGAAGATAATGTGCTCGTTCACTATGCCCATTAGTTCCATAATGAACCCAGTGATAAGCAAGGCTTACTGCAGCTTAACTTGTTCTCTTGTGATTCCATAGGTTAAGCTCATGGTTAAGGTTTTGAGCTGGGGTATCTCGTGAAGTCCTGTAGGGTCTAGGGATAGGGTTCTAGTCTTGAGGTGTAAACATATGGGGTGGTACTTGGTCGAGGAGGTTGTAATAAAAGTCTTCAGTGCTTGTTGGTTGTCGAAGTAGAATCCTTGGTGTACCTTGCCTTGCCGGTCTTTGGTTGAGGAGGGAGATGAGAGAGAAAGGTAGCATAGAGGAGGTGGGTTGCCTAAAGGGGGTTCTATAGTGCAAGTGCAAACAAACAAGTGCCAAAAAGGGCCAAACACAAACAACAAAATAAGGCAGGTGATATAGTCGCGTACTTGTTGCCTAGGGAAAAAGGGCGACTAATATCAAAACACAAACAAATAAATGCAAGCAACACACAGTCATGGTTCTATTTGAACCATCATACAGACTCGACTTCGCATAGGGGGTACACTACTCATCCTACCCTAGGGGTTCTCAGACTAAGTAGTCATGCTTTACTTCACGCCTCATGCAGTCTTTTGGGTTTTCCTCAGGTGTTGCTACATCTCTTGTAGTTGTTTGATGAAACAATTCCGGGTTGAGCCTAGAGATTCTTCGACAACTTCTTGCCTGTTTAAGTGATGGGGTGATGGTGGCTCCTCGTATCTAGCGTTGACTTGGTCTCCTCTTGTCTTCTTATTTATGACGATCCCTCTTGCCTTCTAAGGCGTTGATTGTACCAGGTAGGCAATCCTTTATGTAATGACACTAACAAGGCATAGTAGAGGTCCAATCTGTTGGGCACATTGTTGACAATATCGTCACCAAGAGCGGGGGATGAAGAGAACCGTTTTCCTGCTCACTATGGTGAGGCGGACCAAATGGCGAGGTTCTCATCCACCGGTGGTTGCCGATACAACAATTGTAGTGACAGGGTTACTCTATTAGCAATGTACATCATGATCTTGCATATCCTATGCGCTGGTCATCGTAGGCCAAGGTTGCATAATCCTGGGGCAACTTCAAATGTGTCACCATCCTCTGGGTCTTCATGTCCTCATTCCTCGAGGGCATATCTTCTGTTGGCATCGTATTGCTGTGGTGTCGCCAATCTTGTGTTCAAAAGAGGTGGGTGAGTGTCTGGCAAGGCGTCCTCCTTCTAGGTTATCCACGAGGATTACACGGAATCCAGTGGTCAGGGGCATATAAGGGTTCTAGCGACCAAAAGTTTTGAAGGGGAAGATATCAATAAGGAAAGTATACCTTAGCTTTCAAAAAAACTAAGAAGGGGAAGAGAAGTATAGATAGTTTGGAAAATTAGTAATAGTTTTAAAAATAGTTTAACCCTAACTAACGACCATGCTAACTAAGGCTTCCTACAGTCAGGATGGCTCTGATACCAGCTCTGTGGGGACCCCGACTCATAAGTCGAGATCACCGAATGCACGTGTATAGTGATCCCAGAGATCAATGCTCACTGAACACACAGAAGCTGAATAACAAGAGTCTTATATCCATACATACTGTTTTACACAAGTAGGACCATTATGAAGTCTTGAGTGTATCATCGCAGCGGAAATCTTCAATAACAACTTAGACCCATGCCATCTGCCTTAACCCTACAGGCATTCTGACTGGGAAGTGTCCTAGCTCACACGATCGTCACCAAAATCTCTTCTTCCTATACCTGCTCTTTCAAGCCTGGCCAAGTAAATAGCCAGGGACAAGCCAGTGAGTATGTTTGAATGTACTCACAAGCAACCCAAGAGTGATACCAAAATAATTATGCAAGGCTCTGCTGCTGAATTGGCATTTTTGCGGAAAGCTAGTTTTGAATGTAGTGACATGTTCAACAACTTGTAAGACATGCGTTAGGAGAATTCAGTAACCATCAGGACAGGTTACATATATCAACATAAATAGAGTGGGCACCAACCCAACTCAATCATGTCAAGTCTCTTGACTTGACCCAAGTATATTTTCCCACTTATCCAAACACTCACTAGTTTGTAAACATGTGGACGTAGCCCAAGAGCGGTTACCCAACTATCCTTGACCGTGGACACGGCTATTCGAATAGTTTTACACTCTGCAGAGGTTGCACACTTTACCCACAAGATCCGGGGAACTTCCGTGTCTTCCACGACCCGCGATACCTCAAGTACCCGGGGTAAGCACCCGATCACTATCTTTCCCTAGACGACACTAACAAGGAGTCCACTCGTTGTTCCGTATCCTCACGATGTACATCATACGAGACTCACTCGAGATCGTAACATCCGAGAGGGGACACAACGGTGTATCCGGTGCCCTGTAAAAACAGTCATGGCCGCCCTACCTGGCACGACCCTGTCCCGAGAGAGAGCACCAAATCTCTTCCGTCACTAGTAATGCGGGCTCCAAGCTAGTATCGGCCTAGTAATCAATAATACCCTTTCCCATATAAGGGTAGAGTGGTTGCGCGTGTAAGGTTGGAATAACGGTCGCAACTTAAACCAATCCATTTTGAAAACAACACACACACTTGCCTCGGTACACCACTTCGTCATCAAGTGGCTACCCATCTCATTATCTCCCTCGGGCATAAGTGGCACCCGACGGGGTTTTCGAAAAGTCTTTTGAAAATACTTTGTCTCCTTCACCATGCATATACCTGTCCCTTTTTGCGTAGCATCTACTATAGCATCCTATCTACTCCCACCAGCATAACCCTCATAGGATGGTAGGGTCATGCATAATGCAAGTATCAACAAGGAAGTAACGGAGGCAACCCATCAAAGTGGTTACCACCTCATCAGGATTCCGTTGCAATAACAATATGGTGCTATATGACATGCATAAAAAGGGTTCCATAGACATGGTCAAAGGGCTGCTTGCCTGGTTCATTAGAGTCTTGAAATCTTCTGGTCCTTCTCCAAATACTCCATCTACTTCATCAACTAACACCAGAAACAATCACAATAAGCAACACAACAAGGCAAAATAAAAGTGCTCTAAAAATATGGATTTGACTTTTATGGGACATCTCTGGTTATATGAGGAATAACCAGAGTGGTTTCATTGGAATTGTATCAATGGTTATTTTTGAACATTTCAATACGATAGAATCAAGGGGTTTATGGATTTGCAAGAAGTGTACAGAAATATATTTTTGAAAAATGAGCAAAGGCACCCATTTAACAAACCATGATTTTAGAAGCATCTAGGAGTTGGTTTCACTTGATTTGGAGTTCAAATGATTTTCCTATGAATTTGCAAAGTTGGCTATACAGGAAGAAATAGACCATTATTTGAGGTTGTACAGAAACTATTAGTAAAAATGTCCAAAAATTAAGTTTTGAATTTATAAACATCTAGGAATTTGAATCATGGAATTTGGATCAAAAATGGGCTCTCTGTGATTTTCTAAAGTTCACTATAGAAATGGAAAAACAAGATTTTGATGAATGTTTGTGAAGAAGAAGTCTCTGGAAAAATGTGCATGTTGCACGAACAGGTAGACAATGATTTATAGAGTCACCAGAAATTTGAGTCATCAAATTTGGATATCATTTGAATTATTTGTGGATTTTACAAGTTTACAGAAAAAAGAAAAGAAAAGGGAAAGGGTTTTACCCTTATCCTGCGCACAGGGCGAGACTTAGCGGGGCAGCGCACTGGGCCTGGCCCAGCCTCTCGCACGCGCCCGCTGGGAGGCCACGTCGAAGGCGGCTTCGCGGGGGGGGGGGGCCTTCACGCAGGGGAGGCGGATCCGGCAGAAGCCGTTTCCACTTAAACGGACGGGCCCGCCTGCTGGGTCGCTGACGTGCAGGCCCCAGCGGCAGGTCATCTCCCACCTCCCGTGCGCGCTCTGGCCGCGAGGAGGAGCGGCTCCCGCCGGCGATTGCCGGGGCTACAGAGCGTCTCCGGCGACGCTCCGCACACCGGCGTGCTCTGGGGGCCACGCCGCACCCATCCATGTGTTTCACGCATGCCTTGGAGGGCTGCAGCAGAGATGGCTTGGGTGGCCGCGGAGGAGGCCGTCGGCGAGGTTTGGGACTGCGTGGCAAGCGTGGGGAGGAGGGAATAAAGTGTGGGGCGAGTCGGCGGTGGTGGTGAGGGGGCGCTGGAGTGGTCTAGAGGGGAGAAGGAGTGGTGGGCGCGAATTTAGGCGGAGTCCGGCGGCTCAGCTCCGGCCATGGGGAGCGACGAAGGGCTCGACGAGTGGGTTGGCTGGGTCTGGGTGACGTACGGGAGGGAGAGAGGGCCAAAGGGATCCAGAAAGAGGCCTCGGGCGGCCTTATATAGCAAGGCCGTGGCTCACCGTGGACGTGGCCTATGGGCACCCGCGGAAATGGCCGCAGTCGCCACAGGAGGAGGCTCGGGGCTGTCTACAGCGTTCGTGGGAGTCGAGTAGGGAGCCAAGAAGGGAGAGAGGGAGCGGGGCGAGCTCCGGGTGGAGCCACAAGCTCGCACACGCATTGGCGGGCTCGGGCGGCTCTGGGCACGCGCGGCATGGGCAAGACAGAGGGGGGAAGGAGGGGGCCAGTGCGGTGGCGTGTTGCGGACCTCGAGGCACATCGACTGGCGCGAGGGGAAGCTCGAGGTGGTCGGGGGACGCGGCGTCAACAGTCGAGAGCACGCTGACGTGCTCTAGAGCGTGCAAATGACCGACATCCGCAGCTTTTCCGCGCGCACTCACATGTCCACTAGTGTCTATTGGCTGCACACGGGAGTAAACAATGTGGGAAAAGGCATTGGATGCCCTGGGGCTTGCCAGGAGTGAGAGAGAGGTGAGAAAATAGGAGGAAAGCTGCTGTCCAGAGGGGGAAAAGGGCTTTTCACCCCCTTGATCATGGCTTCTCGGGCAGGGAAAGATGCAAGGGTTAGAGGAGGACCAGATGGGGCTGTGGGAAAAAGTTGAGCTCATGGAGATTAGTGGAAATGGCCAAAACATGCATTTTAAATTTCTACCAGAAGGTGTTTGATGGTGGTTTGGGCAAGAAGATGAACTCCTCTTGTCATGAGGCTTGATAGGGTCATATGGTATGAGAAAATAAGAGGTTCCACCAATATTGAGTCCATTTGGGCAAAGTTGCCAATGCAACTTTTGTAAACCCTAGAAATCAACAGAAATGGACTTCCCAAGATTTAGTCATGCAAATCTATTCTCCTTGATGCACCAATTGGTGTAGTGTCATCATTTGAGGTTCTGAACATGTCCACAAAAGTTGAGATCAAAAGGAGAAAGTTTCCATGTAGAGTTGTTCAAATTTGGTTCTGGACAGGAAGGGTTTTGGGGCACTTTGATCAAGTTGACTTATTCTCCAACTTGTGCTACTTGGTCCAGATGATTTATTAGACCATTTTAGCACATGGACCAAGCTTGAGAGTATTTGGGCAAGTTTGCTAATGCAAAGTTGTTCAAACTTGGAAAAGGGCAGAAATGGTTTTGAGAGGGTTTTAGGGGATTATACTATTCTCCATGACATGAGACTTGGCAAGATCATCAAATATGTCATATGTGACATGGTAGAATTTGCTTGGAATTTTTAGATAATATTTCCTTTGTAAATATTTCAAAAGCTTGAAATATCTAGGAAGGGTTTTTGAAGGATTTGACCAATATTTTGAACATGACCATGTGTTGAAACTCTTATATATGGAAAATATATGTCCACTGAGTTTCCCTAAATTTTCACAAATATTTTTAAAGCATAAAAATAATTTTAGCCTATTAAAGACCATTTCTGGCCTAAAGAAAAATCCTTTAAATAAAATAGCAAAATAACTTATAAAATTATATTTTTGTGGTTTATGGGAGCCCTATACCTAATAGGAGTCAAAAGTATTCTTTGAAAGATTTTTAATACCCCAAATCAAGTACTTGCAGTGCAACCTCAATCCAGGGGGTTTTTGGAAAACTAAATTTAGAAAATACTTTTTGGCCAAATTGTTTTTGTATGAAAATTCTATACTATACTATACACATGGCATGATCATTGGTTCAAGAGTTTGGAGCAAGGAGATGAAGTATAGGAGTTGGAGGATTTATTTGATTTTTAGAGCACTTGCAAACAACAGACAAAATCCAATCAGTGCAAAGTCCAAAACACTCAAAAGTTTTTGTCAAACCACATTTAATCATTATTTATCATCTTAAGTGTTGTGCCATGAAAATCAGGGTGTGACAGCCTTCGGCGACCTCCGCTCTCTGCCTCCGCTAGATAGGTTGATTCCGACGCCGTCCGACCATCCCTAGCTCTCGTTTTGGCCAAGAAGCCCTCGTTGTCAGCGTGTGCTCCAGCGAAGCCGCGCCGTCCTCTGTTTCCTTCTCCCCCTTCACCTCACCTGACTAGCAGGGCCCGCAAGTCAGCCACTCAGTACGCGTGTGAAGCGGTACGACTGGTGGCGCCCCGAGGCTTTACGCCTTCGACGTCACCCCCCCGGTCTGTTTTTATTTAAATTCAAATTCATTTTTTTTCAGAGAGCTTCAAATAGCCAAAACTCTTCAACCATAAGTCCAAATGAATTGATTCTTTTTGCATTGTGTTCTTTGTACAGAAATCTAGCAGCTCACCAAAGATGAGATTTTTCTTTGCTGTCTAGATTTTCTGGTGAATTTTTGAAGGGTTCTTGATATTTCCTTCTTGTGTTTAAAATTATTTTCAGAGAGTGAGGCTTGTCTTGAGGATCACCAGGAGGCTTGTGAACCTCATCTGCACTAAGGCAAGCCACAACAACATTTTCATGGTGACATTACAATAGTTGTGATTTTTCCTACTTGAATGAATGATTTAATCCTTGCATTTAAATCATTATTATGTTATTTATATTCTGTTAGTTGCTTGTTTTAGTTAATATGCTTGATTTACAGAAAGTTTGAAGTTAACTTAGTTCGTAAAGAAACTAGGATTTATTTTGGTGATGAAAGCATAATATGTTATGGATATGAGTAATTATTTGGAGTTATTTTCTTGCAAGGGAAAGATAATAAAATTTGCTACAAAAGATTCTGTTTAAAGTGAGATTTAATCCTAATCAGAGAAGTGTCATGAGTTGTTGATGTTTATGCTTAGTGTGGATATAGTTGACTCAGTCATTTCCGTTAATATGTGATGCATATGTTAGTGTTGCATTTCATGGCATACTTTGACACCGGTTGTTTTCGCTTTAAGTTGAACGTGATAATAACTCAACTTGAATATATCATTGACCGGGTCAAGGTGCCACTGAATCGAGTTTTTCCCAGTGCAACCACATTTGCCTTTACGGGAAGGCCTTTATTCGGTCCGTTGTCATGCCTCTGGTCGATGCCTCCAACGAGGGAAGGTTATGGGCGTGTGGTACCCTGGCCCAGTAAGCAGACATAACCTTGTGTGCTCGTTGTTGAGATTATGGTACCGGGTCCCCGTGTGGGATCATTTACGTTTTGGCCACGACGGTGGTCGTTGTGTGTTTTGTAGACACGGGGCCACCCAGGACTAGCCCGATGGGGAGTGAGTCGAAGTGGCCGAGAGAGTGTCATGGCAATGGAGGGGTTTCGTCGGAATGCCGTTGGTCCACCCAAATGGGAGTGAGAAGCCATGGGTTCCGTGGTGTGGGTACAGTGTGCTACCTCTGCAGAGTGTATTAATCTATCAATAGCCGAGTCCACGGTTACGGACACGCTCGAAATTAGGTCACACCATGGGTCAACATTTAATAAATCTTGCACACTAAGTGATAAACTTTGCACGGTTGATGATGGTGGGAAGGCCACCTTGATGTTCGGGACCAAGTGTTGGTCGTGGTTGTGATCGACGGAAAGATCACGAGGTAACTGCGTTAATATCTCGAGGTTGGTACAGTTGTGATCCAAGAGCGATCACCGTTGGTAAGCCAGTCCGAGGGATTTTTCTCATAAAAGCAGGAGCACTTCATGTTGCATATATTGTTGCATTGTTAATAGTTGGTTAATTATCATGATATTGTTTGTCATTATGTTCATGTTTGTTGTGTGCTTGCAAGTACATTCAATGTACTGACCTGACGTGTCATGCCAGCTTTCAGGAAAGTCTCATTGGAAAGGAGTGCTGGCCGAGTCTAGATTGTGTCCACATTGGTGTCCCTGTGCTATGGAGTTTCCGCTACGATGTTGTTCCGCTGCCGCGTAGTTGTTATGATCGAGGCCCCTTTATGTTCACTAAATAATGTACATATTATTCAGCCGCACCGTGTGTGCTGCTTGGCCTCGCCACCTGTTGTAATATAAACTTGATCCGCTAGTATCAATAAAGCGGTTCTTTTCTATACCAAGATGTTGTGTGTTGCCAGTAGACATGGTCTTTGGGCTGACAATGCATGGTAATTCGGTTGCTCTAAGCCGGGGTGCCACAACGCTTGGTATCAGAGCCACGCTGACTATAGGCTACACTAGACTATGACGTGTTAACTGGATGTTAGGTACGAGTTTAAGTTGAGTGCCGATAGGCTTTGTAGCTGGTTGTTGCATTGCATGCACTTGTTTTATTTTATGCTAACCTGCTAATGATTGTGAGTGTAGATGGCTCCGGTGCCATATACATGCCAGTTGCAGCTGATGCCGTACACGTCGCCGCATCTCCATCGTAACGTGTGGCATCGGCTGTACCCCCTCGGTGACGCCCAGTCTATCGTATGTACCGGGAGCGTCTAGCAGACTTAGTGTATGAGTATCACGCAGTGGTTACTCTGTGCACTAGTTCCAATTCCAGCACTTACACTCGTACATCTCGGAGCGGTTACGCTTCTACCGCTTCTCAGGCTGTCCAATTTGCCGCATTCGAGGTCCTTGTCAAGCTTCGTTACAATGAGGTCCGGATGCAGAACCACCCAGGTTTCCACTACTATCCTTCTCTGCACGACAATGGTCGTGTCCGTTTCCCTATCACTGATCTGGAGTCTGATAGTGTTGCTAGCCACCTTTCTCGTTATATCACTGCTAGCTATCTTATGATCCACGAGCTGCCTCGAGAGCTGACTCGTGCTCGTACCGCTTTAGCCTCTACTAGATCTGTCGTTGCTCCATCCTCCCTGGGATTTACTCCTTATATTCCAGCCAGTTCTAGTTCCCCTATTTCACCGGTTACTCCTCCGAGTAGCTCAGGCGCCACGACCGTGAACCCTCTTAGTGCTCCTACTGAGTGGGTTTCACTTCTCACTACTCCGGTAGCCCCGATGCTTCACCCTACACCTGTTCCTGAGGGAGAGCCCTCGAGGCAGCGTCGTTGTGTTACTTTTAACCCGGAGGTCTCAGTTAACCTCGTCAGGTCAATATCCGAGTCTGCTTCACGAGAGGACCCCGCAGCACCAACAGAGCAATAGAGTTTCTGAGTATTCGCAGTCGTCAGGATGGTGTACGGATGTAGTCGTACGAGTCATGATGTTTCATTTCGTGTATGAGAGTAGTTGAACCTGGCATGTTGTTTACCATTCATGTATGAGTCTATGTATAATTATGTTGGAACTCTATTTTATTTGCCGTATTCTCTTCATTATTTCGGTTTTCCTCGGGCTTTGTTGCTAGCTTTTCCCCAATTTATTTTTGAATGTTTCTTATCTCGGTTGTGTTGCCTTGGGAAAAAACCACAATAGGATGCTACGGGGAGGCAAAAGTAGCAACCTTTGTGAGGGTACTCCTGTTCGTCGTTCCGCACAACAGGCAGGACACTTCCCCGAGCCGTACGTTCCACCACCACCTCCACCGCCAAATCCGCCTACCACCGAGCAAATTTTGCGTATGTTTGATGAAAGGAGGAATAATGATCTGACTGAAATATTAAGAAGTGTTCAAGTTGTGGTTGGACATAATGGAAATCAGAACGCTCATATTTCCAAGCTGTCAGATTTTCAGAAAACCAAGCCTCCCAGTTCCAGTCAGGTTATTGACCCCTTGGATGCAGATGATTGGTTGCGAACTATTGAGAGGAAACTTGAGATTTCTCATACTGAAGAAGATGATAAGGTTCCATTTGCAACCCATTATCTTGAAGGCGCTGCTGCCGTATGGTGGGAAAATGCAAAAGCCATGTGGCATGCTGATCAAGAAATTAACTGGTCAAAATTCAAGGATCATTTCCAGAAATATCATATCCCTACTAGAATTATGAAGACTAAACATCGTGAATTTCTCGCACTCCTCCAAGAAAATCAGTCTATGGGTGAATATTTGCAAAAATTCAATCATCTGGCCCGTTACTCCCTATATGACGTGGCCACCGAAGAAAGAAAGATTGACAGATTTCTTGGTGGATTAAACGCGCAACTACGATGCACCCTCAGATTTCCCAGATTTCCAAAATCTGGTGAACAAAGCTTTCATTGCTGACAGGGAGCACAAGCTCGTATCAGGCAATAGGCCTGCTAATAATGATCACAAGCGCAAGTTTGAGCCAAGGAAGGAAGGGCAACCAGTGCAGAAGGCTCATACCTGGCAGCAGAGTGAGGTGGAATACAAGCCCAACTGGCAACAAAATGTTAACAAGACCACCACCCAAGTCAAGAATTTTGTGACCAACCTAGTGCACGAGGAGCGCCAGCGCAACAATTCTTGCTTCAGTTATGGACAAACCGGACATTATGCCAAATAGTGTCCCAAGAACAGCAAGGCAAATGTCCTATTTAGGCCACAAGTCAATTCTTTATGGAGTCATTCCCAAACTAGCAAAACAATACTAGGCACATTCATCACCTCTCCGTAGATGAAGCCCAAGAGAACCCTGAAGTCGTCATTGGTATGTTTTCTATTAATAACATACCTGCAGTAATTTTATTCAACTCTGGGGCTTCCCACTCTTTTATTTCTCGGAGTTTTGTGACCCAAAACAAATTTCCTTGTTCACTTTTGGGCAAGAACATGCTGGTACAAACCCCGGGATCCTTAATCAAGAGCAATCTGGTCTGCCGTAATCTGGAAATCGATATCAACGGAGTCTTCTTTCCAACTTCTTTGATAATCATCGAGTCTGTAAAGTTGGATGTTATCTTGGGTATGAATTGGTTGACCCAATATTAGGTCTGCATAAACTGCGCAACCCGAGAAGTCACTTTGACCAGCCAAAAAGGGCAGACTACAAAATTCTATGCTCGCAGAAGCATACCCAAGAAAGAAATGGTCTTCGCCGCTCTGGCTGAGTTGGAATTAATTCCTGTGGTCAATGAGTTTCCTGACGTATTTCCAGAAGAACTGCCAGGCATGCCACTAGATCGAGAGCTTGATTTTGAAATAGATCTTGTTCCCGGAACCGCACCGGTATACAAGAAGTATTATCGAATGCCCTCATTGTAATTAGTGGAGCTAAAGAAAGAGCTTGATGAAATGCTACAGAAAGGATATATCCGTCCCAGCTCTTCACCATGGGGATCACATGCTATCTTCGTGGACAAGAAGGATGGCAGCCTCCGCATGTCTGTGGATTATCGTCAGCAGAATGATGTCACCATCAAAAATAAATATCCGCTGCCAAGGATTGATGACTTGTTTGATCAGCTCAGTGGGTCCAAGGTATTCTCCAAGATTGATTTACGGACTGGATATCATCAGCTCAAGATTAAAAAGGAAGATATTCCTAAGACCGCATTCACCACTCGATACGGTCTTTATGAATATATAGTTATGTCCTTTGGTCTCACCAATGCCCCTGCCTTGTTCATGCATATGATGAATAAAGTATTCATCGACTTCCTCGATAAGTTCATGGTAGTCTTCATCGATGACATACTTATATACTCAAAAAGTGAAGAAGATCACAAAGAACACCTCCGAGCAGTGCTACAGCGACTCCGCGACCATCAGCTATACGCCAAATTCAGTATGAGTTTTGGCTCAAGCAAGTCGGATTTATTGGACACGTGCTATCTGCTGAAGGTATAGCCGTGGACCCGAGCAAAGTAAAGGAGGTGCTCGATTGGTTGCCGCCCACAACCGTATCACAGATCCGGAGTTTTCTTGGATTACCTGGATACTACCGTCGTTTCATCGAAGGTTTTTCCAAGATTGCTAAACCCATGATGGAGCTGCTCAAAAAGGATAAGAAGTTTGAATGGACTGAAGATTGCGAGAAGAGTTTCCATGAGCTAAAGATACAGCTGACGACCGCACCTGTGTTGACTCTTCCAGATATCTACCACAGTTTTGATGTGTACTGCAACGCCTCCAGACAAGGACTTGGATGCGTACTTATGCAGGACGGCAAGGTAGTAGCATATGCATCGCGACAGCTACGACCCCACGAGGGAAACTATCCTACTCATGATCTGGAATTGGCCGCGGTGGTTCATGCTCTAAAAATTTGGAGACACTATCTCATCGGGAAGAGGTGCCAAATTTTCACCGATCACAAAAGTCTCAAGTATATATTTACTCAGCCAGATTTAAATCTCCATCAACAAAGATGGCTTGAGTTAGTCAAGGATTATGATCTTGGAATAAATTACCACCCGGGTAAGGCCAACGTGGTTGCCGATGCAGTCAGTCGAAAGCCTGTCAGCCTAAATGTCATATTAAAATATTTTCCTCCTGAACTTCAAGAGGAGATTGTGTAGCTCAACCTGGTCATAGTTGATGCTGGCCTTGATAATATTTTGGAAGTTGCCCCAACACTTGAGGAGGAGATCCATGCAAGTGCAGAGGAGACGACCACGCACGCGATCACGGCAGGCAAGGCGCGAGGAGTTTGAATAGGTGTTGGGCCGTTGAGTGAGTGTTGGGTGTGGGCCATTGGGCTAGTGTTGGGTTGTAACTCGCGATATATAAGCGAGGGCGTGGAACACTGTGCTGTATGAAATTTGAAATCGAACTCATTTCTGTCCTCTCCTTCTAGCTTATCCTCTCCGCTTGCTATCTCTCTCTGATCCCCGATCCCCTCCATCCCACACCTCTACTCCGGCGAGTCTCCGATCAACCCCTGGACACCGTAGGGTGTGACAGTTGGTATCAGAGCCGTCGCTCCTCTCCGCTACATTTTGCTGGAATTTTTTTCTGATTTGTACCCAGCAAATCCGAGGCGACGGTAGCGGATCACCCTTGGGTTCGTTCCGTGTAATCCCTGACCTAAGGTGGGTTGATTCAGAGAAATTGGCGACCATGACAACATTCAAGCCAAATCCGCAGTCGCGCTTCATCTTTGACGAGACGGAGGCGCTCCAGGAAAGGATGCTGAAGGAGTTCGCAGAGATCCGCGCCACGCAGAGCAAGCTGCTCACTGTCAACGAACTCAGCGCACAGCTCGAAGCCCTCGACGCCAAGCTTCCCGAGCAAGGCGCGCGGCTCGATCAGGTGCAGGTCAAGGAGGATTTATCCTGCAACACGATCGGGCAGGTGCAGCAGAGCCAGGCGCATGCGGCACAGCTGCACAAGCAGCAGGGTACGCCTGAGATGGCGTCGTCGATGGCGTCCGAGGTATCTGATGGCATTCTTGGAGCGGGACCTCGATCAGTGGGACGGCCTCCACCACCTCCTATTCAGGTACATGAGGTTCCACACGGGCTACACGTTCCTCGCATGACTGAAATAGATGAGAATTTGGGCAAACGACAGTGGATGCCAAAGATGGCTTTCACTAGGTTTGATGGCACAGAAGTGCAGATTTGGTTGGACAAGTGCGAAGCATTTTTCAGGTTGTATCACATTCCTGACAGCTTCAAAGTCACATCGGCGTCTCTATATCTATCAGATAACGCAACCCATTGGTATCAGGCGTTCAAACAGTCGGGGGCATTTCATATTTGCAAAAATTCAATCATCTGGCCCGTTACTCCCTATATGACGTGGCCACCGAAGAAAGAAAGATTGACAGATTTCTTGGTGGATTAAACCCAGAACTGCGATGCACCCTCAGTATGTTTGATTTCCCAGATTTCCAAAATCTGGTGAACAAAGCTTTCATTGCTGACAAGGAGCACAAGCTCGTATCAAACAATAGGCCTGCTAATAATGATCACAAGCGCAAGTTTGAGCCAAGGAAGGAAGGGCAACCAGTGCAGAAGGCTCATACCTAGCAGCAGACTCAGGTGGAATACAAGCCCAACTGGCAATAAAATGTTAACAAGACCACCACCCAAGTCAAGAATTTTGTGACCAACCCAGTGCACGAGGAGCGCCAGCGCAACAATTCTTGCTTCAGTTATGGACAAACCGGACATTATGCCAGATAGTGTCCCAAGAACAGCAAGGCAAATGTCCTATTCAGGCCACAAGTCAATTCTTTATGGAGTCATTCCCAAACTAGCAAAACAATACTAGGCACATTCATCACCTCTCCATAGATGAAGCTCAAGAGAACCCTGAAGTCGTCATTGGTATGTTTTCTATGAATAACATACCTGCAGTAATTTTATTCAACTCTGGGGCTTCCCACTCTTTTATTTCTCGGAGTTTTGTGGCCCAAAACAAATTTCCTTGTTCACTTTTGGGCAAGAACATGCTGGTACAAATCCCGGGATCCTTAATCAAGAGCAATCTGGTCTGCCGTAATCTGGAAATCAATATCAATGGAGTCTTCTTTCCAACTTCTTTGATAATCATCGAGTCTGTAAAGTTGGATGTTATCTTGGGTATGAATTGGTTGACCCAATATCAGGTCTGCATAAACTGCACGACCCGAGAAGTCACTTTGACCAGCCAGAAAGGGCAGACTACAAAATTCTATGCTCGCAGAAGCATACCCAAGAAAGAAATGGTCTTCACCGCTGTGGCTGAGTTGGAATTAATTCCTGTGGTCAATGAGTTTCCTGACGTATTTCCAGAAGAACTGCCAGGCATGCCACCAGATCGAGAGCTTGATTTTGAAATAGATCTTGTTCCCGGAACCGCACCGTTATACAAGAAGTATTACCGAATGCCCTCATTGTAATTAGTGGAGCTAAAGAAAGGCTTGATGAAATGCTCCAGAAAGGATATAACCGTCCCAGCTCTTCACCATGGGGATCACATGCTATCTTCGTGGACAAGAAGGATGGCAGCCTCCGCATGTCTGTGGATTATCGTCAGCAGAATGATGTCACCATCAAAAATAAATATCCGCTGCCAAGGATTGATGACTTGTTTGATCAGCTCAGTGGGGCCAAGGTATTCTCCAAGATTGATTTACGGACTGGATATCATCAGCTCAAGATTAAAAAGGAAGATATTCCTAAGACCGCATTCACCACTCGATACGGTCTTTATGAATATATAGTTATGTCCTTTGGTCTCACCAGTGCCCCTGCCTTCTTCATGCATATGATGAATAAAGTATTCATCGACTTCCTCGATAAGTTCATGGTAGTCTTCATCGATGACATACTTATATACTCAAAAATTGAAGAAGATCACAAAGAACACCTCCGAGCAGTGCTACAGCGACTCCGCGACCATCAGCTATACGCCAAATTCAGTATGAGTTTTGGCTCAAGCAAGTCGGATTTATTGGACACGTGCTATCTGCTGAAGGTATAGCCGTGGAACCGAGAAAAGTAAAGGAGGTGCTCGATTGGTTGCCGCCCACAACCGTATCACAGATCCGGAGTTTTCTTGGATTACCTGGATACTATCGTCGTTTCATTGAAGGTTTTTCCAAGATTGCTAAACCCATGACGGAGCTGCTCAAAAAGGATAAGAAGTTTGAATGGAATGAAGATTGCGAGAAGAGTTTCCATGAGCTAAAGATACAGCTGACGACTGCACCTGTGTTGACTCTTCCAGATATCTACCACAGTTTTGATGTGTACTGCAACGCCTCCAGACAAGGACTTGGATGCGTACTTATGCAGGACGACAAGGTAGTAGCATATGCATCACGACAGCTATGACCCCACGAGGGAAACTATCCTACTCATGATCTGGAATTGGCAACGGTGGTTCATGCTCTAAAAATTTGGAGACACTATCTCATCGGGAAGAGGTGCCAAATTTTCACCAATCACAAAAGTCTCAAGTATATATTTACTCAGCCAGATTTAAATCTCCATCAATGAAGATGGCTTGAGTTAGTCAAGGATTATGATCTTGGAATAAATTACCACCCGGGTAAGGCCAACGTGGTTGCCGATGCAGTCAGTCGAAAGCCCGTCAGCCTAAATGTCATATTAAAATATTTTCCTCCTAAACTTCAAGAGGAGATTGTGTAGCCCAACCTGGTCATAGTTGATGCTGGCTTTGATAATATTTTGGAAGTTGCCCCAACACTTGAGGAGGAGATCCGTGCAAGTGCAGAGGAGACGACCACGCACGCGATCACGGCAGGCAAGGCGCGAGGAGTTTGAATAGGTGTTGGGCCGTTGAGTGAGTGTTGGGTGTGGGCCGTTGGGCCAGTGTTGGGTTGTAACTCGCGATATATAAGCGAGGGCGTGGAACACTGTGCTGTATGAAATTTGAAATCGAACTCATTTCTGTCCTCTCCTTCTAGCTTATCCTCTCCGCTTGCTATCTCTCTCTGATCCCCGATCCCCTCCGTCCCGCACCTCTACTCCGACGAGTCTCCGATCAACCCCTGGACCCCGTAGGGTGTGACAGTTGGTATCAGAGCCGTCGCTCCTCTCCGCTACATTTTGCCGGAATTTTTTTCCGATTTGTACCCAACAAATCCGAGGCGACGGTAGCGGATCACCCTAGGGTTCATTCCGCGTAATCCCTGACCTGAGGTGGGTTGATTCGGAAGAATTTGCGACCATGACAACATTCAAGCCGAATCTGCAGTCGCGCTTCATCGTTGACGAGACGGAGGCGCTCCAGGAAAGGATGCTGAAGGAGTTCGCAGAGATCCGAGCCACGCAGAGCAAGCTGCTCGCTGTCAATGAACTCAGCGCATAGCTCGAAGCCCTCGACGCCAAGCTTACCGAGAAAGGCGCGCGGCTCGATCAGGTGCAGGTCAAGGAGGATTTATCCTACAACACGCTCGGGCAGGTGCAGCAGAACCAGGCGCATGCGGCACAGCTGCACAAGCAGCAACGTACGCCTGAGATGGCGTCGTCGATGGCGTCCGAGGTATCTGATGGCATTCTTGGAGCGGGACCTCGATCAGTGGGATGGCCTCCACCAACTCCTATTCAGGTACATGAGGTTCCACACGGGCTGCACGTTCCTCACATGACTGAAATAGATGAGAATTCGGGCAAACGACAGTGGATGCCAAAGATGGATTTCCCTAGGTTTGATGGCATAGAAGTGCAGATTTGGTTGGACAAGTGCGAAGCATTTTTCAGGTTGTATCACATTCCTGACAGCTTCAAAGTCACATCGGCGTCTCTATATCTATCAGATAACGCAACCCGTTGGTATCAGGCGTTCAAATAGTCGGTGGCATTTCACACATGGGAGCAATTTTGTCAGGCAATTCTGTTGGAGTTTGATGTTGATGTGTACAGGCAGAAGATGAAGGAGTTGATGCTGCTGAAACAAGTAGATATTGTCCAAGAGTATAAGCAACAATTTCTGCAGCTAGTTTACACAGTGAAGTTGTATGAACCCACCATCAGTGATACGTTTCTGGTCACGAGATTTGTGCTGGGGCTCAAGGAAGAGCTTTGATCTGCTGTGGAGTTTCAGATTCTAGGCACTGTACAGTTGGCAGCTCTATATGCATCAGTTCAAGAAAGATTACTTCTTTAGCAGAAAACCCACAAACCCAGTGTTCCAAAAACTGCATACACCAAGTCTGACAGTCGTTCTAGTTTAGCAGCTGGAGAATTGTGGAAGGAAAAACAACTGAAGGAATATCGCAGGGCAAATGGACTATGCGACAAGTGTGGGGAGAAGTTTCCTCCAGGGCATGTGTGCAATCAGACGACAACAGGGGGTGCCCAGTTAAAAACAGCTGAAGTCCTAACTACACAAGAAATTATTTCAGATACAATGTTGGATGCGTTAGTGGTAGGAGCACAAGCAGAATGTGACACTATTTCAGTCAATGCTCTATCTAGGGCACAAAATCCTAAAACAATCCAATTGAGAGCTCTAGTGCAGAACAAGGTGGTGTTGATATTGGTGGACTCTGGGAGCACACATACGTTTGTGGACAAGGCTTTCCTGGAAAAGATATTAGTCACTGCTGAACCGTTGGTGAATCCTTTACAAGTGAAAGAGGCAAATGGCAGTGTGATCTCTTGCATTGAGAAAGTATCTCAACTGATATGGTGGATGCAAGGGCATAGTTTCAGTAATTCTATGAAGGTTCTTGATACGTCTCCAATGTATCTACTTTTCCAAACACTTTTGCCCTTGTTTTGGACTCTAACTTGCATGATTTGAATCAAACTAACCGGGACTGACGCTGTTTTCAGCAGAATTACCATGATGTTGTTTCATGTGTAGAAAACAAAAGTTCTCGGAATGTCCTGAAAATCCTCGGAGGCACTTTTTCAAAAATATAAAAAATACTGGAGAAAGATTCAACACCAGGGGGCCCACACCCTGTCCACGATGGTGGGGGGCGCGCTCTCCCCCCAGGGCACGCCCCCTATCTCGTGGGCCCCCTGAGGCTCCGCCGACCTCAACTCCAACTCCATATATTCCATCTCGCGGAGAAAAAAATAAGGGAGAAAGTTTCATCGCGTTTTACGATACGGACCTGCCGCCAAGCCCTAATCTCTCTCGGGAGGGCTGATCTGGAATCCGATCGGGGCTCCGGAGAGGGGGATTCGTCGCCGTCGTCATCATCAACCATCCTCCGTCACCAATTTCATGATGCTCACCGCCACGCGTGAGTAATTCCATCGTAGGCTTGCTGGACGGTGATGGGTTGGATGAGATTTACCATGTAATCAAGTTAGTTTTGTTAGGGTGTGATCCCTAGTATCCACTATGTTCTGAGATTGATGTTGCTATGACTTTGCTATGATTAATGCTTGTCACTAGGGCCAGAGTGCCATGATTTCAGATCTGAACCTATTATGTTTTCATGAATATATGTGTGTTCTTGATTCTATCTTGCAAGTCTATAGTCACCTATTATGTGTTATGATCCAACAACCCCGAAGTGACAATAATCGGGATACTTCTCGGTGATGACCGTAGTTTGAGGAGTTCATGTATTCACCATGTGTTAATGATTTGGTCCGGTTCTCTATTAAAACAATGCCTTAATATCCCTTAGTTTCCACTAGGACCCCGCTGCCACGGGAGGGTAGGACAAAAGATGTCATGCAAGTTCTTTTCCATAAGCATGTATGACTATATTCGGAATACATGCCTACATTACATTGATGAATTGGAGCTAGTTCTGTGTCACCCTATGTTATAGCTATTACATGAGGAATCGCATCCGACATAATCATCCATCACTGGTCCATTGCCTACGAGATTTTCATATACTGTGCTTTGCTTATTTACTTTTCCGTGGCTACTGTTACAATCACTACAAAACCCCAAAAATATTGCTATTACTATCTTTACCTTTTATTACTGTTACCATTACTATCATACTACTTTGCTACTAAATACCTTGCTGCAGATACTAAGTTATCCAGCTGTGGTTGAATTGACAACTCAACTGCTAATACTCAAGAATATTCTTTGGATCCCCTTGTGTCGAATCAATAAATTTGGGTTGAATACTTTACCCTCGAAAGCTGTTGCGATCCCCTACACTTGTGGGTCATCAAGACTAATTTCTGGCACCATTACCGAGGAGCATAGATCTATTCTCTGAGTCACTTGGGATTTACATATGTTGATCACTATGAAGAATTTGAAGGACTCTAAAACCAAGATCTATCCCTCAACTACGAGGGGAGGTAAGGAACTGCCATCTAGCTCTGCACTAGATTCTGCCTTTGTTATTAATAAGCTTGCGACACCTAAACCTGCTACTCCTATGAATTCTGATATGTCGCATGTTATCGATGATGCCACTTCTGCTTTGCATGATACTTATGATGAAACTACTTCTGTGCGTGATACTACTGTGCCATTAGGTGAATTTCTTGATGAACAACTTGCTAGGGCTAGAGAGAATGAAATTATTGAAGATGCTATTATTGATGATAGTGATGATGAAATATCTCCAAATGATTATGAATTACCTGTTGTTCCTAAGGATTATGTTATGGATGAAGAAACTGCTAGGGATTTTCTTGCTTGCAATGATAGATCAGATCTTAAGAAATTGTTAGCTAAGCTCAAACAAAAGACTCTAAATGCTAGAATGAAACGTGACCCCGCTTTGCTACTTTACCTATATTTGTTGCTGATAAGGACTATGAATTCTCTATTGATCCTGAAATTATTACTTTGGTAGAATCTGATCCTTTTTATGGCCTTGAATCAGAAATTGTTGTGGCACATCTTACCAAGTTGAATGATATAGCTACCCTATTTACTCATGATGATAAATCTCGCTACTTCTATATCATTAAGGTATTTCCGTTCTCATTAAAGGGTGATGCTAAGACTTGGTATAATTCTCTTGCTCCTGGTTGTGTGTGTAGTCCCCATGATATGTTTTATTACTTGTCTGCTAAATATTTCCCTGCTCATAAGAAACAAGCTGCCTCGCGAGAAATATATAATTTTGTGCAAATCAAAGAAGAGAGTCTCCCACAAGCTTGGGGGAAGCTTCTCCGATTACTTAATTCTTTGCTTGATCATCCACTCAAGAAAAATGAAATACTTGATATCTTTTATAATGGACTAACCGATGCTTCCAAGGACTACTTGGATAGTTGTGCTGGTTGTCTTTTCAGGGAAAGAACAGTCGACGAAACTGAATTATTATTGAACAATATGCCGACCAATGAAAATAATTGGACTCTTCTTGAGCCAATTCCTGAGCAAATTCCTGAACTAATTGAGCCAACTCCTGAGCCTATTCCTAAACCCACTCCAAAAAAGAGAGGTGTTTTATTTCTCAGTCCTGAAGATATGCAAGAGGCAAGGAAATCAATGAAAGAGAAAGGTATTAAAGCTGAAGATGTTAAGAATTTACCACCTAGTGAAGAAATACATGGTCTTGATGTACCGCCTCTTGAAGAACCACATTGTCTTGATAACCCGACACATGTAGTAAAGGTAAATTCTCTCTATAGATATGATAAGGATGAAATCCCATCTACCAAATTTCATAGTCCATGATTAGATGAATTTGATGATTTCATGAATAGACAAGCGAATTTCAATGATTATGTTGGTAGAGAGTTAAAGAATAATGCTTCCGAGATAGGACACGTGAGTGACAATATGGCTAGACTTAAAGGTGAACTTAAACTCATTAGCAAATATGCGTCTATGGTTGCTACTCAAGCTGAGCAAGTGCTTAAAGCTCAAAATGATTTGCTTGATGAATTAAAAAATAAAAATGACTTTGCTGTTAGAGTGGCTACTAGAACTGGTAGAATGACTCAGGAGCCTTTGTATCCTGAAGGCCACCCTAAGATAATTGAACAAGATTCTCAGAATAATAATCTAGATGCTCCTAGTTCTTCTAAGAAGAAGAAAAAGAAAAATGATAGGACTTTGCAAACTTCTAGTGAACCTAATGCAGAAACACCTGAGAATCCTAATAATACTTCTATCTCTGATGCTGAAACACAATCCGGAGATGAACATGAACCTGGTAATAATGCTAATAATGATGTTCATGTAGATGCTCAACCTAGCAAAAATAATGAAATAGAAATTGAACCTGCGGTTGGTCTTGATAACCCACAATCAAGAAACCAACGTTATGACAAGAGAGATTTTGTTGATAGGAAGCATGGTAGAGAAAGAGAACCATGGGTTCAGAAACCCATGCCCTTTCCTCCTAAACCATCCAAGACAAAGGATGATGAGGACTTTGAGCGTTTTGCTGAAATGATTAGACCTATTTTCTTATGCATGCGCTTAACTGATATGCTTAAATCAAACCCTTATGCTAAATATACGAAAGATATCATCACTAATAAGAGGAAAATACCTGAAGCAGAGATTTCCACCATGCTTGCCAACTATACTTTTAAGGGTGGAATACCTAAGAAACTTGGTGATCCCGGAGTACCTACTATACCATGCTCCATAAAAAGAAATTATGTTAAAACTTCTTTATGTGATTTAGGAGCCGGTGTTAGTGTTATGCCTCTTTCCCTATACCATAGACTTGAATTGAGTAAGTTGACACCCACTGAGATATCCTTGCAAATGGCTGATAAATCAATTGCTATACCTGTCGGCATTTGTGAGGACGTGCCTGTTGTTGTTGCGAATGTTACTATCTTAACAGACTTTGTCATTCTTGATATTCCCGAGGACGATAGTATTTCTATTATTCTTGGTAAACCCTTTTTAAATACTACAGGAGCTGTTATTGATTGCAACAAAGGCAATGTCACCTTTCATGTTAATGGAAATGAGCATACGATACATTTTCCAAGGAAGCAAATCCAAGTTCATAGCATAAATACTATTGAGAAAATTCCACCAATTATTATTGGAGGTTTTGAATTTCCTCTCCCTATTGTCGAGAAAAAGTATGATATTTTTATTGTTGGGGCTTTTCATATCCGCATTGTCGGTGTCAAAACCGGCGGATCTCGGGTAGGGGGTCCCGAACGTCTAGGCGGATGGTAACAGGAAACAAGGGACACGATGTTTTACCCAGGTTCAGGCCCTCTTAATGGAGGTAAAACCCTACGTCCTGCTTGATTGATATTGATATTGTGGATGTTTATAAGAGTGGATCTACCACGAGATCAAGGAGGCTAAACCCTAGAAGCTAGCCTATGGTATGATTGTAATGGTAGTTGTTGTGTCCTACGGACTAGAGCCATCCGGTTTATATAGACACTGGAGTGGGCTAGGGTTACATAGAGTCGGTTACAATAGTAGGAGATCTACGTATCCGTATCGCCAAGCTTGCCTTCCACGCCAAGGAAAGTCCCATCCGGACATGGGACGAAGTCTTCAATCTTGTATCTTCATAGTCTTGGAGTCCGGTCGATGATGATGATAGTCCGGCCGATGATAGTTCGGCCGATGATGGTAGTCCGGCTATCCGGACACCCCCTAATCCGGGACTCCCTCACTAGCCCCCGAACCAGGCTTCAATGACGATAAGTCCAGCGTGTGTGTAGTCTTTGGCGTTGCAAGGCGGGTTCTCCTTCAAGTTCTACGTACCTGCCGAACAGTGTCCGGCTTCCTCATCAATGTTGCGCGTCTTGGCTTCCACGCCCAATAATGGCCTTCCTCCACGCGTCGCGCAAATGTGAAAAGCCAGGGTGTCTTTTATGTTTTACCCCCTAGTTGTGCGAATAATCTGCCTATAAGGGAGGCAAGAATCCAGATCCAAATCGCCATCTTCCTCCCGCAAATACTCATCGGAGCGCTTTCGACCAAGAATCCATTCCATCATGGACCGTCAACGCGGCTCCTCTTCTCGCGCTCCCAGCCCTTTGCCAGGAGATTGGAGGAGATGCTCTGTTCCGCACAACGAGCTGGTGAAGCTCCAAGCGGGGGGATATCTCCCTCCGGCCTTTATGGTTCCGGTTCGAGCCGGGCTGGCCACCTACAAAGGTGGGAAGCAAGCGGAGGTTACCCCAAGTCCCAACAAAGGGGAGCGGGTATGCTTCGTCCCCTATCTGATAAGGGGGCTCGGATTTCCTGTACATCCATTCCTCCGCGGGCTCCTGGAGTTCTACGGACTCCAGCTTCATCACCTCACGCCCGCCTCAATCCTGCACATTGCGGGTTACGTAGCTCTTTGCGAGCTATTCCTGGGCGTCGAGCCCCATTTCGCGCTGTGGAAGAGGTTGTTCTGCCTTGTACCCCGCTCTCACGAGGGGTCCATATATCAAGTGGGCGGCGCCGAAATATGGCGTATTGCCGGGACCGGATATCCATCCGGAACCCCTAAGAAGGCGTCCGAAGACTGGCCTTCAGGATGGTTTTATATAGAAGACGCTCCGCTGCCGGACCCTGTTCGGATCGGCCTCCCGGAGTTCAGCAATGCTCCTCTGAAGAAACGCCTTAGTTGGCGTCCGCGGAGCCCCCAACTGGAGGAAGACAAGAGCGTCCATTATTTGATGGGCCGAATAAGGTTACTGGCCCATTCCGGGTTGACCATGATTGGAGTCATGGCAACATGCATTATGCGGGGGGTGCAGCCACTACAATACAGGGGCCACCCCATGTGGGATTTCAACGGGGAGGACGATGCCACCCGTCATGGCCGTAAAGGGCCGGATTCGGTCGAAGACCTGGTGACGATCCTGTCCGGCCTGTATAAGGGGGAGAAGGAGGATTTCCTTCGGACGAACCCGTTAAATGGGTTCTCCATGAATAATCCCCGGCCTTGGGTAAGCGAACACTCTGCGTGCCCGACCCATGCTTTTTGAAACTTAAGTTTCTTATATTGTGTTCTTCTTTCGACGCAGGAACTGCGCCGGATCGTGGAGGACATGCTAAGTCCAGCTCCGCAACCCGAGGATCCAGAGAGATCCCGGGATCCGGCCTCCGAAGAGGATCCGGACATAAAGGTGGAGCTAATCGACGGGGTGTTCCACCAGCTCAGCATGGACAATGCCTTAGTCGCCATCACGGCCGACTATCCCGGACTATATCCGGCTTCCCAGGTGATTGCGACCGAAGTCCTGACACCGTCATTCCTTCCTTGCTTATTTCTGACCACCGTATATGATGGCGCCGTGCAGGAGGCGCCCCTAGGGCGAGAAGCCGAGCCCGCGGTGGCTGACCAACAAAGGCCAGTCCGGACCAGTAGGCGGAAGAGGAGCGCGGCGCGGACTGAAACGTCGCCGCAAAGGTGTAGCTCACAATTCATTATTTAGAGCAACGTTCCTAGGAAGCGTTTGAGTGCTCATGACTTTTGTAGGGAAAAAAGCGCCCGCCGGACTGCGGGCGTGGAGGTTGCCAATCCAACCTCTACCAGCCAGGCTCCAGCACCTGGTCTGGAGGGGGAGGCGTGCGCAAGGCGCGAGCCGGACGTTCCTCCGACGGAGGATGCCGACAGACTGTCCGCCACCAAGTCTGAGGTGGAGAGTGCCATGAATCACAGGCGCCGCCGGACAGTATTTCGTGACGCGTGCTTCTCCCCCGAGGCGTTGAATGCCTTTAACGCGGGGGACGCGCACCTTCGTGCTGCTCAAGATGGTTTTACCAGAGCCACGGAGCAGTATGTAAAAGACATACGGGTAAGAGAATTTAATAGTTGTATATGCCAGTAGCCCCCGAGACTTAAAGTAGTTATATTAACTGATTTAAGGATCATATGAAACGTAGGATCTTACCGAGAAGAATACCCAACTGTCTCAGGAGCTGCAGGAGTGCAAGGCCCAACTTGAGGCCGCACTCTCTGGCGCAGGAGGAAACACAGGGACCTCTCCTGGTAACGCATTATTTTAGAAAGATAAGTAGCGTTTGGCCTTTGCGCAAGTCTAAAAAATGACGTTGCAGGTGCTGCCGGACAAGATCCGGACAGGCAAGAACTTCTGCGCCAACTGAAGGCCGGCGAGAGGGTGCTGCATAAGGTGCAGCATGAAAGGAACAAGCTCCAGGATGCCCATGCCCAGCTTGGAGAAGAGCTGAAAGGCGTTCGGGCCGAGCTGTCGGGCTCCGTTAAGGAGAATCAGCGGCTTCGTCGCGGCATCTATAGTAAGTGCTTGAGCGAACTCCTTTGAAAAGAAGAGTTCGGCGAGGAAGTCGATTTGACAGAATATGTCTGCAGGTATGCTCACAGGTCGCCCTGCGGAGGAGATGCCCGTATCAACGGGTGATCAACTTCCCGAATTGTTGCAACTGATCGAACGAGTTCGGCAGGCAATGAGCGGCGTCATCCAGGCTTTATGGCCAGCCTTCTCCTTACCCGAGGGTCTTGGGGAGCTTGCGGAGAAGCTTCAGGGAGTGCGGCAGCGCTTCCATTTATGGAAGATTTCGGCCTGCCGCCAAGGTGCCAGGGAGGCCTGGGCCATGGTAAAGACGCGGTACAAGAAGGCGGATCCCAACCACATGGCCGAAGTCGGACCTGTGGGGCCCGATGGGAAGGAGATCCCTGTGAGTTTAGTATACGGCCAAGTAGAGTTGGCCGCTAAATTTTCCCAACAGGACTGTAAATTAGACAACCTGTTAGACGGGATTGAGGAAGAATACAATCAGTCGATTTGACAATGTATTATAAAATGACATATAAAATGCCTTCTAGCCGGATTGTAGATCGTTTGTCTTTGCCGACCTTTTCGCTTCGACCTCGGGACCCTAGAGTCCGGAGTGTGTCCGAATACCTTCTCGGTTATGAAACAACCGGGGTATGCATGGAGACCAGGCGTAGGGGTCATTAGTGCTTTATCAGACAAGTGCCCAACTAGTTATGTTATATTACATGGGTAGTAAGAAACATCTTCCAGGGAGAATAGTTCCGTTAAGGGTTCCTTTCCTCTGGGGGTGGCATGCCCTAAAGTGCATGTCCGGACTGCGAAAAAAAGCAGAAAAACATCTGGGGGCAGATAAATAAGTGGATAAAAAACCATCTTTTAAGTCACCGACCGAATATTCCCTTAAGAACGCTAGCTTTCGGCTTCACCCAGTCTGAGGTACACATCCGGCTGACCCGGCAGTAACAATCGCAGAGGTGCTCCCTTTACCTCCTAGCCGAACAATCGGGAACGTAGGGGTAAGCACAGGAGCCAGGCAACCCAGCTTGGCCAAAACTTAAGTCATATCGATGCATATAATGGTGAATAAAAGGTACATGTGGAGGCTTGACACATGTGCTGGGCATGAAGCCCTTATAATTAAGCTTCTGGTAAAGAAGCCCCCAGGTATAATGAGTGCGGATAGCACATCAATTGCGCGCGAACGATGCGCAAGTAGGCCTTTTAAGGCTTTGATGAATAGGGTTGAGAAGAAAAAGATAAACAAAAGGCAGCTGAAGTAAAAAAAATTTGGACGGGGGGAAAGGGACGAACTCTTAGTCCGGCGCTAGGCATAGAATCTTCGGAGGCGGGCTGCGTTCCATGGGTTCGGCTCGA
This sequence comes from Triticum aestivum, assembly GCF_018294505.1. Classification (NCBI taxonomy): domain Eukaryota; kingdom Viridiplantae; phylum Streptophyta; class Magnoliopsida; order Poales; family Poaceae; genus Triticum; species Triticum aestivum. The sequence continues at coordinate 593,136,026 of NC_057801.1, read as the reverse complement.
GTCGGTTATCCGACGTATTTCGTAGACGGTACGCTCCGCCGGTCAAGACTTTATCGATGATGAAGGGGCCTTCCCATTTGGGCTTGAGCTTGTCCTTTTTCTTGTCCGGCAGGCGTAGAACCAGTTCGCCAACGTTGTAAGTCTTGGCCCGTACTTCTCTGCTTTGGTATCTTCGAGCCTGCTGCTGATAAAATGCGGAACGAGCCTTGGCGACGTCGCGTTCTTCCTCCAATGCGTCCAAGCTGTCCTGCCGATCCAACTCGGCTTCTCTTTCTTCGTACATGCGCACTCGAGGTGAGTCATGAATTATGTCGCAGGGCAAAACTGCTTCTGCGCCGTATACCATAAAAAATGGTGTGAATCCGGTAGTACGGTTAGGCGTTGTCCGCAGCCCCCAGAGTACGGAGTCGAGCTCCTCTACCCAGTGCGTGTCAGATTTCGTAAGGGACCGCACTAGTCTGGGTTTGATGCCGCTCATTATTAGACCATTTGCTCGTTCCACTTGACCGTTGGTTTGAGGATGATAGACTGAAGCGTAATCGAGCTTGATGCCCATATTTTTGCACCATGATTTAACCTCATCGGCCGTGAAGTTCGTGCCGTTATCGGTGATGATGCTGTGGGGGACACCATAACGGTGTACTACCCCAGATATAAAGTCTATCACTGGTCCGGACTCTGCCGTTTTAACTGGCTTGGCCTCTATCCATTTGGTGAATTTATCCACCATGACCAATAGGTACCTTTGCTTGTGGGTTCCCCCTTTAAGTGGTCCAACCATGTCAAGCCCCCAGACCGCGAACGGCCAGGTAATGGGTATAGTTTTGAGGGCGGTGGGTGGCATGTGGCTCTGATTAGCAAAGAGCTGACAACCGACGCATCTTCGGACTAAGTCCTGAGCATCTGCCCGGGCCGTCGGCCAATAAAATCCTGTACGGAATGCCTTTCCTACAAGGGCCCGGGCTGCGGCGTGGTGTCCGCCTAGTCCGGCGTGAATTTCAGCCAGAAGGTCTCGCCCTTCCTCTTCGGAGATACACCTTTGAAGGACTCCGGTTGTGCTTTTCTTATAGAGTTCTCCCTCATGGACCTTGTAGGCTTTAGATCGCCGGACTACGCAGCGGGCCTCATTATGGTCTTCGGGGAGTTCCTGCCTAAGCAAGTAGGCTAGGAACGGCTCTGTCCATGGGGCGATTACTGCCATTATGTCGTGAGCTGAGGGTGTTGTTTCGTCGGCTGGATCGCCGGTTATGTCAGATTGTTCTGCGGCTGCCTCCGGTTTGTTATTTCCGGACTCCTCTTCCCATAGTACGGATGGCTTGAACAGCCGTTCCAGGAAGATATTTGGAGGGACAGCGTCACGTTTTGCGCCGATGCGTGCCAATACGTCGGCCGCTTGGTTATTATCTCTGGCTACGTGGTGGAATTCAAGTCCTTCGAACCGAGCTGACATTTTAAGGACGGCGTTGCGATAGGCTGCCATTTTTGGATCCTTGGCGTCAAAGTCTCCATTTACTTGGGATATTGCGAGGTTTGAGTCCCCGCGCACCTCTAGGCGTTGGATGCCCATGGAGATTGCCATCCGGAGGCCATGTAAGAGGGCCTCGTATTCGGCTGCGTTGTTGGAGTCCGTGTACATTATCTGAAGTACGTATTGGACTCTGTCCCCGGTTGGGGACGTTAGTACGATGCCAGCCCCCAATCCGGCCAACATTTTGGAGCCGTCGAAATGCATAATCCAATTGGAGTATGCGCCGTACTCTTTAGGGAGTTCGGCTTCAGTCCACTCAGCGACAAAGTCAGCCAAAACTTGCGACTTTATAGCTCGCCGGGGTTTGTAAGTTATGTCGAATGGTAAGAGCTCAATGGCCCATTTTGCAATCCTGCCCGTTGCGTCGCGGTTATTTATAATGTCATTTAGGGGTACTTCGGAGGCCACTGTTATCGAACACTCTTGAAAGTAGTGTCGGAGCTTCCGGGATGCCATGAACACCGCATACGCTATCTTTTGATAGTGCGGGTAACGGGACTTGCAGGGGGTTAAAACAGTGGATACGTAGTACACTGGTTTTTGAAGAGGGAATTTATGCCCTTCTGTCTCTCGTTCTACGACGAGCACCGCGCTTACTACTTGATGTGTTGCCGCGATGTATAACAACATAGGTTCGCCCAGGTTGGGCGCAGCCAGGACCGGATTCGTTGCCAATATGGCCTTTATTTCTTCGAGTCCGGCAGTGGCAGCATCCGTCCACTCGAAGTGTTCGGTGTGCCTGAGGAGGCGATAGAGGGGCAATGCCTTTTCTCCTAGGCGGGAGATAAAGCGGCTGAGAGCCGCCACGCATCCAGTCAATTTCTGGATCTGTTTGAGGTTTTTTGGAATATCCAACTGCGATAGGGCTCGGATCTTGGCCGGATTTGCTTCAATTCCTCTACCGGATACAATGAAGCCCAAGAGCTTTCCGGCTGGTACGCCGAAAACGCATTTTTCCGGATTCAGCTTGATGTCATATGCTCGGAGGTTGTCGAATGTGACCCTCAAGTCGTCTACTAGAGTTTCGACGTGTTTGGTTTTGACGACTACGTCGTCTACGTATGCCTCTACTGTTTTGCCGATCTGGGTAGCCAGACATGTCTGAATCATGCGCTGATATGTTGCGCCGGCGTTTTTAAGTCCGAAGGGCATCGTGTTGAAGCAGAATGGTCCATATGGAGTAATGAACGCCGTTGCGGCTTGATCCGCTTCTGCCATCTTGATTTGATGATAGCCGGAGTATGCGTCCAGGAAGCACAATGAATCGTGCCCTGCAGTGGCATCGATGATTTGGTCGATGCGGGGGAGGGGGAAGGGATCCTTTGGGCAGGCTTTATTTAGGTCTTTGAAATCGACACATAGGCGCCAGGATCTGTCCTTCTTTGGTACCATTACCAGGTTTGCTAGCCAATCCGGATGTTTGATATCTCTGATGAATCCGGCTTCCAATAGTTTGGCTAGTTCTTCTCCCATTGCCTGTCTTTTGGGTTCGGAAAATCGTCGAAGAGCCTGTTTGACTGGCTTGAACCCTTTTAGGATGTTTAGGCTATGCTCTGCCAGCCTGCGAGGGATTCCTGGCATATCTGAAGGATGCCAGGCGAAAATGTCCCAATTTTCCCGAAGGAATTCTCGCAGCGCGGCGTCTACATCAGGGTTCAACTGTGCCCCGATGGAGGCCGTCTTTGTCGGGTCCGTTGGGTGGACCTGGAATTTTATAATTTCGTCCGCTGGTTTAAAGGAGGTGGACTTGGATCTCTCAACGAGTATCATGTCATCTCTGTGCACCGTAGCGCGCAGCGCGGTGAGTTCCTCTGCCGCTAGGGCTTCGGATAGTGCCTCCAGGCTAATGCGGCTGTTTTGTTTTCGGCGCGGAGTGCTATGTCGGATCACTAACGAGAGTGATTATCCCGCCGGGCCCAGGCATTTTGAGCTTCATGTACCCGTAATGGGGTACGGCTTGGAAAATCGTGAACGCCTCTCGTCCTAATATAGCGTGGTATCCGCTGCTGAGCGGGGCCACTTGGAACGTGATTTCTTCGGACCTGTAATTGTCCGGCGAGCCGAACACCACATCGAGTGTGATTTTTCCGGTGCAGCGTGCTTCCCGGCTAGGGATTATTCCTCTGAAGGTTGTGCTGCTTCGCTCAATGCGGCTCCAGTCTATTTCCATTTTTTGAAGAGTTTCCTCGTAAATGAGGTTCAATCCGCTGCCGCCATCCATGAGTACCTTGGTAAGTCGAAAGCCGTCCACTATTGGACTGAGGACCAATGCGGCTGGTGCTCGGGCTGTTCGGAATTTAGGTTCGTCGCTGGCGTTGAAGGTGATGGCCGCGTCGCTCCAAGGATTTGTTGTTGCTACTTGGTAGACTTCGGCAAGGCTGTGGATCGTTCGTTTCCGCATATTGTTTGATGCGAAAGTCTCGAAGACGGTTGATACCGTACCGGTATTGTTGGTGTGGTTTCGCGGGGCTAGAAGCTCCTCGCCACTTTTGGCCACCTGCCGTAATATCCAACATGCACGAAGGCTATGTGTTGGGGTGGCGCCCTTGGTACTGTGAATTGTACAGGGTTTGCTGAGCCATCCCTCCAGTACGGTTCCGTTCCCTTTAAGGGGCTTCTGTTTTTTGGTTCTTGTACTTGGTGCCTGAGTGTAATGCACCCTTTTGTTGCGGACTGGGGCTATGTTCGGGGCCGGATTATCCCAAAACCTATCTTCGGTTTTCCGGAAACTTTCTATGGCACAGTACTTTCGCACTATGGATGCCAAGTCGGCGAAACGCGTGATTTCACGATGGCTGACGGCGTTCAAGATTCCCCTGTCCGTGCAATTGTTGCAAAAGATCGAGATTGCGTTTTCCTCTCGGCAGTCCTTTATCCGGTCCATGACCAGGAGGAATCTGGCCCAGTAATGATGTACTGTTTCGGCTGGCTCTTGCCGGATTAGAGATAGATCGCATATATCTGGACGGGCGGGCCTAATTGAGTCCGGGACCCTGCCCATCTCGAGGCTCAAGGGCCGAGAAGTTTCCGAATTTGGAAGCTTGGAAAGTGGAACGTTGTCCAACGAGTCCGGTCCGATGCCTGACTTTATGTTCAGTGCTTGATCGGAATCCGCTCCTCCGCGGGAATCCGGCATGGAGGGTTCGGTAGCCCGGACACGACTAGTTTTCAATATGGGAGAAGGATCGTCGCGATGTTCCTCTACCACCGTGACGTGGTGGGTAACCTGGGGAGAGTTAATCTCTCTCAGATCGGTTTTAAGCCCGATCCGATTGTAGTCTGTAGCGACTCCCAGGGCGGCGATCCGATCCAAGAGTTCGTTTACAGACGAGAGCTCTGCTGGATCTAACTGCTCGGCGAATTCCGAGTTGACGTGAAGATTGCTCTCGATGACACGAGAGGTCATCGTTGAAGCGGTGGCCGGACAGGCGGTCATAAGAAAACCTCCTAGCCGGATAGTTTGGCCGGCGGCCAAGGCTCCATCGGCGAAGATGCCGTCCTTGAAGACGGGAAGAGGCATCCTTCCTATCGGTGACGGCACAGAGGAACTCTCAATGAAAGCACCAATGTCGGTGTCAAAACCGGCGGATCTCGGGTAGGGGGTCCCGAACTGTGCGTCTAGGCGGATGGTAACAGGAGACAAGGGACACGATGTTTTACCCAGGTTCGGGCCCTCTTGATGGAGGTAAAACCCTACGTCCTGCTTGATTGATATTGATATTGTGGATGTTTACAAGAGTGGATCTACCACGAGATCAAGGAGGCTAAACCCTAGAAGCTAGCCTATGGTATGATTATAATGGTTGTTGTTGTGTCCTACGGACTAGAGCCATCCGATTTATATAGACACTGGAGTGGGCTAGGGTTACAAAGAGTCGGTTACAATAGCAGGAGATCTACGTATCCGTATCGCCAAGCTTGCCTTCCACGCCAAGGAAAGTCCCATCCGGACACGGGACGAAGTCTTCAATCTTGTATCTTCATAGTCTTGGAGTCCGGTCGATGATGATGATAGTCCGGCCGATGATAGTTCGGCCGATGATGGTAGTCCGGCTATCCGGACACCCCGTAATCCGGGACTCCCTCACCCGTTGAGGTAACTTAGTGTCGCTTCGAAATTTCTCCGGTTCCGTGTTATTCGGAATGAGTTCGTTAACAAGACTTGATCAACCTTCTTAGTGGATGCATTTTGATGATCATGAGATGGATGAAACTAGAAGGCACAACCTTCTGTACTTTCTTTTTACTTTCTGTTATTTTCAATAAATAAATCAAAAATAGTATTATTCGTCTGTTTTCTGAATTATCCATGCAATAAAAAATATCCCGAAAATAAAAGTGCTCCAAATGCCCTGCAAATTTAGTATGATTTTTTATGGAATATTTGAGGATTTTAGGCACTGAAATCACTACAGGAGGGGCAAGCACCAAGCCACGAGAGTGGAGGGCGCGCCCACCCCACCTGGGCGCGCCCCCTGTCTCGTGGGCCCCTGGTAGGCCCCCTCCACTTATGCCAGCACCCACACACTCCATCTTCTACCCAAAAGAATCCCCATCCAGCTCAAGCACGAGTTCTAGCTCGTTTTGCTACGATTTTCGATCTCCTTGCTCAAAGTTCCATTCACAAAACTACTTTGGGAGATTGTTGCTTGGTATGTGACTACTCCATTGGTCCAATTAGCTTTTGTTCTAGTGCTTTATTCATTGCAAATTCTTGCTGTCTTGGTGACCCTGTTCTTGAGCTTGCATATTAAATTTACGAGGTTCCAAGTAATTCTAATGCATGATATAGGCTCTAGGCACTTGTAGGAGTAGTTGCTACCATTCTTGTTAAGTTTTATTCACTTTTATTTTGAAGTTGCTAAAATTTCAGAAAATTTTCAGAAAAGAATTATGTTTAGGAGAATGTATCAAGTTGGTTCCTCGGTAAAGAGAGGGCCTAGGATTGCTATGCGTGAGCAAGACGTTGAATTACCGAGGGATGCGGATGTATGAGCTTGTGAGTGGCCATCCGATGATTTTATGGTCAAAGCAGGCTTTAAGGAGGAATTTGATGCGTATGTGCGTAATGCTGAGCTGGAGGACTTCTTACAAGATAAGTGTCCCCAGTACTATCAATTGACTGATTCCTTTGTGCGGAGGTTTAAATATAACTGTACGCGTGATTCTCCCAGTGTCCTATTTGATATTTATGATACATCTTATACCATGGACCTAGAGGATTTTACAACTGCTTGCAAACTCTCGCAATGGGGTAATATTAATGATCCTCAAAAATCTGAATTTAGAGATTTCATGGCTAGTATTATTGTGGGAGAACCCAGGGACATAGCACAAGCCACCATAGGGAGCATTCATTTTCCTCCTATACATTATTTCACTCTCTTCATTGGTAGATGCATTAACGGTAAAGATGAAGCATGTCATATGTGTGTCCCTGATCTCTGTGTCCTCAAGAGTGGTGTGTTAGGTTATAAAGGTTATAACTTGGGGGAAATAGTTGCATGTAGGTTGCAGAATAATAGTAGAGCTGGAGATTTATTTGGAGGAATTTATGCAACCCGTGTGGCTAACTATCTTGGTATAGCCCCACGAGAGGGGGATCTGATGATACCTCCTGTTTATTTAGATTATGACGCTATGGTCAATCATCATTTTCTTAGGAGAAATAAACAATACCTTTATTATCGACTAATCTATAACAGACGCAACGTCGTCCATGTTACTCTTCCTGCTCCTCTCCTTTTTGATTATCAGGTAAAAGGAAGACATGTTGTTACCAGGGAGGAAGCAGCTGAACATGAAGGGAGAGCGGAGGTGGCTCGCCAGCATGCCGCAGCTCAGGAGGCATTTGCTGCTGCATCTTAGTATGACCCCAGATATAACTACGGATATCAGCCATGCTACCCTTGGCATTAGACCAACTTAGCCAAAACCCTAAGCTTGGGGGAGTACGTATTTCTCACCAACTTTACATTCATGTTCACACACTAGTCGTCGGTGCTCATACTCTTTCATTGTATTATCCATGCTAGTCTAAATTTCCTTTTTTCTAGTTTTCTTCTTGTGTGTTGGATAAACCTTAAGAAAAAACCAAAAAAATTAGTTAGTTAAATTTCCATGCTTGTAGTAGAATTAAAGGAAAAACCAAAAAGATTTCTCATTCTTCTTCTTTTTACTTCTTGGGACCTTTCCGGTGTAAATAGTTTTATTTTCTTCTCTTTTCTTTGGGGGTCGAGAAGACCATATTGAAAATGCTTAGTGGCTCTCATATGCATGATTGTTTATTTAATTAGAGCCCATATTACTTTGTCTTCTCTCTTCAGTTGAATGCTTGCAGATTCCAGCTTAGTCCAATGCACGTACACTCTTATTATTACACACATCGTCCGGTCGTGCAAGTGAAAGGAAATAATGACGATATATGATGGACTTATTGACATGAGAAAAGCTGGTATGAACTCGACCTCTCTTGTTTTTGTAAATATGATGATTTCATTGTTCCTGATTCAGCTTATTATGAAGTAAACATGTTTGCAATAACATTTAGAGATTATAGTTGCTTGTGCCATGCTTGATTAGCTTTGAGTTATAATGGTTTACCTTGTGTGCCAACATGCTATTAGAATGATTATGATGTGGTATGATGGGATGGTATCCTCCTTTGAATGAATTGAGTGACTCGACTTAGCACATGTTCACGCATGTAGTTGAAACAAAATCAACATAGCCTTCATGATATTTATGTTCATGGTGGATTATATCCTACTCATGTTTGTACTCGGTGTGAATTAGTTTTAATGCATGTTTATGACTGTTGTCGCTCTCTCAGTTGGTCGCTTCCCAGTCTTTTACTAGCCTTCACCTGTACTAAGCGGGAATACTGCTTGTGCATCCAAACTCCTTAAACCCCAAAGTTGTTCCATATGAGTCCACCATACCTTCCTATATTCGGTATTTACCTCCCGTTCCAAGTAAATTTGTATGTGCCAACCTCTAAACCTTCAAATGAAATTTTGGTTTGTATGCTCGAGCCGCTCATGTTTCCACTAGGGCTGCCTATATCTTCCATGCTAGGTGGGTTATTCTCAAGAGGAGCGGACTCCGCTTCTCATTCATGAGAAAGGGCCGGTAACCGAGATGCCCAGTCCCAATATCCAAAAAGATCAAAGCAAATCAAAATAATTAAACAAAACTCCCCCAGGATTGTTGTTAGTTGGAGGCACTCGTTGTTTCGAGCAAGCCACGGATTGATGCTTGTTGGTGGTTGGGGGAGTATAAATTTTTACCATTCTGCGTGGGAACTGCCTATAACGCATGTAGTATGGAAGATACAGCCATCTCATAGTTGTTGCGTTGACAGCGAAAGTATGACGCTCAAAATGTTATTCAATCTCTATTTTAAAATCGAGCTCTGGCACCTCTACAAATCCCCACTTCCCACTGCGAAGGGCCTATCTATTTACTTTTATGTTGAGTCATCACCTTCTTATTAAAAAGCACCCGCTGGAGAGCACATTGTCATTTGCATTCATTATTATTTGTTTATATTGGGTATGACTTGACTGGATCTCTTTTACCATGAATTACAATGTTTAGTCAGTCCTTGATCTTTAAAGGTGCTCCGCATTTATGTTTTGCGGTCTCAGGAAGGGCTAGCGAGATACCATTTTTTTATATCATGTCATGATTGTTTTGAGAAAGTGTTGTCATCCGAGTTTTATTATTATCGCTCGCTAGTCGATTATGCTATTGATATGAGTAGTTGTGAGACCTGAGTGTTATTGTGAGTATGGTTAGTTTATAATATTGTTGAAATCTGAATGATGGCTTTGCATGTTTACAACAACAAGAGCAAATAGAGTTTGTAAAATTTTTTCTTTATCACTTTCAGTTTATCAACTGAATTGCTTGAGGACAAGCAAAGGTTTACGCTTGGGGGAGTTGATACGTCTCCAACATATATACTTTTCCAAACACTTTTGCCCTTGTTTTGGACTCTAACATGCATGATTCGAATGAAACTAACCCAGACTGATGCTGTTTTCAGTAGAATTACCATGATGTTGTTTCATGTGTAGAAAACAAAAGTTCTCGGAATGTCCTAAAAATCCTCGGAGGCACTTTTTGGAAAATATAAAAAATACTGGAGAAAGAATCAAGACCAGGGGGCCCACACCCTGTCCACGAGGGTGGGGGGGCGCACTCTCCCCCCTGGGTGCGCCCCCTGTCTCGTGGGCCGCCTGAGGCTCTGCCGACCTCAACTCCAACTCCATATATTCTGTCTCGCGGAGAAAAAAATAACGGAGAAAGTTTCATCACGTTTTACAATACGGACCTGCCGCCAAGCCCTAATCTCTCTCAGGAGGGCTGATCTGGAATCTGATCGGGGCTTCGGAGAGGGGGATTCGTCGCCGTCGTCATCATCAACCATCCTCCGTCACCAATTTCATGATGCTCACCGCCATGCGTGAGTAATTCCATCGTAGGCTTGCTGGACGGTGATGGGTTGGATGAGATTTACCATGTAATCAAGTTAGTTTTGTTAGGGTGTGATCCCTAGTATCCACTATGTTCTGAGATTGATGTTGCTATGACTTTGCTATGATTAATGCTTGTCACTAGGGCCAGAGTGCCATGATTTCAGATCTGAACCTATTATGTTTTCATGAATATATGTGTGTTCTTGATTCTATCTTGCAAGTCTATAGTCACCTATTATGTGTTATGATCCAACAACCCCGAAGTGACAATAATCGGGATACTTCTTGGTGATGACCGTAGTTTGAGGAGTTCATGTATTCACCATGTGTTAATGATTTGGTCTGGTTCTCTATTAAAACAAGGCCTTAATATCCCTTAGTTTCCACTAGGACCCCCCTGCCACGGGAGGGTAGGACAAAAGATGTCATGCAAGTACTTTTCCATAAGCATGTATGACTATATTCGGAATACATGCCTACATTACATTGATGAATTGGAGCTAGTTCTGTGTCACCCTATGTTATAGCTATTACATGAGGAATCGCATCCAACATAATCATCCATCACTGGTCCATTGCCTATGAGCTTTTCATATACTGTGCTTTGCTTATTTACTTTTCCGTGGCTACTGTTACAATCACTACAAAACCCCAAAAATATTGCTATTACTATCTTTACCTTTTATTACTGTTACCATTACTATCATACTACTTTGCTACTAAATACCTTGCTGCAGATACTAAGTTATCCAGGTGTGGTTGAATTGACAACTCAACTGCTAATACTCAAGGATATTCTTTGGCTCCCCTTGTGTCGAATCAATAAATTTGGGTTGAATACTTTACCCTCAAAAGCTGTTGCGATCCCCTACATTTGTGGGTCATCAGTTCTGCCCTTGGGAGGCCATGACATTATTTTAGGAATGGATTGGCTGGAGCAATGGGGTGTAATGAAGTGTCACTGGGCTGAGAAATGGATACAATTTCAGTATCAGGGCAAGGAGGTCAGATTACAAGGGGTGTTGCCTGTTCAACAAGAAAATATTGAAGAGGTATCTGCTGATCAGTTGCTGAAGTGGGAGAAAGGAAATGAATTGTGGGCTACTACTGTGTTGAATCACATAGTAATGGCTCCTGTTACAGAAATTCCTCAAGAAGTGAAACAAGTGTTGGACAGAAACAAGCAGGTGTTCCATGAACCTACCACCCTGCCCCCACATAGAGCTTTTGATCATAAAATAAATCTAGTACCAGATGCTGATCCTATAAATTGTAGACCATATAGATACTCTCCTTTACAAAAAGATGAGATTAAAAAACAGGTGAAGGAGATGTTGGATACTGGTCTGATTACACCCAGCATCAGTTCTTTTGCTGCACCAGTGTTGTTGGTCAAAAAGAAGGATGGGACATGGAGGTTCTGTGTGGACTACAGGAAACTGAATGCAATTACTGTGAAAAACAACTTTCCAATGCCAGTAATAGATGAGACTTGGATGAGTTAGGAGGAGCAAAGTGGTTCTCTAAATTGGATCTCAGAGCTGGTTATCACCAGATAAGGATGAAAGAGGAAGATGAGTATAAAATAGCATTCAAAACTCATCATGGGTAGTTCCAATTCAGGGTTATGCCATTTGGATTAGCAACTGCCCCAGGAACTTTTCAGTGTGTTATGAATTTTTCTTTTGCAGGGGTCAACCGAAAATATGTTCTGGTGTTTATGGATGACATACTTGTGTTCAGTGGAACTTTGGAGGAGCACATTGAACATCTACAGTCAGTATTTGATATACTGAAGGAAAATCAGCTGTTTGTGAAAGAGAATAAATGTGCTTTTGCTCAACAGTCCCTGCAGTATTTGGGACACATAATTTGTGACAAAGTTGTCTCTACTGATCCTGCTAAGACTGAAGCCATGCTACAGTGGCCAGTGCCAACATCTGTCACGGAATTGAGGGGTTTCCTAGGCCTTACTAGATATTACAGAAAAATTGTAAGGAACTATGGGTTGCTGGCAAAACCCTTGACTGCCCTCCTGAAGAAGCAAGCATTTGTGTGGTCTGAGACAGCACAACAAACTTTTGAATTGCTGAAGCAGGCCATGATTAGTACACCTGTGTTAGCTCTCCCAAATTTTGACAAGACTTTCATTGTGGAGACTGATGCATGTAATACTGGGGTGGGAGCTGTACTATCTCAGGAAGGGCATCCTGTGGCATACTATAGCAAGGCACTGGGCATGCAAAATCAGAAGAAATCGATATATGAGAAGGAGTTCCTGGCAATCATGTTGGCCATTGATAGATGGAGGTCTTATTTAAGCAGAGCACCATTTGTGATCAAAACAGACCATCAAAGTTTATGTCACTTGGGAGATCAGAACTTCACATCTAATTTGCAAAGGAAGGCAATGACAAAACTGGTAGGATTGCAATTCTCTATACAGTACAAAAAGGGGGGTGGAAAACACTGCTGCAGATGCTTTATTCAGAGTAGCTCATTTGTTTGTTGTGCAAAGTGTGTCCACCAGCAAACCTGTATGGATACAGGAGGTGCTCAACTCCTACTCTGTAGACCCAGAGGCCCTTGCATTGTTACAAAAGCTAGCTGTAGATCCCACAGCCTTCCCTGGTTTTCAATTACAGGAAGGACTTCTGAAACAGGACAACAAGATTTGGATTGGAGCAAATGAGGGACTGAAAACAAAACTGATTCAGGCATTTCACTCCACTCCAGTGAGAGGCCACTCAGGCATTCTGCCAACATATCACAGAGTTAAACAACTGTTTAGCTGGAAAGGAATGAGAACAGATGTGGAAAATTTCGTCAAGCAGCGTGGTTTATGCCAACAAGCAAAACATGAGTTGTGCAAATCACCGGGTCTGTTCTAGCCACTGCCCATTCCTGACAGCCCTTGGCAAGCCATCAGTATGGATTTCATGGAGGGATTACCCAAGTCAGAGGGATATTCAACAATTCTGGTAGTAGTGGGCCGTTTCACAAAGGTTAGCCACTTCCTACCATTGAAACATCCTTTCACAGCAGCATCTGTAGCAAAGGTCTTCCTTAATAACATTGTGAAACTGCATGGACTACCCCTGGAAATTGTTTCCAACAGAGATAAGATATTCACTAGCTCCTTTTGGAAAGAGTTGTTCAGGATATGGGGCACTGAATTGCAAATAAGCACAGCTTACCACCCCCAGACGGATGGGCAAACAGAACGGGTCAATCAGTGTTTGGAAATGTATTTGCGGTGTGTTCTACATGAATTTCCAACCAAATGGGTATCCTGGCTGCCTCAAGCTGAATTTTGGTATAACTCCACCTATCATTCATCCCTGGGATGTACTCCATACAAGGCTCTCTATGGTTATACACCCAATATGGGCCAGCTTCAGGGACACACACCTTCAAGTCACCCTGACGTCAATGAATGGTTGCCACACACTCTCAGCATACCGCAGCTCTGAAAGAACACTTAGCGTGAGCCCAGTGCAAGTATAAACAATTTGCTGACAGAAAACGATCTGACAGAGTGTTTACACAAGGTGAAATGGTGTATTTGAGGCTACAACCGTATGCTCAGTCCACATTGGTAAATCGTCCTTGCAGGAAATTAGCTCTGAAGTATTTCGTACCCTACAAGATATTAGACAAGGTGGGAAATGTTGCATACAGACTGGAGTTACCTAGAGGAAGCCAGGTACATCCGGTTTTCCATGTATCTCAGCTCAAGGATCAGGTGCCAGATCACACTCCGATGTTCACCACGCTGCTAGTTCTGATCGATCTATCTATTCCTGGAGTTTTACCGGAAGAGATTATGGATCGGCGTCTGGTCAAGAAAGGGAACACATCCCATCTTCAAATCCTGGTCAAGTGGTCAAAATGCCCGCAGCTTCGGCTACTTGGGAAGATTACGAGGTAATCAAAGAACGTTTTCCAGCAGCACTAGCGTGGGGACACGCTGGATCTTCAGGGGCGGGAACTATAAGTGCAGAGGAGACGACCACGCACACGATCACGGCAGGCAAGGTACCAGGAGTTTGAATAGGTGTTGGGCCGTTGAGTGAGTGTTGGGTGTGGGCTGTTGGGACAGTATTGGGTTGTAACTCGCGATATATAAGCGAGGGCGTGGAACATTGTGCGGTATGAAATTTGAAATCAAACTCATTTCTGTTCTCTCCGTCTGGCTTATCCTCTCCGCTTGCTATCTCTCTCTGATCCCCGATCTCCTCCGTCCCTCACCTCTACTCCGGCGAGTCTCCGGTCAACCCCTGGACCCTGTAGGGTGTGACAATCCGCAAGGCCCAGCCAGCTGATACCGTCCTACAGAAACGTGCCAAGAGTGTGGTAGCGGGACAGACTCCAGATTTCTCAAAGGACCAATTCGGTACCCTTCGATTCCGTGGAAGGATTTGTGTACCCAATCAAGCGGATTTGAAGCAGAAAATCCTGTCAGAAGCACATGAATCCTCATATTCTATTCACCCTGGAGGTGGGAAAATGTATGAAGACCTTCGACACATATTCTGGTGGGATGGAATGAAGAAAGACATTGCCTACTTTGTGGCCTGTTGCAACATATGCAACACGGTGAAGGCAGAGCATCAGAAGCCAGCCGGACTTCTCCAACCGCTGCCAGTTTCACAATGGAAATGGGATGATGTCTGCATGGATTTCATCACAGGGCTACCTAAAACTCAGCAAGGCAATCATGTAGTCTGGGTCATAGTGGACACCTTAACAAAGGTAGCTCACTTTATTCCGATCAGAACCACATATCGAGCAGATCAACTTGCACAGCTGTATGTACCTAGAATAGCCAGTCTGCATGGAGTACCCCGAACCATCACTTCTGACCGAGGTTCACTTTTTACCTCTGCTCTTTGGTCACGTCTCCATCAATCCTTGGGGACAACACTGAAATATAGTACCGCTTATCATCCTCAGACTGATGAACAGACAGAGCGGGCAAATCAAATACTCGAATATATGCTACGAGCCTGTGCTTTGGCCCAAGGATCTAAATGGAAAGATTGTCTTCCATATGCTGAGTTCTCGTATAACAACAGCTTCCAGACCAGTCTAAAGTTGTCACAGTATGAGGCTTTGTTTGGCCGTAAGTGCCGCACTCCTCTGAATTGGTCTCAAACTGGAGATAGTCATATTTTCGAAACAGATCCCATGATGGAAGCTGAGAAACAAGTTAAGGAAATCTGAGACAGATTGCAATTGGCCGAATCTCGACAGAAGAGTTATTATGATGCAAAGCACCGGCAGATCAGTTTTGAACCTGGAGATCACGTATACCTCCGAGTCACTCCTATGAAAGGAGTCGAGATTCTAGACTCGTGGAAAGTTGGCACCAAGATTTATTGGTCCATTTCCAGTTATATCCCGAGTGGGTACTGTTGCATATCAGTTGGAACTACCTCCTGAATTGTCGGAAGTGCACAATGTGTTTCATGTTTCACAGTTGAGCCGATGCATATCTCCGCCTGAGAAAAAGACTGTTACGACTGAAATAGAGTTAGTAAAGGATTTAACATATGAAGAGAGGCCGGTTAGAATTTTGGATCGGATGGAAAGGGTCACTGATAGTAAAGCAAGGAAGTTCTACAAAGTCTAGTGGGAGCATCACATAGAGTCAGAATCAACTTGGGAACGGGAAGAAGTTCTAAAGGCACATTACCCACAATGGTTTTCCCAAGCAATCGAATCTCGAGACGAGATTCATTCTAAGTAGGGGAGGTTTGTGATAGCCTGGTTTGTGACAGCCTTCTTCTCTTTGCCTGATTTTCAGTTGATTTGATTTTGAATTTGGGTTTTGAATCTTTTCATATGGACTTAAACACTTGGGTACCCCTTGACTTTCACCCAAGTGCCTCAGTTTCCCTTTCTAATCACCATTTCCTCTCTGGTTCAACCCAAAATAATATTTGGAATATTTTTCTTCAATGAAAAATATTCATTTCCCTCTCTTAAACCCTAGCTAGCTCAATGTGCTCCAAAGCAACCCCAATTTTTCTTGCCCACAAAAATCTGAGAAAATTCACAAATATTCTTTGAACTCTAGGGCACCTTCCTGAGCAAAAATATTTCACCACTATTTGGAATATTTTTTCTACAGAAAATATTTTCTATTCTGGACAGAAACGGTAGTTTATATAGCAACTACCATTTTACTTGCTCCATTGTGGCTGATTTTTCTTGCGCATCATCACCTTAGTAGATGATTGCTAACTTCCAAAGCCCAGCTCCCAACTCCCAGTAGTTTGATCACAGTAAGCTCTCAAAGTTACTGTCCAGAAACTTACCAGGCGTGTGAAATCTTTTCTACTGCACCTGAGACCAAACCCAAGTGTGGTAACCACTAAAACTACCACGAACAACAAGCCAGACATGAATTTTGGACTTAGGTCGGCCTGAGTGCCGCCGAGCGCTTTGTTTCGCGCGTGCTCGCTTCCCCGACTGCCTAAGCATGCCAAACCTCGCCACAATTTTCGTCCAAGCTCTCTTAACTCTCCCCTGACACTCGCCGACACCGGGGCTCGCCGCAGCGAGCACAGGCGCGGCCCGTCCAACGCAACAGTATGCGGCGCACTGTGCTCATCGCCTTCCCCTCACTCCTGTGCTTGTCCCCGCTCGCCCACAGTTCCCGCATGAGTAGCGTCGCCTTCTCCCCTTCTCACTGACGCCGTTCGTCGCCGGGCGCCGTGTCCAGGTGTCCACCGGCTTAGCCCGATCGACCCTCGACGCTCCGCTATAAATAGAGCCCTCCCAGCCTCCTCGAGCACCATCAACCACTCCCACACACTCCACGATCTTATAGAAGCCGTAGCCCGACCGGGCAGGCCACGGGCCGCCATCCCCGAGCTCGAGCTTGTCGACGATCCTCTCGGGTCGTCTCCGCGGTTCCAGTCCCTCCCAGGCCTGGGTAACCCTTCCAGGGCCTCCACCGCTCGTCGGTGGTGTTGTTCCGCCTGGTGGGAGCCCTTGGAGTCGCCTCTATTCGCCGTCGTCTTCGCCTCCGGCAACCTCCGCTCTCTGCCTCCGCTAGAGAGGTTCATTCCGACACCGTCCGACCATCCCTAGCTACTCTACGGGTATGCGCAGGTGCGCCTCCGTATCCTCTCTCGATCCCTCCCTCTCGTTTTGGCCAAGAAGCCCTCGTCGTCAGCGTGTGCTCCGGCGAAGCCGCACCATCCTCTGTTTCCTTCTCCCCCTCCACCTCACCTAACTAGCGGGGCCCGCTAGTCAGCCACTCAGTATGCGCGCGAAGCGGTACGAGTGGTGGCGCCCCGAGGCTTTACGCCTTCGACGTTACCCCCCCCAGTCTGTTTTTATTTAAATTCAAATTCATATTTTTTCAGAGAGCTTCAAACAGCCAAAACTCTTCAACCATAAGTCCAAATGAATTGATTCTTTTTGCATTGTGTTCAGCTCACCAAAGATGAGATTTTTCTTTGCTGTCTAGATTTTCTGGTGAATTTTAGAAAGGTTCTTGATATTTCCTTCTTGTGTTTAAAATTATTTTCAGAGAGTGAGGCTTGTCTTGAGGATCACCAGGAGGCTTGTGAACCTCATCTGCACTAAGGCAAGGCACACCAACATTTTCATGGTGACATTACAATAGTTGTGATTTTTCCTACTTGAATGAATGATTTATTCCATGCATTTAAATCATTATTATGTTGTTTATATTCTGTTAGTTGCTTGTTTTAGTTAATATGTTTGATTTACCGAAAGTTTGAAATTAACTTAGTTGGTTAAGAAACTAGGATTTATTTTGGTGATGAAAGCATAATATGGTTATGGATATGAGTAATTATTTGGAGTTATTTTCTTGCAAGGGAAAGATAATAAAATTTGCTAGAAAAGAATCTATTTAAAGTGAGATTTAATCCTAATCAGAGAAGTGTCATGAGTTGTTGATGTTTATGCTTAGTGTGGATATAGTTGACTCAGTCATTTCCATTAAT
This sequence comes from Triticum aestivum, assembly GCF_018294505.1. NCBI lineage: Eukaryota > Viridiplantae > Streptophyta > Magnoliopsida > Poales > Poaceae > Triticum > Triticum aestivum. The sequence continues at coordinate 593,118,027 of NC_057801.1, read as the reverse complement.
ATGTGATGCATATGTTAGTGTTGCATTTCATGGCATACTTTGACACCGGTTGTTTTCACTTTAAGTTGAACCTGATAATAACTCAACTTGAATATATCGTTGACCGGGTCATGGTGCCACTGAATCGAGTTTTTCCCAGTGCAACCACATTTGCCTTTATGGGAAGGCCTTTATTCGGCCCGTTGTCATGCCTCTGGTCGGTGCCTCCAACGAGGGAAGGTTATGGGCGTGCGGTACCCTGGCCCGGTAAGCAGACATAACCTTGTGTCCCTATTGTTGAGATTATGGTACCGGGTCCCCGTGTGGGATCGTGTATGTTTTGGCCACGACGGTGGTCGTTGTGTCTTTGGTAGACACGGGGCCACCCAGGGCTAGCCCGATGGGGAGAGAGTCGGAGTGGCTGAGAGAGTGTCATGGCAATGGAGGGGTTTCGTCGGAATGCCGTTGGTCCACCCGAATGGGAGTGCGAGGCCATGGGTTCCGTGGTGTGGGTATAGTGCGCTACCTCTGCAGAGTGTATTAATCTATCGATAGCCGAGTACACGGTTACGGACACACTCGAAAGTAGGTCATACCATGGGTCATCATTTAATAAATATTGCACACTAAGTGATAAACTTTGCGATGATGGTGGGAAGGCCATCTTGATGTTCGTGACCAAGTGTTGGTCGTGGTTGTGATCTCCGGAAAGATCACGAGGTAACTGAGTTAAGATCTCGAGGTTGGTACGGTTGTGATCCAATTGCGATCAATGTTGGTAAGGCCGTCCGATGGATTTTTCTCATAAAAGCAGGAGCACTTCATGTTGCATATATTGTTGCACTGTTAATAATTGGTTAATTATCATGATATTGTTTGTCATTATGTTCATGTTTGTTGTGAGCTTGCAAGTACATTGGTGTCCGAGTCTCGTTGGAAAGGAGTGCCGTCCGAGTCTAGATTGTTTCCACATTGGTGTCCCTGTGTTATGGAGTTTCTGCTACGACGTTGTTCCGCTGCTGCGTAGTTGTTATGATCGAGGCCCCTTTATGTTCACTAAATAATGTACATATTGTTCAGCTGCACCTTGTGTGCCGCTTGGCCTCGCCACCTGTTGTAATATAAACTTGATTCGATAGTATCAATAAAGCGGTTTTTTTCTGTACATGATGTTGTGTGTTGCCAGAAGACATGGTCTCTGGGCTGGCAATGCATGGTAATCCGGTTGATCTAAGCCGGGGTGCCACAGAGCCCTTCCCCCCGGCGGGGGGCCTACGATCGCCAAGGACGCCGCCAGCGTCCCCCTTGCACCTTGGTCTTGTCCTGGTTTCCGGTCTCCCCAACGGTGGTCGGGGGCGGCGCAAGGCGGGGTCCTCGTCGGGTGACATGAAGCAAGGCTCTGGTCTATGAAGGTCTCCTCTCGTGACACTCTCACGTAATAAGGAGTGGGGCTGTACACGCCCCACAGTCTCCTGAGCGCCGCTCTGGGGCCTCACGGGGCTCCCACCCACGTCCTAGTGGAAGCACCATGATCCGCGCTAGCCGTCGACACTGTCCCCCAATGACTATGCCCAGCCAGTGGAAGCACTTAGCTCCACGCTGGTGAGAAGACTTTAAGACTAGCTAGGTGCCGGACGCGGCCATTTGCCTTCGCCTCCTTTCTGTACTTGTTCATCAGCTTTTTTGAGTAAACTTGGTTCTCATGTGTTTATAAAAATGGGGGGAGTTTTTTCATCTTGCGTTGGTCTCTTGCTTTCTATTCTTGAGTTTTTTTCCGGAGATTGTGATCGATGCCCTGCCCTCGAGAGCCTCACGAGCGAGGGCTAGGTGCGGTGTGCGTGTCGGGATTGACCGCTTTCCCCCAGGGGGCTCAAGGGCGCGGCTTCCACGCGCGCCCATGTCGCCGCGATCCGGCAGCTGGCTCCTCGTGAAGCACTACAGGACAGGTCAGCAGGCTCCTCCCGGAGTCAGGCCCTCACGAGCCTGCAACATGCATGCCTCGGGAGGACAAATGTTTCTGCAGCATCAAGGCTCGCTCGAGACTCACAGAGCTAAAGATAAGTCACGGCCACCATCCCGCCTAAGGCTGCGGACCTAAGGGGTCGCTCCATGGCATCATTTCAAGGCATTTCACAATTATGTACATCACAATCACAAGCCCCCCCCTTTTCAAAATGCTCTCACAAGGGAACTTCCATGTTTTGTGATACAGGTTAAAGCAAACAGAAGTGCAGGTATAGTCGAGCGCGCCCACTTCGTCGCCTTCGTCTGTGCTACTCGCACTGCCGGAGCTGTTGCAGCCATCCTCCTCATCACCAGTGCCCGTGCCATTCGCTCCAGCCATGAGCATGGCCGTGTCATCCTCGGAAGCCAGCTCCTTCACCAAGGCGTTCACATGGTCGTTCACCCACCTGGCAAGCTTGTCCTGGGTAGCCATAGGCACGGGGGCTAGCACAGTGTTGAAATCAAAATGGGAATCGTGGTTCAGGAGATTGCTGAACACGCGCGAGGGCGCACGCCCGAGGAGGCCCCGGCTCCTCTCCTCAACATGCTGGCAAGCCTTCACAGCATGATCCTCCAGGCGGGTCACAACATTAGTGAAGAAGTTAAGATGGCTGGCGTAGTCACTCTCGTGCGGGTGAAGAGCGCTCTCATCACAGATAGCGCCCAAGGCACGGTTAGCTCTGACGCGCTGACCTTGGAGCATAGAGCCGTGCTCATGTTCCAGTGTCAGTTGGCGGCCCTTTTCATTTGAATCCCTCTGTCGCGGAAACGTCACGGCAGATGTCCTAGTGTGAGGACTTAGTCGTGAGGCCAGCACCTCTATGTGTTAGCTTGAGAGGGGTTGATCGGGACGAGAGACGCAACACAAGACAAGGGTTTAGATAGCTTCGGGTCCTGGGAAACATTATGCTCATGTTGTTTGTGGCTAGGTCTCATTATGCTCATGAGGGAGATGTCACATATTCGGCTCTTATCTAGTTGTGTCTAGACTTAGTGATTATTTTCTTGTCCCTCTTGGGGTGCCCTGCTGAGGGAGTCCTGGATTAGGGGGTATCCAGACAGCTGGACTATATACTTTGGCCAGACTATTGGACTATGAAGATACAAGATTGAAGACTTCGTCCCGTGTCCGGATGGGACTCTCCTTTCCGTGGAAGGCAAGCTTGGCGATTCAGATGTTAGATCTCCTTCTCTGTAATCGACTCCATGTAACCCTAGCCCCCTCCGATGTCTATATAAACCAGAAGGTTTAGTCCATAGGACAACAACAATCATAATCATAGCTAGCTTCTAGGGTTTAGCCTCTACAATCTTGTGGTAGATCAACTCTTGTAATACTCATATCAGCAAGATCAATCAAGTAGGAAGTAGGGTATTACCTCCATCGAGAGGGCCCGAACCTGGGTAAACATCGTGTCCCCAGCCTCCTGTTACCATTAGCCTTAGACGCACAGTTCGGGACCCCCTACCCAAGATCCCACCGACATTGGTTCTTTCATTGAGAGTTCCTCTGTGTCGTCGCTGCAAGGCTTGATGGCTCCTTCAATCATCAACAATATGGTCCAGGGTGAGACCTTTCTCCCTAGACAAATCTTTGTGTTCGGCGGCTTCGCACTGCGGGCCAACTCGCTTGGCCATCTGGAGCAGATCGACAACTACACCCCTGGCCATCAGGCCAGGTTCGGAAACTTGAACTACACGGCCGACATCCGCGGAGACTTGATCTTCGACGGATTCGGGCCTGCTTCAGGAGCGCCGAACGGCCACGATGAGCATGGCTTAGATCTACCGTCAGATAGTGTTCAGGATATCGCACCTGTCGCAGCTCTGGACTTCATTCTGGAGTAGATCGCGCAGTCCGAGGACGGGTGGATGGACCCCGCCATGGAGGCCGCATACTCAGCGGCGTTGGAGCCGAATGCAGACTCCAGCTCTATGGGAATCTGTGTCACCGGACCCCCAGACTCGTCTCCGGTCTTAGGTTCCGGACCGCGTGCATCTGTGCCCATCGAATCCGATTGGGCACCGATCATGGAGTTCACCACCGAGGATATCTTTCAGCACTCACCCTTCGGTGATATACTAACTTCTTTAAAGTCTCTCTCTTTGTCAGAATACTCTTGGCCGAACTATGTCCAGCTTGAGTGGGGTTCGGACGACGAAGAAATTCGCTGCCCACCCACCACCCACTTAATAGCCACCGTCGATGACTTAACTGACGCGCTCGACTTCGACTCCGAAGACATCGACGATATGGACGTCGATGCCGGAGATGACATAGAACCACCGCCCACGGGGTGCTGGACAGCCACCTCATCATACGATATATACATGGTGGACACACCCAAGGAGGACAACGGCGACAAAAAGGATGCAACGAAGGATCAACCCCCGGGCATAAAGCAAAGCAACAGTGCAGGCGCCCCTCTAAGTCCGGCGACAGTAAAAATAGTGATAGCAGCACGAGAAAAACTGACACCCCGGTCGACTCCGAAGGCAACAATGACCATATGGACCCAGCGATGGAGCGGGATGAGCCAGGTCACGCCGAACATAGCCCGGAGCAGAGGCCCGATCACGACGATCCCGAGGGTAGAACTCATCAACCTGCCTCCGGAGAGGAGGACAGTCCAGACGATGATGAATTCATCATTCCGGAAAAACATCTGGAACAAGAGAACCTCCACCGAAGGCTTATGGTCACCGCGAGGAGCCTAAAGAAGCAGAAGCAAAGGCTTAAGGCCGTGCAGGATATGCTCAACCGCAGATGGAACAAAGTGCTAGACACTAAAGAAAAATACGGCGATGATCGCCACACAAAGAGCTACCCAAAGCGCAAGCTCCTGCCAGAATTCGATGACGAGGCCGTAGAGCCCATTCCGCCGAAAAACAATACGGCCGATCAGCCAGACCGACCACCTCGTGGCCGCGATAGAGAGGCTACTGATGCTGCACACAAGCCCGCACACGACTTATGTGAGCTCCTGGACAAAAAGGCTGGTTCGACCAGGTCCGTCTACGGATCCAGAGGACGTGTTCCGGTGCAGGATCACTGCCACCAAAACGATCATACTGATCGGATACCAGTTCAGAATCAACCCCGGACACAACAACCATCAACAGCATGCCACGACATGTACAGATACAGAGGGGCTGCACAGCCCCCGTGCTTCACCGATGAGGTGCTAGATCACGAATTCCCACAGGGATTCAAACCCGTGAATATAGAGGCATACGATGGAACGACAGACCCTGGGGTCTAGATTGAGGATTTTATCCTTCATATCCACAGGGCTCGTGGAGATGACCTCCATGCCATTAAATACTTGCCCCTCAAGTTGAAAGGACCAGCTCGGCATTGGTTGAAAAGCCTCCTCGAAAACTCAATTGGAAGCTGGGAGGAACTTCAGGATGCTTTCAGGCCAATTTTCAAGGGACCTATGTCCGACCTCCAAATGCAGACGATTTAAATCACATAATACAACAAACCGGAGAGTCAGCCCGTAAGCTTTGGAACAGATTTCTCACTAAGAAGAATCAAATTGTTGATTGTCCGGATGCCGAAGCCCTAGCGGACTTCAAGCACAATATCCGGGACGAATGGCTTGCCAGACACCTTGGCCAAGAAAAGCCAAGGACAATGGCGGCCCTAAAAAGCCTCTTGACCCGCTTCTGCGCGGGTGAAGACAGCTAGCTGGCACGTAGAGGCACCAGCGACCCGGGCACATCCGAAATTAGGGATGGCAACGGGAAGCCACGACGCAATAAAAACAAGCGTCAAAACAATGAAGAGAGCCCGGACAGCATGCCGGTCAATGCCGGATTCAGGGGCTCCTGACCCGGTCAACGAAATAAGCCATTTAAAGGCAGCAAAGATGGACCGTCCGGCCTGAACAAGGTCCTGGACAGACTATGTCAAATCCATGGCACCCCCGAAAAGCCTGCGAACCACACTCACAGAGAATGCTGGGTCTTGAAGCAGGCCGGCAAGCTAAATGCCGAACACAAGGGAAGGGAGACACCAAGTGAAGACGAGGATGAGCCTTGCTAGCCGAACTCTGGGGGATAGAAAAAATTCCCACAAGAAGTCAAAACAGTGAATATGATCTACGCGACTCATATACCGAGGAAATTCAACCCTTGGTCGGCCTGTCTGATCACTTTCGATCGCAGGGATCATCCGAATAGTATCTGGCACGAAGGATCGGCTGCCTTGGTGCTTGACCCAATAATCAATGGATACCATCTCACTCGAGTCCTTATGGACGGCGGCAGTAGTCTTAATCTGATATATCAGGACACTGTCCGCAAGATGGGGATAGACCCATCAAGAATCAACCAAAGTAACACTACCTTTAAAGGAGTAATACCAGGCATTTAGGCATGCTGCACGGGCTCCCTCGTATTGGAGGTTACATTTGGTTCTCCCGACAACTTCAGAAGCAAAGAATTAATCTTCGACATCGCTCCCTTCCGAAGCGGCTATCACGCAATGCTCGGAAGAACAGCCTTTGCCCGCTTCAACGCAGTACCGCACTACGCCTACCTTAAACTCAAGATGCCCGGTCCACGTGGCGTCATTACAGTTAGCGGAAACACAGAGCATTCCTTACATGCGGAAGAATATGTGGTGGCTCTAGCAGCCGAACACTAAGTGGCCTCTCCTACTAGAATACATGATGGGTCGTCAAGACCATGGACACGGTTAGATGAATCCGGTACACCACCAGTGGTAAATAGCCCAGATAAACCTCAGCTGGGGTCCATATATATACCCCCACAGGTGGTGCTAGGGGCTACAAACATGTCACAAAGCCCACAGTTCAGCTTAACTTTATTAATATAACAATATATTGCATTTTAATTGTTCATTGAGAATAACCAACTTTTCGCACGATTACACTAGACTCTTTCACATGAGTTTTCCTTCTTATTACAGACGACAATCATGCTACACCCCTCCAGGATAAGGCACAACAGAGACAAAGGCGTAGACGTGCAGCAGGGCCCCGCTCAAAGGTTTGTCTTTAGATTAAGCCCATGTGTAAACCTTCTTTAATGTCTCTTGTTGCTTGACATCCCTTGGGTATTTAGTACACCCACAAGGGATACTGGCGTTTTTGCCATTCCGTCACGACAGATTAATGCACGTACCTGGAAATACAGGGTTCATAATCGAGGGCGTTACTCAGCCCAGTATATGTTATAAAGTCCGAATACCCTCGGGAGTGTTCGGCGTCGCGAGTTTGGCCTTATATGCATCATCTTCGAATCATGTCTTTGGTTAAATGTTGGGTTTGCCTGGCTCCTGTGTTTGCTGCCTTACATTCTGTTTTATCGGCTAAGGTGGCCAAAGGAGAACTACTGCGATTGTGCCCTGGTTATTCCAGATGAGCATCTCAGTAGAGAAAGTCGAAAACTGACTATCATGATACAACAAGAGACTGGTCAACCACTCGAGGAATTATCGGAATTTTCGGGATTCCTCCGCATTAACGAAGGACCTTTCCCGGTCATGTACATACATGCACCGTATTCGGAGGCACGCGGACGTACCAGGGGCTATATAGTAGCCCCGCTGAGGGAGTCCTGGACTAGGGGGTGTCCGGATAGCCGAACTACCATCATCGGCCGGACTCCAAGACTATGAAGATACAAGATTGAAGACTTTGTCTCGTGTCCGGATGGGACTTTCCTTGGCGTGGAGGGTAGGCTTGGCGATACGGATATGTAGATCTCCTACCATTGTAACCGACTCTACGTAACCCTAGCCCTCTCCGGTGTCTATCTAAACCGGATGGCTTTAGTCCGTAGGACGAACAACAATTATACCATTGGCTAGCTTCTAGGGTTTAGCCTCCTTGATCTCGTGGTAGATCTACTCTTGTAACACACATCATCAATATTAATCAAGCAGGACATAGGGTTTTACCTCCATCAGGAGGGCCCGAACCTGGGTAAAACATCGTGTCCCTTGTCCCCTGTTACCATCCGCCTAGACGCACAGTTCGGGACCCCCTACCCGAGATCCGCCGGTTTTGACACCGACATTGGTGCTTTCATTGAGAGTTCCTCTGTGCTGTCGCAATCAGGAAGGATGCCTCTTCCCATCTTTAAAGATGGCGCCATCATCAAGGGAGCGTTGGCTGCTGGCCAAACTATCCGGCTAGGTGGTTTTCTTATGACCGCCTGTTCGGCCACCGCTCCGACAATGACCTCTCAAGTCATCAAAAGTGATCTTCATGTCAGCTCAGAATTCACCGAGCAGCTAGATCCGATTGAGCTCTCCTCCGTAAGCGAGCTCTTGGATCGCATCGCCGCCCTGGGAGTCGCTACAGACTACGACCAGATTGGGCTTAAAACTGATCTGAGAGAAATTAACTCTCCCCAGGCTACCCACCACGTTGTTGTGGTAGAGGAACAATGCGCCGACTCTTCTTCTATGTTAAAAACCAGCTATGTCTGGATTCCAGATCCCTCCATGCCGTATTCCCGCGGAGGGACGGATGTCAATCAAATACTGAACCTAAAGTCAGGCATCAGACCAGATTTGTTGGAAAATATCCAACAACCCAAGCTTCCAAATCCGGAAACTTCTTGGCCTTTGAGCCTCAGATCGGGCGGGGTTCCGAATTTAATTCCACCTGCCCACCCAAATATAAGCAATCTATCTCAAATACGGCAAGAGCCCGATGAAACAGTACATCATTACCGGGCCAGATTCCTCCTGGTTTTGAACAGGATAAAGGACTGCCGTGAAGAAAGCGCGATTACAATTTTCTGCAACAATTGCACGGACAAGGGAATCATGAACGCCATAAGTCGTCGCGAAGTTACACGCTTCGCCGACCTAGCGACCATTGTACAAAAATACTGTGCGATGGAGAGTGCCTGGAAAACCAAAACTATGTTTTGGGGCAATCCGGCCCTGAATACAACCCCAGTCCGGAACAAAAGGGTGCGTCATACTCAAGCACCCGGATTAAAAACCAAAAAGCAAAAAAACCCTAAAGGGCACGGAACCGTACTGGAGGGATGGCTCAACGGACCCTGCAAAATCCACAGTACGGAGGACGCCACTCCAACACATAGCCTTCGAGCATGTGGGTTACTATGGCAGGTGGCCAAAAGTGGCGAAGGCTTTCTAGCCCAGGGCAACCAGCCCAACAATACCAGTACGGTACTAACAGTCTTCGAGACTTTCACATCAAATAACATGCGGAAACGAACAATCCGCAGCCTCACCGAAGTCTACCAAGTAGCAACAACAAATCCATGGAGCGACACGGCTATCACCTTCAATGCCAGCGATGAACCTAAATTCCGAACAGCTCGAGCACCAGCCGCATTGGTCCTCAGTCCGATAGTGGACGGTTTACGTCTTACCAAGGTGCTCATGGATGGTGGCAGCGGATTAAACCTCATCTACGAGGAAACCCTTCAAAAAAATGGAATTGACTGGAGCCGCATTGAGCGAAGTAGCACAACCTTCAGGGGAATAATCCCTCGTCGAGAAGTACGCTGCACAGGAAAAATCACACTAGACGTAGTGTTCGGCTCGCCGGACAACTACAGGTCCGAAGAGGTCATGTTCCAAGTGGCCCCATTCGGCAGTGGATATCACGCCTTGTTAGGGCGAGAGGCATTCACAATCTTCCAAGCTATACCCCATTACGAGTACATGAAGCTCCAAATGCCCGGGCCCAATGGAATAATCACTCTCGTCAGTGATTCGGATATAGCACTCCGCGCTGAAAATAAGACAGCCGCACTGGCCCTAGAGGCATTATCCGAAGCCCTAGCGGCAGAAGAACTCACTGCGCTACGCTCCATGGTGGATAGGAACAATGTGATACTCGATAAGAGGTCTAAGTCCACCTCTTTTAAACCAGCAGACGAAATAGTCAAATTCCAGGTCCATCCAACGGACCCGACAAAGACGGCCTCCATTGGGGCACAATTAAAACCTGATGTAGAAGCCGCACTTCGAGAATTCCTTCGGGAAAATTGGGACATTTTCGCCTGGCACCCTTCAGACATGCCAGGAATCCCACAAGGCTGGCAGAGCACAGCCTAAATATCCTAAAAGGATTTAAGCCAGTCAAACAGGCTCTTCCGCGATTTTCCAAACCCAAAAGATAGGCAATGGGAGAGGAGCTAGCCAAGCTCTTAGAAGCCGGATTCATCGGAGATATAAAACATCCGGACTGGCTAGCCAACCTGGTAATGGTACCCAAAAAGGACAAATCCTGGCACCTTTGTGTTGATTTCAAAGACCTTAACAAGGCCTGTCCAAAGGACCCTTTCCCTCTCCCTCGCATCGACCAAATCATCGATGCTACCGCTGGGCATGATTCATTGTGCTTCCTCGATGCATACTCCGGATACCATCAAATCAAGATGGCGGAAAAAGACCAGGCCGCAACAGCATTTATTACTCCATACGGACCATTCTGCTTCAACAGAATGCCCTTCGGACTCAAAAACACCGGCGCAACATATCAGCGCATGATTCAGACATGTCTGGCCACCCAGATAGGCAAAACAGTAGAGGCATACATAGACGATGTGGTCATCAAGACCAAACACGTCGAAACTCTAGTAGACGACTTGAGGGTGACATTCGACAACCTCCAAGCATATGACATTAAGCTCAACCCGGAAAAATGTGTTTTCGGCGTACCAGCCGGAAAGCTCTTGGGCTTCATTGTATCCGGTAGAGGAATTGAAGCAAACCCAGCAAAGATCCGAGCTCTGTCACAATTGGATATCCCAAAAGACCTCAAGCAAATACAAAAACTAACTGGATGTGTGGCGGCCCTAAGCCGCTTCATCTCCCGTTTGGGAGAAAAGGCACTGCCCCTCTATCGCCTCCTCCGGCGCACCGAACATTTTGAATGGACGGATGCTGCCACGGCCAGACTCGAAGAAATTAAGGCCGCGCCCAACCCGGGCAAACCGATGTTGTTATATAACGAGGCAACACATCAAGTTGTCAGCGCGGTACTCGTCGTCGAACAAGAAACAGAAGGGCACAAATTCCCTCTTCAAAAACAAGTGTACTACGTATCCACTGTCTTAACCCCATGCAAGTCCCGATACCCGCACTATCAAAAGATAGCGTATGCGGTGTTCATGGCATCCCGGAAGCTGCGACACTACTTTCAAGAGTGTTCCATAACGGTGGCCTCCAAAGTACCTCTCAACGAAATTATAAACAATCGCGATGCGACGGGCAGGATTGCAAAATGGGCCATCGAGCTCTTACCATTTGACATAACCTACAAACCACGGCGAGCTATCAAGTCGCAAGTTCTGGCCGACTTCATCGCCGAATGGACCGAAGCCGAACTCCCTAAAGAGTACGGCGCATACTCCAATTGGATCATGCATTTCGACGGCTCCAAAATGTTGGCTGGCTTGGGGGCTGGCGTCGTCTGGACGTCCCCAACCGGAGACATAGTCCAATACGTGCTTCAAATAATGTACACGGACTCCAACAATGCAGCCGAATACGAGGCCCTTCTACATGGCCTCCGGATGGCAATCTCCATGGGTATTCGACGCCTAGAGGTGCGCGGGGATTCAAACCTTGCAATATCCCAAGTAAATGGAGACTTTGACGCCAAGGATCCGAAAATGGCAGCCTACCGTAACGCCGTCCTAAAAATGTCAGCCCGGTTCGAAGGACTCGAATTCCACCATGTAGCCTGGGATAATAACCAGGCAGCAGACGTGTTGGCACGCATCGGCGCAAAACGCGACGCCATGCCTCCAAACATCTTCCTGGAGCGGCTCTTTAAGACATCCGTATTATGGGAAGAGGAGTCCAGAAATAACAATCCGGAACCAACTGCATTGCCTAACACAGAACATTCTGACACAATCGGTGGCTCAGCCAATGAAATAACAGATTCAGCCCACGAAATACTGGCAGTAATTGCCTCGTGGACGGAACCATTCCTAGCCTACTTAATCAGGCAGGAACTTCCCGAAGACCAAAATGAGGCCCGCTGCATAGTTCGGCGATCCAAAGCCTACAAGGTCCATGAGGGAGAACTTTATAAGAAAAGCACAACCGGAGTCCTTCAAAGGTGTATCTCTGAAGAGGAAGGGCGAAATCTCCTGGCTGAAATTCACGCCGGACTCGGCGGGCACCACGCCGCCGCCCGGGCCCTTGTAGGCAAGGCCTTCCGTACAGGATTTTATTGGCCGACCGCCCGGGCAGACGCTCAGGACTTAGTCCAACGATGCGTCGGTTCCCAGCTCTTTGCTAATCAGAGCCACATGCCACCTACCGCCCTCAAAACTATACCCATCACTTGGCCGTTCGCGGTCTGGGGGCTTGACATGGTTGGACCCCTTAAAGGGGGAACCCACAAGCACAAATACTTATTGATCATGGTGGACAAATTCACCAAATGGATAGAGGCAAAGCCGGTTAAAATGGTAGAATCCGGACCTGTGATAGACTTCATATCCGGGGTAGTACACCGTTTTGGCGTCCCCCACAGCATCATCACTGACAACGGCACGAATTTCACGGCCGACGAGGTTAAACTCTGGTGCAAAAACATGGGCATCAAGCTCGACTATGCTTCAGCCTACCACCCTCAAACTAACGGTCAAGTGGGACAAGCAAATGGTCTAATCATGAGCGGCATCAAACCCAGATTAGTGCAGTCCCTCACGGAATCTAACACACACTGGGTAGAGGAGCTCGACTCCGTACTCTGGGGGCTGCGGACCATGCCAAACCGCACAACCGGATTCACACCATTTTTTATGGTATACGGCGCTGAGGCAGTTTTGCCCTGCGATATAATTCATGACTCACCTCGCGTGCGCATGTACGAGGAAAGGGAAGCCGAGTTGGATCGGCAGGACAGTTTGGACGCTTTGGAGGAGGAGCGCGACGTGGCAAAATCCCGTTCCGCATTATATCAACAGCAGGCTCGAAGATATCAAAGCAGAGAAGTACGGGCCAAAACTTACAATGTTGGCGAGCTAGTTCTACGCCTGCCGGACAAGAAAAAGGACAAACTTAAGCCCAAATGGGAAGGTCCCTTCATCATCGACCAAGTCCTTACTGGCGGTGCATACCATCTACGCAACCCATCTGACAACAGACTCGAGCCAAACCCATGGAACGCAGCCCGTCTCCGAAGATTTTACGCCTAGCGCCGGACTCAGGGTTCGTCTCCTTCCTCCGTCCACCTTTCATATTTCTTCGTTGTCTTTGTTTTCCCTCCTTTTTCCTCCCTCTTTCAGTACAAGCCCCTTGAGGGCCGATCTGCGCTTTGTTCGCACTCACTCGATGTGCTACTCGCACTCGTTATACCTGGGGGCTTCTTTAACAGAAGCTTACTTCTATGGGCTTCATGCCCAACACATGTGTCATACTTCTGCATGTACCTTTTGATCACCATTATATGCATCGATATGACTTAAGTTTTGGCCAAGCCGGGTTGCCTGGCTCCTATGCTTACCCCTACGTTCCTGATTGTTCGGCTAGGAGGTAAAGGGAGCACCTCTGCGATTGTTACTGCTGGGTCAGCCGGATGTGTACCTCGGACTGGGTGACACCGAAGGCTAGCGTTCTTAAGGGAATATTTGGTCGGTGACCTGAAAGATGATTTATCTGCCTCGAGATGCTTTTTCTGCTATTTTCGCAGTCCGGACATGCACTTTAGGGCATGCCTCCCAGGGAAAGGAACCCTTAACGGAACTATTCTCCCTGGAAGATGTTTCTTACTAACCATGTAATATAACATAGCTAGTTGGGCACTTGTCTGATAAAGCAATTATGACCCCTACGCCTTGTCTCCATGCATGCCTCGGTTCTTTTATAACTGTAAAGGTATTCGAACACACTCCAGACTGTTGGGTCCCGAGGTTGAAGCGAAAAGGTCCGCAAAGACAAACGATCTACAATACGGCTAGAAGGCATTTTACATGTCATTTTAAAAATTACATCGTCAAACTGGCTGATTGTACTCCTCTTCAATCCCATCTAACATGCTGTCTAATTTATAGTCCTGTTGGGAATATTTAGCGGCCAATTCTACTTGGCCGTACATCAGGCTCACAGGGATCTCCTTCCCGTCGGGCCCCACAGGTCCGACCTCGGCCATGTGGTTTGGGTCAGCCTTCGGGTACCGCGTCTTCACCATGGCCCAGGCCTCCCTGGCGCCTTGACGGCAGGCCGATATCTTCCACAGACGGAGACGCCGCCGTACTCCCTGAAGCTTCTCAGCAAGCCCTCCAAGACCCTCGGGTAGGGAATGGACGGCCATAAGGCCTGAATGACGCCGCTCATCGCCTGCCGAACACGTTCGTGCAGTTGTAGAAGCTCGGGAAGAGGGTCTCCCGTGCAACCAGGCATCTCCTCCGCCGGACGACCCGTGAGCACACCTACAGACACATTTCTGTCAATCGACTTCCTTGCCGAACTCTTCTTTTCAAAAGAGTTTGCTCAAGCACTTACTATAAATGCCGTGACGAAGCCGCCGATTCTCCTTTACGGACTTAGACAGCTGGACCCGAACGTCTTTTATTTCTTCGCCCAGCTAGGTGTTGGCATCGTGGAGTTTATTCCTCTCCTGCTGCACCCTCATAAGCACCCTCTCGCCGGCCTTCAACTGGCGCAGCAGCTGTTGCTTGTCCGGATCTAGTCCGGCAACCTCTGCAATATTAGTGTCAGACTATATACACACGCCGCACTTCATAAACTACTTCTTTTCAAAATATGAATTACTAGAGGGGGTCTCCGTGGCTCCCCCGGCAGTGGCTAGTGCGGCCTCAAGTTCGGCCTTGCATTCTTGAAGCTCCTGGGACAGGTGGGTATTCTTCTTGGTAAGATCCTGCATTACAAATGATCCTGAAATCAGTTAGTTTAACTATTTTAAGTCTCGGGGGCTACTGGCATATATAACTATTAAAATTCCTCACCCGTATGTCTTTTACATACTGCTCTGTGGCTCTGGTTAAACCATCTTGAGCAGCACGGAGGTGCGCGTCTCCCGCATTAAAGGCATTCAACGCCTCTGGGGAGAAACACGCATCACGAAGAACTGTCCGACGGCGCGTGTGATTCATGGCGCTCTCCACCTCGGACCTGGTGGCGGACAACCTGTCGGCATCCTCCGTTGGAGGAGCATCCAGCTCGCGCCTTGCGCCCGCCTCCCCCTCCGGACCAGGCGTTGGAGCCTGGCTGGCGGAGGCTTGGTCGGTACCCTCTCGGGACTCAGTCCGGCGAGCGCTCTTTCTCCTGGAAGAATCATGAGCATTAATATGCCTCCCAGGAGTCTTTCCCTTAAAAGACAAAGGTGCACCATACCTTTGCGGCGATGTTTCGATTCGCGCTGCATTCCTCTTCCGCCTGCTAGGCCGCACTGACCTCGTTTGGTTAGTCGCCGCGGGCTCGGCTTCCCGCCGTAAAGGCACCTCCTGCGAAGCGCCATTGGTACATAATGGTCAGGAATAAACATTAAAAAAGTAACGGTGTCAGGACTTCAGTCGTACTCACCTGGGAAGCCGGACATAAACCGGGGTAGTCAGCCGTAATAGCGACTAAAGCATTGTCTATGCTGAGCTAGTGGAACACCCCATCAATCAAATCCACCTTTATGTCCGGATCCTCTTCGGAGGCCGGATCAAGGGATCTTCCCGGATCCTCGGGTTGTGGAGCTGGGCTTTCTATGCCCTCCACATCCCGGCGTAGTTCCTGCGTCGAAATCATAAAGTAAGAAACTTATCCTTGAAAGCACGGATCAGATATATAAGCGTCTGCTTACCCAGCTCCTAGGGTTATTCATGGAGAATCCATTCAATGGATTCATGTGGAGGAAGTCCTCCTCCTCCCCCTTGTACAAGCCGGACAGGATCTTCACCAGATCGGCGGCTGATCCCGGCCCCGTGCGGCCATGACGGGTGGCGTCGTTATCCCCATTGAAATCCCACATGGGGTGGCCCCTATATTGGAGCGGCTGCACCCCTCGCATAATGCATGTGGCCATGACTCCAATCATGGTTAATCCGGAATGGGCTAGTAACCGTATCCGGCCCATCAGATAGTGGACGCTCCTGTCATCTTCCCGTTGAGGGCTCCGTGGGCGCCAACTCAGGCATTTCTTCAAAGGAGCGTTGCTAAACTCCGGAGGTCGATCTGGACTGGATCCGGCAGCAGGGCGTCTTCCATATAGAACCACTCCGAAGGCCAGTCTTCGGACCCCTTCTTCGGGGTTCTGGATAGGTATCCGGTCCCGGCGATGCGCCATATTTTGGCTCCGCCCACTTGATATATCGACCCCTCGTAAGAACGGGGTACGAGGCAAAACAACCTCTTCCACAGCGCAAAATGGGGCTCGATGCCCAAGAACAGCTCGCAAAGAGCTACAAAACGCGCGATGTGCAAAATGGAGGCGGGCGTGAGGTGGTGAAGTTGGAGTCCATAAAACTCCAGGAACCCCCGGAGAAACGGATGTATAGGAAATCCGAGTCCCCTTATTAATTAGGGGACGAAGCATACCCGCTCTCCTTTGGAGGGATTGGGGACGCTCTCCGCCTGCTTCCCACCCTTGTAGGTGGCCAGTCCGGCTCAAACCGGAACCATAAAGGCCGGGGGAAGGTATCCCTCTGCTTGGAGCGTCACTAACTCGCTATGCGGGACTGAGCATCTCCTCCAATCTCCTGGCTGAGGACTGGGAGCGCGAGAAGAGGAGCCGCGTCGACTGTCCATGTTGGAATGGATTTCTTGTCAGATGCGCCTCAATGAGTACTTGCGGAAGGAGGATGGTGTGATTTGGATCTGGATCCACGCCTTTCTTATAGGCAGCTTATTCGCGCAGCTAGGGGGTAAAACGTAAGGATACCCTAGCTTTTCGCATTCGTACGACACGTGGAAGAAGGCCATTATTGGACGTAAAAGCCAAGGAGCGCAACATTTATGAAGCAATCGGACACTATCCGGCAAACACATGGAGCATGAAGGAGAACCCGCCTTGCAAACGCCGAAGACAACATACACGCCGGACTCGTCGTCATTGAAGCCTGGTTCGGGGGCTACTGAGGGAGTCCTAGACTAGGGGGTGTCCGGATAGCCGAACTACCATCATCGGCCGGACTCCAAGACTATGAAAATACAAGATTGAAGACTTTGTCCCTTGTCCGGATGGGACTTTCCTTGGCGTGGAGGCCAAGCTTGGTGATACGGATATGTAGATCTCCTACCATTGTAACCGACTCTGTGTAACCCTAGCCCTCTCCGGTGTCTATATAAACCGGATGGCTTTAGTCCGTAGGACGAACAACAATCATACCATAGGCTAGCTTCTAGGGTTTAGCCTCCTTGATCTCGTGGTAGATCTACTCTTGTAACACACATCATCAATATTAATCAAGCAGGACGTAGGGTTTTACCTCCATCAAGAGGGCCCGAACCTGGGTAAAACATCGTGTCCCTTGTCTCCTGTTACCATCCGCCTAGACGCACAGTTCGGGACCCCCTACCCGAGATCCGCCGGTTTTGACACCGACACCCGCCATCAAACTCCTATGGCTAAGTGAAAGTGTTACTGATATATAGTCCGGATGCCTAGTTTGACGCGCGATCACCTCCTTAATGGACCAAGACGTTGGATCAAGTGTGATTACGCATATTTTCACGAACACCCCTGCATTATATGCATGGGGGCTGAAGCCAACGACTGCAAACTTTTAGGTTATATTCATACATAAACGGCCGCACAGGAGGCAATACAATACTTTCGGGCAAAAGTATAAACACAGCCTTTATAATTAAAACAACATTTTTTTACAATCGAAAGACTTGTCACTCGAACATGACACTCTTCGAGCACTGAGACTCTATTAAACGGGCGCCTTCTATGACTTGCTCAAAATAGTGCTCGGTCGGGTCCTGGCTTCCTGCCGGACTGGGGTTTGCAATAACGGTGGCCTCCATATCCGCCCAATATGTTTTCACATGGGCAAGTGCCATCCGCGCACCTTCTATGCATGCCGACTTCTTTACAGCATCAATACGTGACACAACGCCAAGGAATTGTTGCACTAAACCAAAATAACTGTCCGGCCTTGGTCCCTTCAGCCAAAGATGATCTATGACAGATCTCATGGCAAGACCGGACAACCTATGGAGCTCGGCCCAAGCGGCCATCCTCTCATTCAACGGCTGCGAACGCGTTGGAGCGCTGAACTGCGACCAGAACAACCTTTCCACCCCATGATCTTTCTAATCCTTGAAGAACTTGGTCGCATCAGCAGTACTTTTCGCCAGGTCCACATACGCGTCTGCAACACACCATAACTAATCCAGAGGAGCATACTTTGGATCTCCGAACTTCATCCGCAACAAATATGAACTCCCAGCCAAGATATTTCCAGCTTGTCGAAGCTCCTCCCGCACAGCTCTGACCTCAGAGCGTGTCTCCTTGGCAGCATCCAAGGCCTTCTTCAGGTCAGCCGCTTTCATTTGGCTCTCCTTTTCTAGGAGCCCATATCGGCTGGCAGCATCTTGTAGATCCACAGCCATCTCGGCTATTTTATGCTTGCTCCGGCGATGAGCAGCCTGTTCGGCTCTCAACTCCTCGGCCGCCTTCAGGGCAGCCACATTGCTTATCCTGGCTTGTTCTTTGGCTAAGGCCAGTTCCGCCCTTAGGGCCTCCACGGCAGCAGCTCCATCTGCAGCCACAGCATATTAAAGATGTTAGCATCATGCTCCTCTTGATATTCGATAATAATCCAAAAGAAAACACATACCCTTTGACTCGTCAAGTCGCTTGTTCACAAGCGCGTTATCGGCGTCAGCCGCATCAAGCTGTCGCCTCAGTTCAGTGAATTCAGCAGTCCGGTCAACTACCAGACCCTTAGCCATCTGCACATAATACAGTGCGATCATTACTTGGGAGTGTGATCCTCCGATTGCCGCCTAGGGCTGGCAACCAGAGTCTCAGGGGATACTATCTATACGGAGCACACCTAGCGTGTGCGGTACATCCGAAGGATTACATATTTCGTTGCGTACCTCAAAGCCTTTGACCAGGCTCGTAAAAGCTTCATTCAACCCGCTTTTGGCGAGTGAAATCTTCTCAAACACTGTACACATTAAAGTACGGTGATCCTCTGAGAGAGCGGCTCGCTCCAGAAGTCCCGTCAGTGTATCCGGCTGAGTGTCGGACAACCCCGGACTATTCCTATTATCCTCCTTGGGAGCCGAACCCTCCGGACTTGGGGTCACCGAAGCATTGACTTCTGGCCTCGATGGATCAGGAATCCTCCGTGACGACACCTCGGGGTCGCCCACCCCGTGGGGCGGGGAGGCAGGTGGAGTTTCACTCTCCATCATCTCAGGAAGAAGATCCCCCGAAGACGAACTCTGTTGAGAAGAGCTACTAGCCGGACTGCAAGATAGATCCTGGTTATTGCTCCCGGAGGAAAAAGCAGTATATATTTTTACCTTTAATTAACTTACAGCTCGGTGGAGGGCTGGCCCGTTTGCGGGCGTTGCGTGGTGAGGACGCCCTCTGGGGAAGGGCCCCTTGAATAAGTTTTATTTCCTTGCTTAGGCACCTCCGCTTCCAAGTCTTCGGAGGCAACCCTTTTCTTCCCGCGGGGGGAGGGAACCTTAGATTCATCTCCCCGATTATCCTCCTTTGTGGAGACATTAATCCCCCCGGTTTGGATGTCCAAAGTGTGAAGCTCGTTCTCGGCGTCTCTACTCTTCCCTTCATCTTTCCCCGATGGCACTTGATTCAGTGTGCGTCTGAGCATCCTGGTTAATGCAGGATTCGGCGAGCCTTCGGGAAGGGGGGCTAGACACCTGATCCTCTCTGCCTTGCTGAGCCAATCCTGGCCCCGGAAAGTTTTCTGGATAAATGTTGTGATAAATATGAACAGAGTGTTCGGTTGCAGAGTTACTTACTTGGGTATCTGGATGATTGCAGTTCAAACCCACATCCTCGGTGGTGTCCGGACACTTTACGCGTGATCCGAAGAATAACCTATACATCCCTTTGAGCGTCATGCCGAAGAAGTGTTGAATTGTTCGCGGTCCTTCTAGATTGAACTCCCACATCCGGAGAGGCCGACATTTGCACGGCAAGGCCGGTCGAACTAGCATTAACTGAATTACTTTGATAAGGCTAATATCCCTATCAATAAGCTCCCGAATACGGCTCTGCAATGTTGGCATGTCGTTAGCAGGCCCCCAGTCCTGTCCCATGTTGGCCCATGACGCTAGTTGAGGCGGAGGACCCGAGCGGAAGGCAAGGGCAGCTGCCCACTTTGTGCCTCGAGGAGCTATGATGTAGAACCACCTCCGTTGCCATAAATTGGACACCTTCGGGAAGGAACCTTCTGGCCATGGAACATCGACGCTTTTGCTTATTATAGCGCCTCTGCACTCCGCGTGTCGCCCATCGATCATCTTCGGCTTTACATTGAAGGTCTTGAGCCATAAGCGGAAGTGTGGGGTGATATGGAGGAATGCTTCACACACGATGATGAACGACGAGATGTGAAGGATGGAATCCGAAGCTAGATCCTGAAAATCTAGCCAGTAATAGAACGTGAGCCCTCTTACGAAGGGATCAAGACTAAAGCCTAAACCTTGGGGGAAGTGGGAAACAAATACAACGCTTTCGTTGGGCTCGGGAGTGGGGATGACCTGTCCTTGACATCGGCGGTCAGGTACCTGGCCTCCCCGAGCTTCGCAATGTCCTCCTCTATGACAGAGGAGGCCATCCACCTGCCTTGAAGGTTGGATCCGGACATGATTGAAGATCTGGGGTGCTTAAGCCTGAACTTTGGGTGATGGAACTCGAGGTGGGGGAAGGAGCAAGCGTGGGAGAGATAGGAACAGGCCTCGGTCCCTGTCGGGGAAATACCATGTGGTATGACCCGGCCGGAGTCATAATCCGGCTGGGACTTGGTAAACCGGGGCGGTGTTAAACCGGCAGACAGTTAAGACAGATGGCAGAGACAGACGATAAACCAGTGAGTGTTAAACTGGTAGACAGTTAAGATAGATGGCTAAGACAGATGGTAAACCGGCGAGTGTTAAACCGGCAGAGTCAAGACAGATGATAGCACCGGTAGGTGTTAAGTCAATGTTAAACCGGCAGACAATGTTAAACCGGCAGACAATGTTAAACCGGCAGACGTTAAGAAGCCCAGGAAGGGAAGTCAAAATAGTTTAAGTCTTAGTCCGAGATGGACTCTACATGTAACCCGCCCCTTTAACTTAGATAAGGAGGGGCAGGGCTCCCCAAAGAGGGGGAAGCAAGAAACAATCTCTACCGTTAGATACAACTAGAGGAGAGCCGGTTTACGGCGACTCCCTCGTGATGATAATGAGATCTAGCCTCAAACAACATGTAGGGTTGTTACCGGATGATGTTTCCCGGGGCCCAAAGCTGTCTAAACCCTTGTCTTGTGTTGCTTCTCTCGATTCCGCTCAACCCCTCTCAAGCTACCACGTAGATGCGTTGGCCTCGCGACTAAGTCCTTACACTAAGGACATCTGACGTGTTAATTCCAACATAGTTGACGCCCACTGTGGGGCTATCGCACGATGGTGTTGAGTTCTTGGAGGGATCTCTCCCTGGGATCGAGAAGCTTGCAATCCGTCCGATGAGCAAGGGCCGGTACGGAATGATTTGCGTGAGTACTAGCCTTGTTGTCTGAGATCAAGGAAATATTATCGTCAAGTCGCCATGGACGATCTCTACAGTTTTTGATCCAACCTGTGTTGCTATCAAATCGCCATGGATCCAACCCGTACGTATCTACTAAAGAAAAATTTAAGTTGTTGGTTCAATCCGATCTGCAGTGAAACCGAGTTGAGGTAAAAGGAACCAAGCGTTTGACCCCGGCTTGGTCATCGTACAATATTTCCCAACCGGGATGAAGGAGATCAATAACAAAAAGAAAAAGAGGGGCCACAACTTAGGAGATATTTTCGGCAATGACCCGGAATCCTGGATTGATCATCGCCGAGCTGCAACAGTTTTGTCCCCGAGCCATTGCCATGACCCACTCGGCCACAGGCCTCTTGACTGACCGCAGCGTCAAATCGCCACTGCAATCTAGCGGCTTCACCTCTGCCACGATAAACCAGCCAGGCTGTGTCTCCTCTTACCCCAAAAAGAACAGTAGCGATTTGAACTACTTGAATTAAAGTACTCTACCACGTGATGTCCAAGTTGATCTACAACTCCAGATATTCTAGTTGCCAAAATTGCTACATGAGCGGGCGATTGGATTTACCTTGGCAAATACATTCAACAAAAAATATATATGCACTGGCGCTTTCACGTGGTCAGGAAAAGACAACCCATCAGATCAAGCCAACATGGTACCAGATGTTCTTGCTAATACGCAAGGGGCCCAAGGGCAAAATACTATAGATCAGCAGCAGTCATCTGCGTCTAGAACACAAGAAAAGAGAAAAAAAGGAGTAGCTACCCAGCTCGGATATGGCCCCGACCCGGATTCACTGCATCGAGCTTCCATTGCTTCCATGGTTTCTCCTAGCCTTGCTCCATATCCGCTTCGCCCTCGCCAGCGCGGCATTGACCCGATGACTCGCCGTTTTTGGTCGCCCCCGTTCAGTTTTCATGGCCGGGTCGAGCTCGCCTTGAGCCGCCATGGATTGCCCCCGATTCAAGCCACCGATGCCAGGCATCAACTCACCACCGCCGCCATGGCCGAACCGGTGCTGCTGCTCTCTATCGCGGCCTGCTCACCTTCGCCGCTATTGTGGCCTTGCTTCGAGCGCCTACTACCTCCGCGACTGAGACGAGCAGCTACGCCACCAAGTCACCCCTGCGCTATGACCTGCCTCTGCGTTGAATGATTGTCACGGCCTCACCATCGTCATTGACCCGCTCCTCTGCTTGGAGCCGCCGCCGTCCGAGAGCCGCCGGCGAGTGCCGCCCGCGCCACGACGGCCTTCGCCTCCTCACCCTCGGACCGCCCTCAGGAACAAGCCGCAATGGTGAGAAGAAACTTGTAAGCCGCCCTCACCGCGGTAAACCGCCGCCACGGCCTTGCTCTATCTCGGCTTAGTCACCGCCTCCTCCAACCTGCCGCAGCGCCTTACCTGCTCAAACCGCCACGGCCTCCTGTTGCCGTACTTCGCCTCCGCTGTCCACGCGTGCCGGTTTACCGACAGCACCCGTGCCCCGCCCCATCCGCAATCCAGCCTGGTCTCCACCTTGACCCGCCTCTACCAGGCTATCAAGGGCCGCCCCGGTTTCCGTTTGCCTCAGCAGCAAGTCGCGCGTCTCCGTCAGTCCGCCGCAGACACCTCAAGTCGCCCGGCTTTGTGGCCGTCTCTGTCGAGGCTTCAGCAACCCGGAGGAAGACGCAGCCGTGGCTGACTCGCCTCAGCTGTGAGAGCGCACCTCAAGCCGGCGTCCAAGCCGCCCTGCTACTGCCATGGTCGCGCACCGTTCCAAGCCACAAGTCGTCTCCCATGTTGAACCAGCCATGGTCGCACGCCGTTCCGCCCGGCACCCTTCTGCTTCAAGCCACCTCCCGCGCCGACCTCCTGCACTACCACACCGTTTTGCCCGGCGCCCCCAAATCGCCTCGGGTCAACCCACTTCCGCCGCGATACAACCACGACGCACCTCACCTCGGGCCGCCCGGCGCGCCAAGCCGCGCTGGTGCTAACCTGCCGCAGCCTCGTTCCAGCAAACCGGAGTGGTCTCAAATCGCCGAGGTCACCCGCAAGCCGGGTCAAGCCACCCCAAACTCGCCTTCACCATACGCCACTCCGAGCCGCCGCTACTCTGCCTCACCGCGCCTATCGGCGTCCGCGCCTGTCAAGTCGTCGTGCCCGGCAGCATTGCTCCACTACCGCCAGGCTGCCGCACTAACCCGCCTGCTTTAAAGCCGCCCCGTTATTGGCTGGCCTCGTCTCTACTCCGCACGGGCGTGGCGGCTTGAAGTTCATTGCAGCAGAAGCGCTAGCAATGCGGATTTTTCTTCCAACAGCTAAGTTGGATCCAACGCAAGTTTTCCTTTGCAAATGTGTGGAAACTGCTGTGCCGTGGCTTCAGAAAAGTACATGACGGAGCGTATAAATTGGATCCATATCAGTCAGTGATTACAATCAAAATACTGCTACAAGTACTACATCGGTCCAAACAGAAACAAAGAAAAAGAAAGGGACAAAGGAGGAGAGGTCACGTGGGGATGCATCTGGTCTTATTCAGAATCAGCATTCACGTTCATCCGGCAAAAAATACTAGGTGTTATTTTTTCTATGTATTTTATCAGTACATATTAGTTTATCCAACAACAATTACTCTGCCCTGTAATATTTTTACACAAGACAATTGTTTATGCCATTATACTGCGGATGCACATTCGGCTGTGCCACGCAGCTTCATGGACACGCATATCGTGGTCCAGTTTACATCAACGCGCCGGCCGACTCACCCGTCTGCACCACCTTACAACACCACAGACGACTCGCCCGTCTGCCTTGACCGCCGGTTCACACATCCGTGCCGGCTTACAACACAGAGGATAACTTGCTCGTCCGCACCGGCTTATAATGCCGCGACCGACTCATCTATCTGTGCCACCTCTGATGCTGCAGACGTATTTCCCGTCCATCTCTCGCGACCTAGTCTACATCAACACGCCAAGCCGCACCTGTCTGCATGAGCTGTTCATTGAGTATGAGCAAGTCATAGCTTGGGTAGCCCGATTTCTTTCAAATTGGAGGCAAATTATCATTCAGCCGCAGTCTGCACTGGATGGATCAATGGACATGCGCACAAATCGCTGCTAGTACAGTTTGGTCCACATAAAACAGCCAGTTGGAAGGAACCATTGGCCGAGTTGCTGACACGGCTCATACAAGATCATTTATAATCCGCCGCAGATATTTACATCAACCTTCTGTGTATTTACATCGCATTATTAACACCGATGATATATATACCTTCTGCTATGGTCAAGTACGGAGAATCTCAAGACAACTCCTTGAGTCGTCCTATGACTCGGGGGCTACGATGATATGACTCAGTAAGTCTTGCCTGTTTCAGCAAATTCAAGTGCCCCAGGATGTTGAAGGGAAAGATAACACGGTCCCAGAGGCTACTGTTATATTGATGAAAATTTAAAAGGCCGTCAGAAATATTCCGGCTGAAAATAAAGATTCCAGTTTAAGGTCCGGTTCAAGGGAAAGATGTCTCACATAAAGCTCTGACGCTCTCAATATCTAGTTTAAAATCCTGGTTCAAGAAGAATTTATCTCTTGCAAAAAGATAAAGGTTGCCGAAGAGGGCCTGTTGCCATGATGCACGGTTTAAACATGGGTATCCCGCCTTATTGGCTTATCATATTATTGGTTACATGGGGGCTTCAGCTGATAAAGCGGTGTTTTGTCCATTAATCCGGCTATCACGCCACAACAAAGCTTGGGAGCTTCACACCCAAGGGGCCAAAGAGAGTCTTGTTGCTATGCACGGCTCAAACATAGGCACCCATTGAGCACAGCTCACAAAGTTACTTGGGGGCTCTTTGTGCACTGCAACATAGAGTTTGAAAGGACCCTTGTAATATGCTATCAAGCACGGCTTGGAAGCCTGGTGTATTCACCAAAAACCCCAGGTTAACCTGCCTTCATCAAGTAAGCCACTCCTTTTCAGGTAATCCTTGCATGACCCGCCAAACGTTTGACAAGTCAATCTTACACAGACCCTGGACTTGTTAAAGTTAAAACGACGATTGGTTAGTTGGAGGCCCATCTTAAAAGGCTTTGCAAAAATGGTTTAACTCAGCGGCCTGGCAGCCCATGAAAAGCCTCGAATTTGGGCATGGCCGCCCTAGAAAAGCCTCGACTACACGGTTTTATTTTCCTTTGTCAAGATTTTTTCTCTTTTGATAAATTTTATGTTGAACCGGCGTCTATTGACCCGGCATGACTATCAGTCATCAAATTAACCCAGTGTTCATTAACCCAGCTCGACTTTCAACTACAAGTTGTCAGTACAAATCACTTATAATCCGGTGTTTATTGACCCGGCCTGGCTTTGGACTATAAGTCGCTAGTATATATTTGGATTGCGCCATTGGAATTATGCGCTTATAAATCATTGGGTATATTATTCAAATAGCCAACATGGCTGGATTTATATTATGGTTATCAATAACCAATATTATGATTGATGTTTTCAAAGTCGCTTCACCGCACTGGATATTATTTTCTCAATGGGTATGATTTATTCTACAATTCGAGGAACAGTCCCAAGTCGCTGTAGGCTTACAAGCCGGCACTTGGGGGCTACATTATTTCAGTTGAAATTACATTAAATACACAAGTCTCATGTCGCTGCAAGCATGCACCATGACACTTGGGGGCTCATGCAAAGTCATTTTTTGCTCACCTTATTGAAGACCCGACTCATCACATTGTAATGAGCCTGCCCTTGGGGGCTACCAATTGCTTTTGTCAGCAATTTAGGGTACAAAGCTTTTTATCCATTACATTGAAGGGTCCACTGCTCAGTTGGTAAAGCACAAGGCTCTTAACCTTGTGGACGTGAATTCAAGCCCCATGATGGGGGTTAAATCATATGAAGTTATTTTCATTGAAGTATATATCAAAATCCTAGGTCAATACTATCTTACTGAGGCAGCCCTTGGGGGCTACACGTTGTTGTTCAAAGTTTACAAGATTATATTTACAAAGTCCCTGCTCATTATTGCATGATGACCCGTCCCTTGGGGGCTACACTGGTTGAAGTTTTTATGAGCATCAGACAATTACAAGTCCCAGGTTGCTGCAAGCCTGACAACCCGGCAGTTGGGGGCTACATATGTGGAATACTTAATTCTGACTAGTGATTGAGATGAACAACCTGGATTTCTACAAGATTGTGATATTTATATTGAAGAAGGTCTTAAGCTGTTGCTATGCTACCTTCTTAAGACTTGGGGGCTACAAGAGATAGGCATATAAGAGGTATATTTTCAAGATGGATGTTAACTACAAGTATGACCTGGTGCTATCAATATTTATAAACCGGCAAGTTCTACGTCCTCAAACCGGCTGAAGAGCAGATGAGTATTTCAAGGACCAATATTGTTTTTAAGCATTGAGAGCTGAATCAAAGGAGTTATTCTTCACAATATATTTTCTATGAGAAAC
Source organism: Triticum aestivum (assembly GCF_018294505.1). Classification (NCBI taxonomy): domain Eukaryota; kingdom Viridiplantae; phylum Streptophyta; class Magnoliopsida; order Poales; family Poaceae; genus Triticum; species Triticum aestivum. The sequence goes on along the minus strand of NC_057801.1, from coordinate 593,090,855 downwards.
CAATGGCAGCAAGTTGATTATGAAGCTGGCCTATGAAACCGGATTTTCTAGAAGAAGGAAGTGACAAGGACTTAAGGATGATCAGGATCAGTTTAACATGGATAAATCCAAATTAAACTGGGGGCTAATGTCGGGGATATACCCCGTGGTATGACCCGGCCGGAGTCATAATCTGGCTGGGACTTGGTAAACCGGGGCGGTGTTAAACCGGCAGACAGTTAAGACAGATGGCAGAGACAGACGGTAAACCAGCGAGTGTTAAACCGGCAGACAGTTAAGACAGATGGCTAGGACAGATGGTAAATCGGCGAGTGTTAAACCGGCAGAGTCAAGACAGATGGTAGCACCGGCAGGTGTTAAGTCAATGTTAAACGGACAGACAATGTTAAACTGGCAAACAATGTTAAACCGGCAGACAATGTTAAACCGACAGACGTTAAGAAGCCCAGGAAGGGAAGTCAAAATAGTTTAAGTCTTAGTCCGAGATGGACTCTACATGTAACCCGCCCCTTTAACTTATATAAGGAGGCGCAGGGCTCCCCAAAGAGAGGGAAGCAAGAAACAATCTCTAGGGTTAGACACAACTAGAGGAGAGCCGGTTTATGGCGACTCCCTCACGATGATAATGAGATCTAGTGTCAAACAGCATGTAGGGTTGTTACCGGATGATGTTTCCCGGGGCCCGAAGCTGTCTAAACCCTTGTCTTGTGTTGCGTCTCTCGATTCCGCTCAACCCCTCTCAAGCTACCACATAGATGCATTGGCCTCGCGACCAAGTCCTTACACTAAGGACATCTGACGTGTTAATTCCACGACAGTCCCCCTATAAAGGAGGTGAATATCAAGCATCCTCAACGTGACCATTTGGGACTTGCCTAAAAACAAGGAGTCATACCAACATGAGTAGTTGGGTTACCCACACCTGTATTGATGAGAATCCCACGATAAGGGGGACACGATCTCTGCTTTGACAAGACGTGCCAATAAAGCCGCCTTCCAATACGTGTAGTGGCGGGCTGGGAAAAATGGTTCGTATTGAACCGGGCCACGGTGTGATGTCCTGTCATGAAAAATTATCAGCAAATTCGATTCATGAGAAAGGATACTCTCTACGGTGGTATGTGGAATTTATTTTGCAGAGCCAGACACGATCCTTCTGTTCGAGATTTGCCTTGGAGTATTCGGAGATGGAACCCGCCTTGCAATGCCGAAGACAATCTGTGTGCCGGACTCATCATCATTGAAGCCTGGTTCAGGAGCTACTGAAGGAGTCCTAGATTAGGGGGTATCCAGACAGTCGGACTATATATTTTGGCCGGACTGTTGTACTATAAAGATACAAGATTGAAGACTTTGCCCCGTGTACGGATGGGACTCTCCTTTGCGTGGAAGGCAAGCTTGGCGATTTGGATGTTAGATATCCTTCTCCGTAACCGACTCTGTGTAACCCTAGCCCCCTCTGGTGTCTATATAAACTGGAGGGTTTAGTCCGTAGGACAACAACAATCATAATCATAGGCTAGCTTCTAGGGTGTAGCCTCTACGATCTCGTGGTAGATCAACACTTGTAATACTCATATCATCAGGATCAATCAAGCAGGAAGTAGGGTATTACCTCCATCGAGAGGGCCCGAACCTGGGTAAACATCATGTCCCCAGCCTCCTGTTACCATTAGCCTTAGACGCACAGTTCGGGACCCCCTACCCGAGATCCCCCGATTTTGACACCAAAACCTGCCCCTCCTTATATAAGTTGGAGGGGCAGGTTAAATGTGGAGTCCTAGTAGGACTAGGACTATTCTATACAAGCGGAATCCTATTCTGCCCCTTAAGGGAAATCTCCTTATGTATTTTCTCGTAAACCGCCCCATCATCGCATGAGCCAGCCTTCTGGGCCTTGGGCCTTGTCATCCGTCTGACCCGCCCGCTGGGTCACCAGTGAGTCGCAATGTTCAGACGGGTTGCCCGTAAACCGCCAAGTCCGAGCGGGTCGCCAATGAGTCGCCAAGCTCTAGCCGGGTCATACATCTGGCGGGTTACACCACGGGGTATATCCCCGACATTAGCCCCCAGTTTAGCTTTGCTTTATCCATGGTAAACTTATGCTGCAAAATAAACACAAGAACAAATTTGACAGGTTGTGCTCCGGTTTAAAACTTCTCCTAAGCCGGCACCTGATCCTCCTTAAGTCCTTGTCATTTCCTCCTGGGTGTATGTCTATGATCTCATAGCAAATCTCCTTTAATAGACATGTTCAAACTTTGCCAATGCAAAAAATCCAGGCAATTCTTCTGAAAGATCCGGGTGAATAGGCCAGCTTCATAACCAATTTGCTGACATTGGCTTCTTGTCGAGAAATATTATAAGAATTAATCCATTTGAGTCAGCCTTCAATGCTCTGATTTGACAAAAATATGGTTCCTGAAATATTCAACTGATATTCAGCCAACTTAAAGATGTAGATCTTGCTGATTTATGATTGTCAAAATTGCCGGATTATAAACAAATGATACCGGGTCATATAATTGTTGCCGACACCGGGTCATAATTATTGGTGACGCCGGGTCATGATTGTTGGTGACATCGGGTCAATCTGGTCTGCTCAAAACTGAGAATTTGAAGATTTTTCTCCCTTATATGTATATCACCTGTAACCCACAAGTGTCGGGTTGTCATGCTTGCAGCAACCTTGGACTTGTATTTGCCTTATGCTCATAAAAAACTTCAACCATTGTAGCCCCCAAGGGCTGGGTCATTATGCAATAGTGACCAGGGACTTTTATATATAATTCATTGATAATAACATCATATGATGTAATCTCCATCATGGGGCTTGAACCCACGTCCACAAGGTTAAGAGCTTTGTACTCTACCAACTGAGTAGTGGACCTTTTCAATATAATGGATTTAAATCGCGTACCTTGAATTTTTAACAGGAGCAATTGGTAGCCCCCAAGGGTCGGCTTATTACAATGTGATGAGTCGGATCTTCAATAAAGCGAGCCAAAAAATGACTTTTCTTTAGCCCCCAAGTGCCATGGTGCATGCTGGCAGTGACATGGTACTTGCATATTTGATATAATCTCAATCTGAATAATGTAGCCTCCAAGTGCCGGGTCGTAAGCCTGCAGCGACTCGGGACTATTCCTTTCATTGTAGAATAAATCATATCCATTGACAAAATAATTTCCATTGCACCAAGGCGACTTTGAATACCTTATCTGTTGACAAGTAAATCCGGAGTTTAAATACCCGGCGGCTCTTGGCCGATGGCGATTTAATACGCCTCCATTGTAAGCCGGAAATTTTATAACCCGACGGCTTATAGCCATTGAGAAAATCCAGAACGGATAATCATTTTGAAGCATCCATTTTAATGATGAGCTTGAAATTAAGCATTTATATAAGTCCTTGTCGGTGTCAAAACCGACGGATCACGGGTAGGGGGTCCCGAACTGTGCGTCTAGGCGGATGGTAACAGGAGACAAGGGACACGATGTTTTACCCAGGTTTGGGCCCTCTTGATGGAGGTAAAACCCTATGTCCTGCTTGATTAATATTGATGATGTGTGTTACAAGAGTGGATCTACCACGAGATCAAGGAGGCTAAACCCTAGAAGCTAGCCTATGGTATGATTGTTGTTCGTCCTATGGACTAAAGCCATCCGGTTTATATAGACACCGGAGAGGGCTAGGGTTACACCGAGTCGGCTACAATGGTAGGAAATCTACATATCCGTATCGCCAAGCTTGCCTTCCACGCCAAGGAAAGTCCCATCCGGACACGGGACGAAGTCTTCAATCTTGTATCTTCATAGTCTGGGAGTCCGGCCGATGATGATACTTCGGCTATCCGGACACCCCCTAGTCCGGAACTCCCTCAGTAGCCCCTGAACCAGGCTTCAATGACGACGAGTCCGGCGCACATGTTGTCTTCGGCATTGGAAGGCGGGTTCTTCCTCCGAATAATTTATAGAAGATTGTGAACACCAGGATAGTGTCCGGCTCTACAAAAATAAATTCCACGTACCACCGTAGAGAGAATAATATTACACAAGTTCAATCTGCTGATGTATTTTGTGGCGTGACATCACACCACTACCAAGCCTTTACTCGAATTATTTTTACTGTACGACCTCAGCGCGTTCAGCAAAGCGGTTTCCTTGGCACGTCCTGTCGAAGCAGAGATCGTGTCCCCCTTATTCCGGGATTCCCATCATTACGGACGTGGGTAACCCAACCGCGCCATTAATTGCGGCGCTTGGGAGATAAGCGAGTTTTATCAGGCCGGTGGGGACGCATGTTTCCGTCCGCCCATATAAGGGGATAAAGATCCAACCCTTTTACCTGCGCCTTCTTCCTCCTTGGCTTATCCATCTCCGCGAACTTGAGCTCCAGCGCCCAAGTCCGCACATCTCATCTCAACCTTCTCCAAATATGTCCGGAGTAGGAGGCAAGTGGATGGCCTCCTCCGTCACGGAGGGGCATATCCAGAAGCTGCGCAGCGCCAGATACTTGTCCAGCGACATCGCGCACCGGCTCCCCGACGAGGGAGAGCTCATCCCCACCCCTAGGCCTCATGAGAGGGTAGTATTCCTTCCCCATTTCCTCCGCAGACTGGGCTTCCCACTTCATCCCTTTGTCCGGGGGCTCATGTTGTACTACGGCCTAGATTTCCATGATCTGGCCCCGAATTTTATCCTCAACATCTCGGCGTTTATCATCGTGTGCGAGGCCTTCCTCTGCATCCAGCCCCACTTCGGCTTGTGGCTGAAGACCTTCAGTGTCAAGCCGAAGGTTGTGAAGGGAAGCCAAGCGGAGTGCGGAGGCGCCATGGTGGGCAGGATGTCCCACGTTACGTGGCTGGAGGGTACTTTCGTGGAAACCATTAAGGGGTGGCAATCGGGGTGGTTCTACATCACCGAGCCGCGTGACCCTGATTGAGCAGCGGCCCCCGAATTTAGATCCGGCATCCCTACACGGCTCACCTCCTGGAAAGAGAGTGACCGGGTCTGGGGGGATTCGGAGGAGCTGACCGGACTCCAAGCCTGTATCCAGAAGCTGGTGGACAAGAAGCTCAAGCTTGTCTACGTAGTCCAGGTCATGCTCATCCGCCGGATTCTCCCGTGCCAACGACGGAGCTTCAACATGTGGGAGTTTGATCTGGCGCAGCACCAGACTCTGAGCGGGCTCTTCGACACTATGTACGAAGATGTCTGGAAGGTGCTGTTCAAGGGAGCTGAGGCTCCCGCATCCACTACCATAGATCGCGGATTCTGCTCGCAGCGTCCAGCTGATGAGGTAAGTGATTTTGCCACTTGTTTTCCATAGTTTGACTCTATGCGGGATCTAAACTCCCTTTACCTTTGACAGGACTGGCTGGCGAAGGCCGAACGGACTATCTGTCCGGCCCCATTGCCAGAGGACCTAGCGGACGCTCGCCTAATGGGGCTGCTGGCTCCGGCACCCCAATGGTGCCCGAGAAGAAGGCCAAGAAGAAGGCCACGGGGACTCGGAAGAGTTCCCGTTTTCAGGTGCTATCGGATGATGAATCTGACGCCGACTCCTCCCACCAAGGCGAGGAGGAGAAGAAAGCCTCTCCCCCAGCGGGGGGAGGTAAGAAAAGGAAGGCCTCTCCAACAAGGGAGGCCGAAGGGTCCAAGAAGGGAAAAACTCTTCCCCCGGACTGCTCCGCCAACGCCAGTGACGACGACGAGGACTGTCCTCCAAGGGCCAATCCCCTGGCGAGATCGTAAGTATCTGGACTCCCAAAAAACTTCAAGGTTTATATTTTTCGCCACATAATGTCTTTCTAATGCCGCATAAAACCCTGCAGTCCGCCTAAGGATGATCTTCCCGCTTCATCGAGCGGGTCCTTAGGTGCGTCGGACATGGATTCTCTTCCAACTGCCTCCACCCCCCGTGATACGGACGATGCCGAGGTGGGATCCCAGGAAGGGACCCACCAGGAGGAGAGGGCCCCGGAGGTGTCGTAGGACAACCTCCCGGACTTTGTACCGGACTCGGCCCCGGAACCCGTAGTGGCTCCGGAGTCCGGCGGGCGACCCCTTCGCAAGAAGGGCAAGACCGTGACACCGGCAGCCTCCATACAACCGGAGGCACCGGATAGCTTGCTGGAGGCGCTCAATGGCGCCTCCATCGAAGAGGAACATCGCACCGTTATGAGTGCGGTGATTCAGAAGGTGCAGCTCGCCAAGAGCGGGATGACCGAAGCCTGCAGCAGCCTTCTAACAGGCTTTGAGGTAAGAATTTCAATATGTATAAAATGGTACCGCATAGATAGTAGCCCCTGATGCTCGGTTCGGTGGTCGGAAAGAAAAGCCGGACTGAGGATCTAAAAAGATATACGCAGGAGTCATAATAAATATGTCAATATGGGATTGTAGGCTGCGCTGCTAACCTCTGCCGCACTAACTGCGGAGGTCAATACTTTGAAGGAGAACCTCGAGCGGTCCGAGAACGAGCTCGGCCATGCCAAGAAGCAGCTCGAGGACAAGGAAGGTGAGTAATACATTATTAAAATTGTACCTTATAGAAAAGGATTTTGGTTGCAAAAGAATGATAAGGATAACGTGGGTATTGCAGGGGCCACTAACGAGGTGGCGACCCTAAAAGAGGCGGTGGCCGCGGCCGAACACAATGCGGCCGTGGAGCGCAACGAGCGAGAGAAGCAGGAGCCGCGGGTGGAGGAGGTACAGCAAGAGCTCCAGGATCTCGTGAACATACATGAGACCCTGGAGCGTGACTCGAAGACTCGAGAGTCTGAGCTTGCAACGGCTCTTGAGAGTGCCAAAGCCGCTAAGGCCGAAGCCTACAAGGCCCTCCAGGAGATTGAGGCAGTGAAGAAAATAGCAGCGGGTAAGGCATTTTTCATGCAAAGTAAGCATGTGAGTGTTAATTACCTGTTGCTTACCCGAATTCGGAGCTCTCCAGGAGCGTTCGCAGATCTTCCTCGCAGCGTGTCCGATGCTGCCGCATTCTACCGGGCCGAGGAGGGGAGCTCGACGGAGAAGGTCTTCTGGTCTCAGTATGCTGAGGCCGAACATCCTGTGCCCCTTAGCGACCAGCTGAAGCAGCTGGTCGAGCTTCACAAGGCGGCCGAACAGGCCATGAAGGGCCTCATAGTTCGGCTGTGGCCTAAGGAGGCCATGCCTGGGAGCTACTTCGGCCTGGTGCGGCGGCTGGTGGATGCGTGTCCGTGGGTTGAAGTCATCAAGCACTCCGCCTGTATTGAGGGTGCCCGTCAGGCCCTTGCCCGCGCGAAGGTGCACTGGGGCAAGATGGATGCCCAGAAGCTTGTGACGGACCCGCCACCAGAGGGCAAGGAGCATCGCACACCCGAGATGTATTATAAGAGTGTGCTGAAGGGCGCCCGCACTATTGCGGGGGAGTGCTCCAAAGATGTAATTTTTTAGTAGACTCGCATTTTGTTATCCTGTGCGCTGAAAACTTAGTTCATATGCGCTAAGAAACGCTTGTTAATTTAAAATATTACCTTCTATGCGGCTGTTTATCAAATCTGAGAGATGGCAAGTCGTCGGCTTCAGACCCCATGCCAGGAGTGCTGGGGTGTTCGGGATAAACTTGAGCACTCTTGTTCCCATTTTTGGGTCCATCTAGGGAGGCGCTCAACACAGCGAACTAGGCAACCGGACTTATAATGCTTGAACACTCTCACTTAGCCATAGAATTCTATAATTTTAAATTTCGGCGAAGCCCCTAGTCTTCGGAAGGCCGAATTTGGGGCGCTATCCACGCCTGGGCCAGACAAGATCCGGCTCCTCGCTCTAAGCGGCATAAGTCTTTAAGGACTCGCAAAAAACCTCTTCGAACAGCGACCGGCTCTCACCTCATCATGACGGTCAATTTTAGCTTTCTCCATTGAGGCGTTAATCCAGCTCAACTGGGGCGCAATCGCAGTGGTTCTCCCTGTGCTACCTTAGCCGATACAACGGAACATAAGGTACCAAAACATGGGAGCCGGGCAAACCCAACTATTGACCCAAGACATGATTCGGAGCCGATGCATATAGTGCTATAAGTTCGGGGTGCCGCACTTGTGAAAGTGTTCGGACTTATCACACCATTATGCGGGAAACATAAGCCCCTGGTGTATTTTAGCCGTACCAATGTGTACGGATGCGACATGCCGTAAATGAACATATGTATAAAAAGGAAAATCCAATTATAAGCAAAAAGGTGTTGCATTGTTTATTTAAGAAAGACTATTGTAAGTGCAGAACGATACAAATGGTGCAATAAGCAAGGGATGGGACTGTTAAACATGTCCCCCTCCAGGGGTAGGCTGCTGAATGGTGCGTAAAACAGATTTAATGCTCGTGATGGAGACCACCTGGATATTCGTTGTAGCCTTTATCCTTCTCTGGCTGTTGCATCGTGAGTTCGGCAGGTCTGCTGCCGGACAGGGCCTCTGACGAACGGAGTCCTGTGGGTAGAAAAATAAAAGGTAAAAAAAAGAACGACACACTTGAGGGCCCCTTGTGTGGTTGAGCCGCAGTCTGGGCTTATCGTGGTCATGCCCCTCTCCCCATGCCCATGGTATCTTCAGAGCGTAATGGTGTACGCGAAGGACCTGTTTTGATGTTTTGCAGGGGCTGGGGTTGGGGCCGCACTGCTACGCGTGCTCGGAACGTGCTAGGTGGTCTTGTTGTAGGTTACTCCGGGTGCGCTAAGCTATGTCCGTCCGTTTAACGGCCGGACTCGAGAATTGCCTTAAGAGGCTGCTTTGTACTTCTGCCGCGAGAGCCGCACCTGTGGGGGGGAACCCTTCTGTCTTCTATTGTTCGGCGGTCGGGTCTCTTCCTCGTCATCGCTATGCAGCCCCTTGTCATTGTTTTCGGCAATTAACTTGCCTGCCTGCTTGAATACCCAACAGTCCCTGTTGGTGTGGTTGGCTGGTTTTTCGGGGGTGCCGTGTATCTGGCACGAGCGGTCGAGTATTCTGTCCAAATTGAACGGACCCGGAGTAGTTCTTTTGAATGGCTTTTTCCGCTGACCGGGTTTAGAGCCTATGAATCCGGCATTGAGTGCCGTATCCTCACTATTGTCGCCGTTGATGCGGCGCTTGTTTTTGTTACGACGCGACCTGCCATTTCGGTCCTCGAAATCCGGACTGCCAGAATTTTTGCTGAGGTTGTTGCTGCGTGCTAGCCAGCTATCCTCACCCGCGCAGAAGCGGGTCATGAGTGATGTGAGGGCTGCCATGGATTTTGGCTTTTCCTGTCCCAGGTGCCGGGCAAGCCACTCGTCGCGGATATTATGCTTGAAGCCCGCGAGGGCCTCCACATCCGGACAGTCGACAATTTGGTTTTTCTTGGTTATGAACCATGTCCTGAATTGTCTGGCCGACTCGTCTGGCTGCTGAATTATGTGGCTTAGGTCATCAGCGTCCGGTGGTCGCACATACGTGCCTTGGAAGTTATCGAGGAATGCGGCTTCCAGGTCTTCCCAACTCCCAATTGACTCTGCTGGCAAGCTGTTAAGCCAATGCCGGGCTGGTCCTTTAAGCTTGAGGGGGAGATATTTGATGGCGTGAAGATCGTCACCGCAGGCCATGTGGATGTGAAGAAGATAGTCTTTGATCCAAACCGCGGGGTCTGTTGTGCCATCATAAGATTCGATATTCATGGGTTTAAACCCTTCGGGGATTTGATGATCCATTACTTCATCTGTGAAGCATAGTGGGTGTGCAGCGCCTCTATATTGGGCGATATCACGACGGAGCTCAAAAGAGCTTTGTCTGTTTTGTTTGGCCCGGCCGGACTTGTGTCCGGCGCGACGGTTGTCGTCACGTACCGTGGGGCGCCCACGCAACCATAGATCGATCTTGATTGTCTTGCCTTACCCTCCAATATATCTCACAAGTCCGGAGCGTTCCCCTGTGCCCTTGTGCTTTTCGAGCGATGCCGGGGTACAGGTCTAGTGAAGGGCCTAGAGGCCTCTCTGTCGCGACCACGGGGTGGTCGGTCAGCCGTATTGTCTCCTGGTGATGCGGGTTCATACGCCTCCTCCTCTAATCAGGGGAGCAGCTTGCGTTTAGGGTAGCTTTTGGAGGGGCGTTCGAGATCATGCTCTTTGGCCGCGAGGACTTTAGTCCATCTGTCGGCTAGCAGATCTTGATCAGCTCTAAGATGTTGCTGTTTTTTCTTGAGGCTGTTTGCCGTGGCCATTAGCCTGCGTTTAAAACGCTCTTGTTCGACGGGATCCTCAGGCACGACAAATTCATCGTCGTCGAGGCTTGCCTCGTCTCCGGAGGGAGGCATATAATCCTCTACCTCTTCTTCTGCCGCTCTCTCATGAGGGCTGGCGTCTCCATCCTCCTGCGCTGGATCTTGCTGGAGTGGGTTGTCTTCGGCACTGTCCGGTGTATTATTATCTCCGGTGCCGGAATCTTCATTCTTGCTGTGGTGGGATTTAGAGCGCCGGCGCTGACGCCGGCGCTTGGGCTGTTTCTTGGAGGGGTCATCCTCCTCTATTCCTTCGCCATTCCCATCCTTTGGGATATCCACCATGTATATGTCATATGATGAGGTGGCTTTCCAGTGCCCGGTCGGCGCTGGTTCTTGGTCGTCTCCGGCATCGTCGTCCATACCATCGATGTCTTCGGAGTCGTAGTCTAGCATGTCGGTTAGATCGTCGACAGTGGCTACCAAGTGGGTGGTGGGTGGGCTTTGAATTTCTTCGTACTCCGCATCCCAACTGTCCTGACCGCAGTTCGGCCAGGGCTCTGCTAATAACGAGAGATACTTTAGCGAACTCAAGATGTCGCCGAAAGGTGAGTGTTGAAAGATGTCCGTTGCGGTGAACTCCATGATCGGCGCCCAATCGGATTCGATCGGAGGGGGCGCGGGGGGTTTGGAGTCCGGCGAGGAGTCCGGCACCTCGGAGTCACGAGCTTTATGAGGGACGAGGTCAGTGTTCGGCTCTATCGCCGTCGAGGTGGCAGCCCCCGAGGCGGTGTCTAGCCATCCGTCCTCGATCTCCACAGCCGGCTCCGAATTGAAGATCGGAGCGGGTTCGAGTGCGACCTCCAGGGTACTATCTGGCTGCAGAGCTAGATCATGCTTGCCATGACAGTGCGGCGCGCTCGGCTGTGGCTCGAATCCGTCGAGGATCAAGTCCCCGCGGATGTCCGCCGTGAAGTTTAAACTTCCAAATCTGACCTGATGGCCAGGGGCGTAGCTTTCGATCTGCTCCAGATGGCCAAGTGAATTGGACCGCAGTGCAAAGCCGCCGAATACGAAGATCTGTCCGGGGAGAAAGGTCCCACCCTGGACCGCATTGTTGATGATGGTCCAAGTAGACATCGAGCCTATTGGTGAAGACACAGAGGAACTCTCAATGAAAGCACCAATGTCGGTGTCAAAACCGGCGGAACTCGGGTAGGGGGTCCCGAACTGTGCGTCTAGGCGGATGGTAACAGGAGACAAGGGACACGATGTTTTACCCAGGTTCGGGCCCTCTTGATGGAGGTAAAACCCTACGTCCTGCTTGATTAATATTAATGATGTGTGTTACAAGAGTGGATCTACCACGAGATCAAGGAGGCTAAACCCTAGAAGCTAGCCTATGGTATGATTGTTGTTCGTCCTATGGACTAAAGCCATCCGGTTTATATAGACACCGAAGAGGGCTAGGGTTACATAGAGTCGGTTACAATGGTAGGAAATCTACATATCAGTATCGCCAAGCTTGCCTTCCACGCCAAGGAAAGTCCCATCCGGACACGGTACGAAGTCTTCAATCTTGTATCTTCATAGTCTGGGAGTCCGGCCGATGATGATAGTTCGGCTATCCGGACACCCCCTAGTCCGGAACTCCCTGAGTCCTAGTTCTGCAAATCCTGGGCAGAGTTTAAACAACATATGCCCTAGCGACTTAACATCAAAAGCCAGGTCCAGTTTAAACATAATCATGTATAAACAATATCATACCTATGATATTGAATCGTACTGCCAGTTTATGATACCTGTGTAGTAAGGGTGATAACCCAATCATTAGAAGCCAAAACTTCCAAATGTTTATGATTGTCATATGTTGGCGACTTATCATCCAAAGTCAAGTCGGGTTAATCGAAACCACATATATATATGCCTCAGTTATGAACAAAAAAGTCTCAAGACAAACCCAAAAGACTGTTTTCAAAAACCGTAAATCAAACAGAAAGAAAAAAGTGAGACTTCTGATTCGAATACGATCGGTAAGCCTGACCAAAAGGGGTTAATCTATGATTCGAATACGATCAGGAAGCCCCCTAGTGGGTTTGGCATTGCGCCGATCAAGAGGCTACCGACAGCTATGTTCTCTTTGGTTCGAATGCAACCAATGTTTGAACAGGAAGCCCCCAAATTACCTTAAGACTATTTAACAACTCTAATTCGAATACGATCAAAGTCGGACCCAAAGGGGTTAAGCTATGATTCGAATACGATCAAGAAGCCCCCTAGTGGGTTTGGCATTGCGCCGATCAAGAGGGTACCAACAGCTATGTTCTCTTTGGTTCGAATACGACCTATGTTTGAACAAGAAGCCCCCAAGTGACCTTGAGTCATTTTTAACGACTCTGATTCGAATACGATCAGAGTCAGACCAAAAGGGGTTAATCTATGATTCAAATTGGATCCAGCCCCCAAATGATCAAGTTGTTTGAATAGCTGTGATTCGAACACGATCAGGAAGCTATGCGAAAGGAGTTAAGCTAGATTCGAATACGATCCGCCACCAATGGTTATTGAAGCAGGGTACCTATGTTTGAGTTGTGCTTTGCAAGAGACTCTCTTTGGTCCCTTTAATTTTTCTGAGAACTCAAACTTGTGAGTAATGAATTCTTCTTGAACCGGGCGTTGAGCCGGATATTGAAAGCTTCAGAGCTTTGTGGGAGACGGATTTCCCTTGAGCTGGATTTTAAACCAGATATTGAGATTCAATGCTTTGTGAGAGATAAATTTCCCTTTAACCGGATTTTAAACCGTAATTATTCATTTGGAGCCAGAAATTTCCTGACGGCCTTTACACCGGCAACATTTACTGAGCCATGTCATCGTAGCCCCCGAGTCTTAAGACGACTCAAAGAGTTGGCTTGAGATTCTCCATATTTGACCGTGACATAAACCGGTATGAGTCATTTGACAGCTCAGTGATATAATAGTCCCTTTCTGCAGTAGATATCTTGACCTACACTGGAGAAGTTGCAAGCCAGAATAATTGCTCTTTTAAAGAAAGCAATGTATAATATAAAAATATACTGGATGGATTTCACCTGATATGACAGGCCAGAAATTATCCACCGCAGAGTTGATGATCACCAGGCGAAGCTGAAATCAATCGTGGGTGAGCCGGCCGCGACATTGTAAGCCAGCGCGGATGGGCGAGTCAATCGCAGGCGTGGTAAGCCGCACACATGGCGAGTCAATCATGGGCGCAATTCCAGTGAGTTGATGTAGATCAAATTGTATGGGAAACGTCTTGCGCACACCCGTTTAACAGTAGGTGGGTGCAGATGCTGGTGCACGATGATGTTAACCCACACTTCATAGGCACATTATAGAACCACCTTTGAAACGAATCCTTGTCTGCATAAAATATATTCCAAACCAGAGTAATTGTTCCCCAACAATTTAATATGTAATGACAAAATAAATAGAAAGGATAGCACCTGGTATTCTTTGTCAGATGAACGCGGATAGCAGGGATAAAAATATGTTCTGATGTGGCCCTAGCGCCATAGCCCATGTTCCTCTGCCCACTAACGCATTGGTTTTCATGTGCAGGCGCAGCAGTCTTCTAGTTAAGATAATCAGAGAAATAGTACTATGCTGGAGTCTTCTGTGTTTTTTCCTTGAATAGCGCGGTCGGCCTTCCGCAGTATATTTCTTCTTCTTGGAATTGCCCTGGTGCAGGTGTTGGCTGTTGCTTCTCCTCTTCCATCCTAACAAATACTTGGATGTATGTCACACTGACGATCCTTTGATATTATCTCCTCATTAGGTAAGAGATGTATTGTACCTTTTTGTAATCAAATCCACTGTTGGGGCTGCGACTGGTTTGATCACTCATCGTAAATCAGCTAGAGATGCTCTCCTTTCTTTGTAACCGAACTCAGCCTTGTTAACTATACAAGATGCTCCAGTTCCAGCCATTGATGCTGGCGGCGGCGGTTGTTTACACCAAGAAATGCACGCTCGACGGGTGCATGTCTTTCAATGAGTAATGCCCAGGCGGACATCGATGCAAAGTCGGACCAACGAGCGGGTGGCTCACGGCACAGGAGTGAAGTGGAAACGCGACTCGAGGCCGGCCATAGCTTGGGAGCAGCACGGGGTTGAGGCGGTTTGGCACTGGTTTGAAAAGACCCTCGGCGAGGTGGAGTCCGGTGGGTCACAGCAGCGGCGACTCGGCGCGTGTCAACGACGGCGGCTTACAGCGAGGCGGATGACGGCTCACTCCGCAACGGCGGGTTGATGTGAGGCGACGGGGGTGTGGATGCAGAGGCACGCGGGGTGGCTTTCCATAGTGGCATCAAAAACCTGCTTGGTGCGGCAGGATGCGACCCGTAGCAGAAAGCGAGACGGCTGTCTTGGCACGGGTGCAGTCGCGGTGGCTTGAGGCGCTCTGAGGTGGCAGAAGCGGCAAAGTGCGGCTGAGTCGGCTGCGGGTCGGAAAGCGCTGGAGCAGCGGAGGCCGCGGCCGAATGGCAGTTGGAGGCACGCCCGGCGGGCTGGTCAGAGATGAAAACGGTGGCCGAGTCCAAGTCCGTGGCCTCATCCACTTCCGTCGATGATCGCTCAGAGACAAAAATTGAATTTGTATTGCCCAATGCCTGTAAGACGTGCGGTGATAGCTTGCCCCTGATGGATCTTCCTTGTCCTTACATGCGACACCTATGAACTTACGTAGTGGCTAGTAGATTTTCCTTCCATAATTCTTGACTTAACCTTCCTGTAGCTTCCTTGTAACAATCAGGGTTGGCAAAGGAAAACTCAATTTGGCCTCTAGTGATGTACTACAAGCACTTGAAAACGTCAGGGTTGATGCTTGAAGCGATGAAAATAATGTGCTTGTCTACACTTTCTGATATGAAGCTAGCCTCTGCCGCTGCTGCTTCTAATTTTCGCACCGACGAATAACAGCAATAATGGGACTGTACGCAGAGGCAACAACACGGCAACTCTGGTTTCAACGCATCGTTGGGCCACGCGTGATGGCATACATGACGCAACCCTAATTTTTTTATGATCTTTAATCCCAAATTTTCGCGCCGGCTCTTTATTCATCCGGCAATCGCGATCTTTTTGTTCCTTGAAGTTCTCCGTCCAAGAACTCAACACCATCATGCGCAGGCCCCATGGTGGGTGTCAACTATTGCGGAAACGTCACGGCATATGTCCTAGTGTGAGGACTTAGTCATGAGGCCAGCGCCTCTATGTGGTAGCTTGAGAGGGGTTGATCGGGACGAGAGACGCAACACACAAGACAAGGATTTAGATAGGTTCGGGCCCCGGCAAACATCATTCGGTAATAGCCCTACATGTTGTTTGTGGCTAGGTCTCATTATGCTCATGAGGGAGATGTCACATAACCGGCTCTCCTCTAGTTTTGTTTAGCCTTAGCGATTATTTTCTTGTCCATCTTGGGGTGCACTGCCCCTCCTTATATAAGTTGGAGGGGCGGGTTACATGTGGAGTCCTAGTAGGACTAGGACTATTCTGTACAAGCGGAATCCTAGTCTACCCCCTTAAGGGAAAACTTCTTATGTCTTTCCTCGTAAACCGGCCCATCATAGCATGAGCCGGCCTTCTCGGCCTTGGGCCTTGTCATCCGTCTGACCCGCCCACCGGGTCACCAGTCAGTCGCAATGTTCAGACGGGTTGCCCGTAAACCGCCAAGTCCGAGCGGGTCACCATTGAGTCGCCAAGCTCTAGCCGGGTCATACATCCGGTGGGTTACACCGTGGGGTATATCCCCGACACCCTCTCCAGGAGGGAGGAGGTGTCTTTGACTTGCTGCTGAAGGGAGGAAATCTCGGCACGGGCAGAATTCAAGGTAGATTCGGAAGAAGTCAGAGCTTCTTGGGCGGCGTTCTCATGCTGCTCTATGGGTTGCAACTTAGCCTTCAAGGCGGCGGTCCTGCCTTCAAGCTCGGCCTTGAGCAGCTCCAGATCCAGGCGGTGCCCCTCGGCCAAATCAGCACACGCCTTCGCCACCCTATCCTCCACCTAAAGTTGGACCTGGGCTTCTCGGGCGATGATGGCATCCTCGGCCGCGGCAGCCTGGCGCTCCCTCACCTCCAACCTCTCCAACGCCATGCTATGCTCCACGACCTCCAACGCCAGGTCATCGTGGCACCTCAGGAGCTCCGCCTCGGAAAAGGACGCTTCGTCTGGTGAGGAGGCCAGGAGGGCGTGCCGCTCCTGAACTTCTCACTCAAGGGCAACATTTGGAGACAGAAGCTCCTGCTCCCGCTCCTCGGCCACCTCGCGACGGCGATTGGCGGCTTCAGCCTCCTCCATGGCGTGGGCGCAAGCCTTGCGAGAAGTCGCAAGTGAGGCTACCACAAGCGCGTCGTCCTGATCGCGCTGAAGTTTCCCGAGGTTGATGGCAACCTTAAGCTGCTGCTACTCATGCGCCAGGTGGCGGCCCTCTGCCTCGAGCCTGGTGTCGACATTAGCAAGCTCCCCACCAAGCTGGATCATCGCACGCATTGCCTCACCGAAGAGTTCGAAGCAAACGGCACTACGCCCATGTGCAAGCGCCAACGCATCGCCAAGGCCTTCTTCAGACCCAGAGGCTGCCGAGGGGGCACTGGGCATCTCGCCTGCCCCCGGCTGTGGGCTGGCCGGTGTAGCCCCGCAACCTGAAGACGAAGGCCGCCCAAGAGGTGCCCGATTGCCAACAATGACCAGAGGAAGGATTGTCGGTGTGTCCCCTGTCCTACAGGCCGGGCCACGGAGAAAGGAAATAGGAAGATCGGGTCCGGAGCCCCCTTGTGGCACCTTTGCGGCCGGAGTCGGCCCCGCGCCCTGCGTAGGGTCCATGCACTGGGGGCTGTGTGCTAGGGCAAGCTAGGATCCTTGGAGGCGCTAGCCTCCCGTGGTTTCGCCGTCACAGGAACCCTGCAAGGCCCTGGTCAGAAGATAATGCGACACGCAAGGAATCGAGAGAGAAGGTACTTACTCATCTGCAACCACATATCTCCTCAGCTTCAGCGGCCGACGAGTGCCATTGCCGCAGCACGGAGATCCCTTCCTCTTTAGGAGCGATTCAAGACTCAGGCGGGACCGATCGGACCTCGGCGGGTAATCCTCGGGAGGAGGAGCATTCGGTGAGGCGTCCGGGGCAGAGGTCCCAGGAGCGGGAGTGCCTGGCGGGGTCTTTTGAGTGACGACTCTGGTGCCATCGGTGGGCGCCTCGCCATCGGCAGCCACCCTGAAGCCATCACCCTGAGCTTCAGGAGCCTCTGCCTCCAAAGCATAGGGTTTCGCCGACCCTGCGGCGGCCCCCTTTGGGTCTCGGGAGTCCTGATCTCCTAGGCCCCCATCGGCGCCACGCCTCCGGAGGAACCCTCAGCTGCTGCTGACGGCGGGCGCCCCCCCGCTTCCACACTCGGGGCACATGCAGCAGGATTGAGCAGTAGGGGAGCCACGAAGACGGGGTTATCATGAGGCCCGTCAAGGCCCTCGGGCGCAACCCCCACTCATCGAATAGGGGCATCTGCCCCACGAAGGCCGCCTTTCGAGCACTGATAGAGGAGGCAGCCATCTCCAGGAAGGTCGGCAGGCTCGGATTCGCCCGTCAGGAGTTTAAGCACCATGTTCAAGGTCCCAGCGGTCAGTGACGGCTTCTACAGCCTCATGGGATGCTCAATGCCAGCAAGGTCCCACATTGGGCGAGAATGGTGCTGGAGGCGAGCAACGCGCTACCTGATGAATTCTTTCACCACCATCGGCGCCATCACCTCCACCTCTTGCAGCCTTGCCAACCTCTTCCAGACGCAAGTAAGGCGCCAGTCAGAGAGCTTCGCGTGGCCCCAACCGGAGCTGGGCGAGGCCGGCACCCCAGGAGTCAGGAGTAGGGGGTTGCACGTGCCGGGATCCATAGGTAGCCACTGCTTCCGGAACCCCTTCGCAGCAGGCGAAAGTTCGAAGTTGATCCCCGAGCCGGCGGTTGCAGCCACAACTTCAAAGGTCGCACATCCTGAGAATTAGCAAGCATCAACCAGTCAGAGCAAGAAGAAATGTCGAAACAGGGCTACGGAATGAGTAATGCCGACCATGGCCTCGCAAAGGAAGGCGAAGATGGCAAGGAGGATGACAGAGCGGGGATCCAGATGCAGTAGGTGGATCTAGTAATGCGAGATTACGGCATTGAAGAAGGGAGAGAAAGGGGGAATCAGAACCATGTGGAGAGCGTGGAGATAAATGGGGCTCTCAGTGGCACTCATCTCACCCACGCGCTAAGATGCAAGACAGACGGCCGTTGCCTTCCACTCATTGGAATCAGCTGCAAGGGCATGGCAGACCTTGTCCAGCCCCTCCTAGTTGATCACCGTCAACCACTTAAGAGCCGGCTCCAAGGCCGGCGGGGGCCCATCCAGGGTGCGTGGCTTCCCCTTCTTCCTTCTAGGCTGCGGGTCCATGACGGAAGCTGGAAAAGGGGGGCGAGGCGCTGATGCCCGACGGAGCTGCAAGATTGGGAGAAGAAGAAACGAAGGCCAAGCTCGACAATCTGCAAGGGCGAGCTGCTCTGGCAACAGGAGACCACTAGGCCTGGCGGATATCAAGGTGGCGCGGGGAAGTGGAGACGCCCATGTCCCATCAATCACCACGCGGCATCAAGGCTGCAGGTGGTTAGGGCCCGTGGCGCCCCACACTTGCCCTTTGGCTTGCCTGGAAGCCAAGTCTGAGCGCGCCTTCGTCCCGGGGGCTAGTCGGCGTTTTGGATATGGGGGTATCCAGACTTGCCTGCCTGCGGCCCACCACGTGGCTCCATCAACGGCCTGGTACGGCCCAACTTCAGCGTCAACAACTCAAGACCCTCGCAAGGGGCCGAGCCTCACGAGGTGGACGACATCAAGACCTCCGAGGGGATCGGCTTCCTCAGGCTGGCTCCTTAGGGGCGGAGAGTTCTATGCAAGGTGCACCTCACGAGGCTCAGCTGGCGTGAGCCATGAAGACCAAGGCCAGGCGGGCGCCAGCAGGCGCAAAGCGCCAATTTCCTCTTCAGGGCAAGGGAGACAAGCCGCAGGCGCGGAGTCCCGAGGAATCAGCCAAAGGTTTCCATTCTGGTGCAACAAGACCAAGACCGCCAGGACAGAGGTCATCACCGAGCCCACCACAGCGTCACGACCAGGGGCTTTTCACAGGCAAAGACCACTTTTGTCAGGATAAGTTGTACTACTTGTCCCCTTTCAAATCCGTCCATTGTGGGATCCCTTCCCGCCAACATTTGGGAAGAGGACCAAGGCCACTATAAATAAGACTTAGCCACCACCATAGAGAGGGACCAGATTGGATCCACTCTCATCTAACCACCTCGCCAAATCGCTTGAGCTCAAGAACACCTCACCTCCTGAGGCCAGTTCATCCACTGTACTAGTTCATCCTCAGCCCCTTGAGGCAATCCACCAAAACGCTAGAGTAGGGTATTACACCGCAAGGTGGCCCGAACCAGGATAAACTGTTGTGTCTCTTTGTCTCTTCGAGCTCTTCGCGCTAGGCTTAGGAGGATCGCGAGTAAGCAGGCCGGGTAGGTTGAGATCTCCGCACGCACCCAAGAGTTCGAACCTTTCAAGGGGTTGCGGAACTCGTAATTCGATAGCATGTGTCGTACTCCTGTACGTGAATGCTTGTTCTGGCCCATTCCACCCTACTATATATCGAGGATTCGAGGTGCTGGTTACATACAATCAACGCATTAACATATGGCCCACCTCACACTGTGGCCAAATTTCCCGGAGTTTGTGCTAGGTTAAAAAGTGTTCTTTGTGAGGGTGGGTGGCTGGTCTCAACTTTAAAACTTGTTGTATTACGTATATGTAGACGTAGAGATAGTGCAGCAGTTTTGGAAGTTTGAACCCAAACATCAGAATGCAATTTCTACTAGACTCATATGAGGACCTAGGATGATGGGTTTCGCGCGAAGCATGTGCAGCTAGTACAAATGGTACTACTCCATCCATCTAGGTGTGTAAGTCATATCCGGAAGAGCAGCGCGACCTAGGTGGCTAGAAATTGGACAAGGAGCAGCCCCTTGGCCAGGAAACTTGCAATCACAGCGCTCTTTTAAACAGAAGGAAAATCAACTTTGATTCACTAGTTATTAGATACCATTTGAGCTGTCCATGTAGGCTCGCGTATATAATTGCATGCAAAACCATTTCAATCTCTTGCTTAATCAACACCCATCCACGATGCATGCAGTGGTCCTTTCCTTGCGGGTGCCTCCTCTTCCTGATTTTCGTGGGCATTAGTATGAGTCTAAGAGGGAAGCGAGGAAGAAATTTAATGTATTGGCCTACGACTTTTGGGAATACCTGGTCGTGAAGTGACTTATACACCTAGATGGAAGAAGTACTATTGTTGATTGGAGTCATCCAATAACCTGTTGCAATGCACGTACAATTATGTATTCGGAAATTATTATTTTGCCTCTTCGCAGCACCCACTCTGAGAAGCGACTCGAAAGCCATTCATAAATTTAGTAAGTTTATCACATGCATATCATTTAGCATTACATATGATAGGTCATCAACCCACAACGACAACGAGGATACATTATAAATACTAAAGTTTTCATCACACAACAAATAACAAGCAATGAAATGAACTTCAACTCAACCACTCGTCAGCATCGGAAATGCTTGCTTTGAACCAGAATTGATTCTCCGGGAAGGGCCAGCTACTGTCAATCTCAAGACCAACGCCGGACTGGTCATCTAGCCTGAAGCGTCCTAAGTCAGGACGCATATTGTGATAGCCATGGTAGGGAAGCATAGCAATGTCCAAGGTATAGGTACAGTTGCTTCTCATAAATGGTAGTAACATTGTGTCAACAGTAGCTGGACCACCTTTCACCATCATTGGATAGTTTTGTCCAAGGAAGAGCGAGTCTCCTTCAAGACTATCAATACTGAACCAAGGAGAAGGTGTTGGCACTAGCACACTAGTATCCATCCCGAATACCCTGCAACGGATGTTGGAATAGGTCCTGAGAGTGCGACCATGTGAGACAACACATGCTTCCTTAGTAACATCAGTAGTGCCCTGTATATAGACAAGAAGAGGTGATCCATCGGAATAAGTTGTCAGGCGTCACTGAGTATATGGGTCATGCTAGTCCGCATGCTCGTGATCATCACCATCGTCATCTCCCCCTTGTTTATAAATTTTTTCAAGTATAGGTGGTGGAATGTTCACAGGACCTTGGAAACACAAGAAGGTTAATTAGTAAATGAAAACTAGCTAACCCACATGCATGTGGATAAAACAATTATAATTACGGTGGAAGACAAACGTACCGAAAGCATAAGGATCCCATGCAAAAATAGTGCCACGAGTGGTGGCAGCAAACACAAGACCCTCGTATTGAATTGCATCACAATACTCATCCATGTACAAAAATTGATTTTTCAGCAATATCCATCGAGGTGTGGAAGTAAGGACGGCAACAAGCGTGTCAAAGATAGCAACAACTTCATAGTTCGTGTAATCCCAAGAGCGGTTGGGAACTCGAAAAATTGTTATCTTCCATAGATGACCGCCACCATGATCGTATTTGAACTCACGTAGAATACCGGTGTGCTCAACCTTTAGGCAGTCTAAGATTTTTGGAAGTGGAACCTGGTGATGAGTGTACACATTAACAAGTTCCCACACCCAGTTGGACCCAATATAAACAACCCAATCTCGATTTGTGTCTGCCCAAGCCTTACCCTCAAGCGATGGCATCTTAACATCACATATATCATTATCAAGCGGCATCAACTTGCACAAGGCGAGGCTTCCATCATCTGTGCGCCAGTCAGCAGGGTCATGGCGAAGAAGATTGGGGAGATCAAACCGCTCCTGGACCCTTGGGTTCCTTGTAATGATGTTATTAGTTGAGTCGAGAATAGTCTTGAATGAACCTGCCATGCTAGCCGAGGCGATGACGTCGCACCGATCAATGAGTTCCTCCACCACGTCATCTTTTAGATCGGGGCAAGAATAATGGGGTCGTTTCCAGCCTGTTCCCTCCGTGGGGAAGATGATCTAACAATGGCAGAAGGAAGGGTGAAGGCAAATGGAGGAGGGAGGAAGAGCGTGCGACAACAGTTCCAAATCGAGAGGGAAAGGCGAAGAGGCGGTGGACGGTTGCCACGGTAGATGTAGAGGCTCCCCGGCCTACATAGACGTCCATTCGGAAATTGTACAAAAGGACTCGTTGTCGTCTCACTGACATGTTGGAATGTGACCACATGTCAACAAAACATGGTGTGTAATTTCTCGTGCAAAATGCGATCTGGACAAGTTGTACCGAGGTGCTGCATTAGTTATCAACCTTTATTTTTTTAATGGCGTGTCGTTTCATTTTGAAGCACGACTAACTGGTACTATATGCAGAGAAAATATAAACTACTCTACCACTACTCCACCTCTAGTACTAGTATCAAAAACATATATAGGCTGGAGCTTCAGCGCTTTCTTGCTAAGGGCTGCCCACTTGCTTCTCACACTATCACCCTCTCTCGAGATCTAAAAAGACGGCCTCCCTCTGCCCCCTCATCGGTGGTCTCAGATCTGCCGGGGATGAAAAGGACATGCAACGTTAAGGCACTCATCATTGGCGAGGGAGGTCATGCACTGACGACAAGGCCGTCCTCTTAGACCTAGCACCCTTGCGGGATGGCCTCCGTCCCCAAGCTCGTTGTTGTAGTGTGTGCGGAGGACGACAACCACGAGTGAAGCCACTTCCGGCCGACCCTCAGGTATGCTACCACTTTTCAAACCATACCCTTGTTCTATTGCCTCATCTGCCACATCACTGCATGTGGATCTTTTTCCACTCCACCATCTTCCCAGTTTGCTATCCTATGCTCCGCTGGTCACGCAAAGGAAAACCTTAATTTGCACTATTAAAGGAAACCCTACTTCATGCAGACTAATCCATGTCTGGGATGAATAAGGAAAGGAAAGGAGAAAGTATTGTCCAAGAGACTAGGCATCGAACCCGCATCTAGGTTGAAAAGGGGAAATCAGTAGCTAAGGAATGTGTCTCGCGTCTCTTGGTTGAAAAAGGGTAGAAAGGCATGACAACGCAATAGAGAATGACCAGGTCGATCGGTTTGTTGTCCTCACATAGGAACAATGTGGCTAAAGAGAACAAAAATGGGACGTAATCCACATATGCTGCCTGGATATTTGTTGCTCTGAGCACCACTCTATGCATCCATGGAGGTACATCATACTGGTACGCCCACTGTCCGAATGGGCATCCCATGCTCTTATTGCCACTTTTTTGCTGTTAGTGTAACGCCAGCGGTAAAGTCAAGCAATGCTACTGCTAAAGTGATGCGACATTTAACTAATGTCGCAATTAGTCTAATGCCACCGATAAATTTAAGCAAGGCCATTTAATGTCACTGGATTAGTTCAGGGTTAGCTGTTGATTGTGGATGTATTAAGGATTTTTCAGCTAAGGCATTCTAATGTTGTTGCATAGCTAGTATACCAACGATGAAACTTGTTACTACCTTTAGATTTTTGCATTGTTAATGCATATATATTACATACCTGACATCATGATATAATGTTAAGTCATTTCTTTTTGTATAGTGTCACTGAATTGTCAAGGCGGTGATGGCATTTTATTCTAGTTGAACAGCACAAAATATGCTTAAAAGAATAGGAAAGGTCAGGAATCGTTCATTTTTTTAAAAGAACTATATATGCCTTCCTTATATCAGCCGTTGTTGCCTTACTTATTCCTTCAAACAAGTGGCTAGAAACAGTCTTGCTACCTTTTCCCATTAATAAATTGGAATGCTTATATTTGTGAGTCAATGCTTCAACTAGTGCCACTTTTATAGTAATCACACTTTCAATATCTATGCAAATCGGGATGCTCGATTTTAGTGGAACTGCACAAAAAGTCCAAATGGTTCAACATTAGGAGCATGTTTTCTTCCAAACCTTTATATCGATTTGGTGGCACTATGAGCTATTCATTATGAAGATACATGGTTTGCTACTATCTTGCTACTCTTTTTGTACTGTCGTTAGATAGTAATATTAGTGGTTTACATGTGAATTTATTGGCAGGGTGGACCTACATTGGAGGTACGGGACATGATTCAATGATTGGATGCTTAATTTTGGTTGTATCAATTTCACCTCTTCCTTCACTGCGAACATGGATATCCTTGGTCTGATGAAGAATATGCGCTATATTTCTGCTCTGAACCAGCAAATCAATTCACTACGAAATTGTCCAGGGCCAAACATGACAGTATCAAATTGTCCAGTGCAAAACATGACAGATGCTAAGCGGAAGAGGCGTGTTTAAACCGAAGATACAAGGTGGGGTATATGTTTACTAGTTGGTTGATATTTGTGCAGACAGATGTATACCTGAACAAACAAAGTGACCGCAATTTTGGTGGAATTGCACAAAAGAATAGTATAGTCACTGCATGTAGTCCCATTTGAAAATAGACATAGAAAGACTGGATAGTCACTTCATGGACTGCACAAAAGTAGTATTGTGCTATTTATTGGCCAACACTAGGTGCTTCATTGCTTTGGTCTGTTTATACAATGGGCATCATTTTGCCTAAGTTAAAGTTTGTATTCCGAAAATAGTCTCACCATGTGATCGAGAGAAGACCAAATCATATTGTGGTGGATGTTCCTCCGTCATGTGTGGTTCATTCTCATGGTTCCAGCTGTTGGTGAAACCACTTACGTTTGCAAGAGGAATGGTAGACTTCACAAACAAATTTGTCTTTCACTCTGTACTGAATGTTGGCCCAGAGAAGCATCCATGTTAGTAGGAAGAACATATGTTTTTTCTAGATCTTTGCTTTTCGAGCTACATATTTGTATATGATCTGTTAATCATAGAGATGCATTAACAAGTTACTAGTTGGTTGTAAATTTGGGCTACCAATGTGAACATATTACAATGCCAGGACTGTGAGTCTCTAGTGAACATTTCGAACGGATCGGCTCTTACTACTGTGCATAGCATGATCCTGATTTCTGTGTTCTCGGTGTTTACAAGTTACTAGCAGTTCCTTATTTCCGTTCGCCCAGTGTTTACAAGTTACTTATCGGTCACTAGCTAGCCTACTAATATGCTCCTGGCAGTTTTAGTTGCGACACAAGATCCAAAGGTGGCAGTTTTCTGAAAATTACTATCTCTGAAGAAACTAACAAGCTGTTCTAAAGAAAATGCCATTAGAATCTGAAGAAACTACCAGCAAAAATGTTCACAAATGTCTTATCTCCGAGCGAACGTTCATCAGCTAATGTGATCCTACACGTACACTATCCGACCTACTCGATCCTACACGTACACCATCCGACCTACTCGAATAAATAGCAGACCACACACGTACTGCCTCCTTTCCGGTTTGCAGGGCTCAATTCAAAAATCTAACCAAACAAGGTAGATGATGAGTGGTGGAATCATTTTTGACAAGGAGGGAGTACCTCATCTGGATGATTCGAGTGCTATCGTTTGACCATCATGGCAATGTGTGACCCAACACGGACGGGACGCACCACTGACGGGATGGGACATTGAATTCAGATGACCGTCACGTTTCCCACGACACGCTACTTCAACTACCTTGGTTGGTGAGATTTTTGATGATCGTCACGTTTCCCGTGACACGCTGCTACATGTACACCATCCGCCTATAATTACTGGTTCCCGATGTTCTCCGGTAGCACCGTCACCCAATTCTCCCTATCACCTCCCCCACAACCCCCACCGGCCTGACATTGCTCGCCACTTGCCCTCGATCTCGCCACGTCCATCATGCCCCTGACCATCCGCAATAGGCGACGCCAGAGGTGCTCACCACCGGAGCTAGTGTTCGGTTATTCATCGAAAGGAAGACAGAGGGAGGAGGCATTCTATCGGTCTTTAGATGGCCATGCGGAGTACGAGGACTTGTTGGAGCACAACCTCCTGGTGGAGGAGCAGCGTATCACTGATTTGCGCCACGAACAAGGCATGGAGCAAAAGTGCACCGCCGCTTTGAGTCGCAAGCAGAGCGCCCGCGACTGGGCCGACTACGTGGAGGCCGGCGCCCAACAAATAGCCCTAGAGGCTGTCGGGCACGCACACGTGCGTGACGCCGAATTTTACTACCAGCTCGTCAAGTGGGTTTCCCACTTAGAAGACGAAGCTTCGGTGGACCACGCCAGCATGGAAAGGGCCAACTCACGCGAGCAACGCGCCCTATCGCACCTACGACAAGTCCGAGGTTAGGAGGAGGACGTCAGTGCTGACATTTAGCATGCACCGCAGATGCTGGCCGACATCATCTAGTTAGCTAGGAGTAAGTCAATACTTGTACACTAGAATATTAGTGGGAGTAGATAGTTCACTTGGCTACGATGGCTGTCAACGTGGAAGTTCAGTACTCTATATCTGGTCAAACATGTTACTTTGCTCTGTATGTTGAACTTTCCGTGTGAACGTATGGAATGGGCTGTTATTTTTTTAAATGGTCTGTATTTGTCCGCCACGGGTTTAGAGGCTGACTTCTGGGCCTACTAGGTTGACGCGTAAACAATCAAAAGATGATTGTACATGGAGAGGATGACAACAGGGACCCACCAGGGTCATGGCAGTACACAAGCAAGTGCTTCCTTATTTCAAGCAAGAAAATGGTTCCTCCTAATGGATTTCTGACATCTGGGTCCCATGCCATTGTCAACATAGTGAATAAACGAGAGAATTGCACAACGAGCGGTTGACACGAGGGACCCAGTAGCTTGCCAAATTTTTTTGAGGGAAGTAGCTTGCCAAGTTATCTTTGTTTTTGAGATGGGAGCAGGGTGTCAACTGGGCTGTGCGGGGCACTCTGGCCTGTCTAGCCAGCCTTTTCTTTTATGTTTACCACAAGACTAGCCCAGTAGTTTTTTTTTCTTTCTAAAAATGGCTAGCCCAGTTTTTTTGTTCTTTTACAGAATACCCAAACGAGGCCTACTTGCTTTGTCAGCCCTGCTGGGCTGCAAATCTTTCAAGACGAGAAAATGGGCTATCAGTAATGTGAAATGGGTTGTACATTTTTAAAACTAATCAAACCAGCAATTAGTTTCAAATTTATTTTTTTCATTTCGAGATTTTAAATTCCATTGATTTTTATGCGTGGACAATTATTTGGATTTTATATTGATATGCATTTATTTTTCAAATTGGTTTGAATGTGACTCGAAATGTCGGGATTAAAAACAGTTGAGCGCACCGAAATATGCAAAATTCTGTATAATTTTTAATTGTGGCCACAATATGGTTGTAGTGTTATCAAAAAGAAGATGGGCTCCAAAAAATCCTTAAGAATTAGCGAATGGGCTGTATATTATTAGAAATAATGGCAGATGGGTTGTATGTTGTTTTCCACACATTTGAGGCTGACTTGTGCGCCTACTATAGGTTGACACGTACGCTTACGCAACACGCAACACCGTGTCAACTTAGTCAACACACGAGAGCAGTGACTATTGGATGTCTATCCAATAGCCGCCGTGCTTCTTCAATCTCTGCTCTTCCTGCTCCAGCCGCTCAAAGAAGCGCCGACGGGACTGCTCCCTCCTCTCGCGGCCAGCTGTGCTGCCTCACCGCCCCACCATACTCCCATCACTGGTCTAGGCATCCCTCTACTCACCCACACATGATGTTATTCTTCAGCAACAACAGATGAACCAGTAAATCCTTGTGGGCATCCACGACCACGTCTTCCCCGGCTCCGTGTTGTTCCCTTCCTAGGCATCGCCGTCGTCCACCGCCTTGGTGCTCTTGGCGTGGCATGGTAAATGTGGTCAAGGCACGACTTCCATCAGAAGAGTACTATACGCGGAGAGGCTGATAGCTGGGTCCATGGCCGCAGCAAGGAAGTGCCTCCTTATTACGCGCAAAATAATGATTCCTCCACCTGACAGCAGGGACCCACCGGACGGGCCATCGTATTTCACAAAAAAATGTCCCCCCCACTGCTAGGACCCACCAGCTACATCTTCGCACACAAGGAAGTGCCTGATAGTCGGGACCCACCTAGTCAAAGCGTACATAGCATTGTCATTCTGGTCGCGAATGTGTACGTACATACTGTTGATCGGTCTGTCTGCAGGTTGCAGCAATGAAGCGTGGCCGAGTAAGGAAGGGCACGTGTCATAGTAGAGGCGCGCACATGGCATGTAGAGGTGCGCACGTAGCATGTACGCATACGTACAACCAGGGTGCAAAATAGTAAATACAGCCACATATGTACATACAGGTGGGGTCTTGAACGCCTACTCGTGCATACGTATGGCCAGGGCTCGTGTACATGGAGAGGCAGCAACGGCATCCTGTTCATCGACAGCAACCGACTGGGTCAGAATGGAGAAACTATGTCATCGTGTTCACCGGAGGCAACCGGCTTGGACGGAACAACCGATCAAAACGAGGCCCGGCGTACCACAGAACGGAGGAAACAACCTTGTGTTCGATCGCCTACGGTCGCGGGATCCTGTTCATTTGGAGGGGTCTGGCGTACCAAAAAACGGAGGAAACAGACTTGTGTTCGAGTGCCTACGGTCGAAACGGGGTCCTGTTGATCGGGAGGGGTGTGGCGTACTGCAAAACAGACGAAACAGACTTGTGTTGGAGCGCTACAGTCGAAATGGGGGTGTGGCGTACCGCAAAATGGGACTCCATGGGCTACTGTTCATCTCCACCGCCGGCCTCCTCCAGCCTCCATAGGCTACTGTTCATCCATTGTCGACCACCTCCAGCCTCCACCTACGATTGTTCATCCATGGGCTCCTGTTCATCCAGCCTCCACCGCTCCTCCACCGACTACTGTTCAACCAGCCCTCTCCATGGGGTCCTGTTCAACCACCCCTCCACGGGCTACTGTTCATCCAGCCCTCCACCGGCTACTGTTCAACCAGCCCTCCATGGGGTCGTCCTGTTCATCCAGCCACAACCGGCTCGATTGATTGGGGTCATGTTCATCCAGTGGCAACGGCCTCTACTACCACGGGGTTCTGTTCATCCAACCCCCCACTGGGAACTGTTCATCCACCCCCCCACAACGGTTGCTATTCATGAAGGGAAGGAGGCAGCAGGTTCAATCGGCTTTAGTTAGTAGCAGTAGCAAACGAATCACTCGATCGGGTTTAGTTAACAGCCAGGGATTGATCAATCGCTCGGGTTCAGTAATGAGTAGCCTATAGTCCAATCGCTCGGGTTCAGTAGGCGAACGCCTTGCTCAGGTTCAGTTGGATCCAAACGTGTCGCACCCACGCCTGTACGTGTACGAGAGAAACGCGCATGGTTCGGCCCCTGACCACCCACTGTAACCGGGAACTCCACGATATTTTCCTCGCCCTCGCTTCTACCATGGTTTTTTTGTTGGGTAACATAGTAATTTCAAAAAAATTCCTACGCAAGCGCAAGATCATGTTGATGCATAGCAACGAGAGGGGAGAGTGTTGTCCATGTACCCTCGTAGATTGAAAGCGGAAGCGGTAGCACAACGCAGTTGATGTAGTCGTACGTCTTCATGATCCGACCGATCAAGTATCGAACGCACGGCACCTCCAAGTTCAACACAGGTTCAACTCGATGATGTCCCTCGAACTCCGATCCAGCCGAGCTTTGAGGGAGAGTTCCGTCAGCACGACATCGTGGTGACGATGATGATGTTCTACCGACACAGGGCTCCGCCTAAGCACCACTACGATATTATCGAGGTGGATTATGGTGGAGGGGGGCACCGCACACGGCTAAGAGATCCAAGGGATCAATTGTTGTGTCTCCAAGGGGTGCCTCCCTCCCCATATATAAAGGAGTGGAGGAGGGGGAGGGGGCCGACCACCCTAGGTGCGCCCCATGAGGAGTCCTACTCCCACCGGGAGTAGGACTTCAACCTTCCAAGTGGGAGTAGGAGAGGAGAAGGAAGGAGAGAGGGGGGGGGGGGGGGAAGGAAAGGGGGCGCCCTCCTCCTTGTCCAATTCGGACTGGGGGAAAGGGGGCACATGGCTGCCCTTGGCCACCCCTCCTCTTCTCCACTAGGGCCCAATAGGGCCATTATTCTCCCCGGGGGGTTCTGGTAACCCCTCGGTACTCCGGTATATGCCTACACTCCCTGAAACCATTCTGGTGCCCGAACATAGTCGTCCAATATATCAATCTTTATGTCTCGACCATTTCGAGACTCCTCGTCATGTCCATGATCACATCCGAGACTCCGAACTACCTTCGGTACATCAAAACACATCAACTCATAATATAACCGTCATCGAACTTTAATCGTGTGAACCCTACGTGTTCGAGAACTATGTAGACATGACCGAGACACGTCTCCGGTCAATAACCAATAGCGGAACCTGGAGGCTCATATTGGCTCCCACATATTCTACGAAGATCTTTATCGATCAAACAGCATAACAACATACGTTGTTCCCTTTGTCATCGGTATGTTACTTGCCCGAGTTTCGATCGTCGGTATCTCAATACCTAGTTCAATCTCGTTACCGGCAAGTCTCTTTACTCGTTACGTAATGCATCATCCCGTAACTAACTCATTAGCTACATTGCTTGCAAGGCTTATAGTGATGTGCATTACCGAGAGGGCCCAGAGATACCTCTCCGACAATCGGAGTGACAAATCCTAATCTCGAAATACGTCAACTGAACAAGTACCTTTGGAGCAACCTATAGAGCACCTTTATAATCACCCAGTTACATTGTGACATTTGGTAGCACACAAAGTGTTCCTCCGGTAATCGGGAGATTACATAATCTCATAGTCATAGGAACATGTACAAGCCATGAAGAAAGCAATAGCAACATACTAAACGATCAAGTGCTAAGCTAACAAAATGGGTCAAGTCAATCATATAATTCTCCTAATGATGTGATCCCGTTAATCAAATGACAACTCATGTCTATGGTTAGGAAACTAAACCATTTTTTATTAATGAGCTAGTCAAGTAGAGGCATACTAGTGACACTATGTTTGTCTATGTATTCACACATGTATTATGTTTCCGGTTAATACAGTTCTAGCATGAATAATAAACATTTATCATGAAATAAGGAAATAAATAATAACTTTATTATTGCCTCTAGGGCATATTTCCTTTAGTCTCCCGCTTGCACTAGAGTCAATAATCTAGTTCACATCATCATGTGATTTAACACCAATATTCACATCTGTATGTGATTAACACCCATAGTTCACATCGTCATGTGACCAACACCCAAAGGGTTTACTAGAGTCAATAATCTAGTTCACATCGCTATGTGATTAACAAAGAGTACTAAGGTATGATTATGTTTTGCTCGTGAGACAAGTTTAGTCAATGGGTCTGTCTCATTCAGAGCCGTATGTATTTTGCAAAATATTCTATGTCTACAATGCTCTGCACGGAGCTACTCTAGCTAATTGCTCCCACTTTCAATATGTGTCCAGATTGAGACTTAGAGTCATCTAGATCGGTGTAAAAGCTTGCATCGACGTAACTCTTTACGATGAACCTCTTGTCACCTCCATAATCGAGAAACATATCCCTATTCCACTAAGGATAATTTTGACCAATGTCCAGTGATATACTCCTAGATCACTATTTTACTCCCTTGCCAAACCAGGGCAGGGTATATAATAGGTCTGGTCCATAGCATGGCATACTTTTATAGAACCTATGACTGAGGCATAGGGAATGACTTTCATTCTCTTTCTATTTTCTACCGTGGTCAGGATTTGAGTCTTACTCAATTTCACACATTTGCAACACAGGCAAGAACTCTTTCTTTGACTGTTCCATTTTGAACTCCTTCAAAATCTTGTCAAGGTATACTAATTGAAAATCTTATCAAGTGTCTTGATCCATCTCAATAGATCTTGATGCTTAATATCTAAGTAGCTTTACCGAGGTCTTTATTTGAAAAACTTCTTTCAAATATCCCTTTATGCTATCCAGAAATTCTATATCATTTCCAATAAACAATATGTCATCCACATATAATATTAGAAATGCTACAGAGCTCCCACTTAGTTTCTTGTAAATACAGGCTTCTCAAAAAGTCTGTATAAAACCATATGCTTTGATCAACTCATCAAAGCGTTATATTCCAACTCCGAGAGGCTTGCACCAGTCCATAAATGGATCGCTGGAGCTTGCACACTTTGTTAGCACCTTTAGGATTGACAAAACCTTCTGGTTGCATCATATACAACTCTTCTTTAATAAATCCATTAAGGAATGCAGTTTTGACATCCATTTGTCAGATTTCATAAAATGTAGCAATTGCTAACATGATTCGGACAGACTTAAGCATCGATACGAGTGAGAAAATCTCATCGTATTCAACACCTTGAACTTGTCAAAAAACATTTTGCGACAAGTCGAGATTTGTAGATAGTAACACTACTATCAGCGTCTGTCTTCCTCTTGAAGATCCATTTATTTTCAATGGCTTGTCGATCATCGGGCAAGTCAACCAAAGTCCACACTTTGTTCTAATAGATGGATCCAATCTCAGATTTCATGGCCTCAAGCCATTTCGCGGAATCTGGGCTCATCGTCGCTTCCTCATAGTTAGTAGGTTCAACATGGTCTAGTAACATGACTTCTAGAATAGGATTACTGTACCACACTGGTGCGGACCGTACTCTAGAAGACCTACGAGTTTCTATAATAACTTGATCTAAAGTTTCCTGATCATTATCATTAACTTCCTCACTAATTGGTGTAGGAATCACTGGAACTGATTTCTGTGATGAACTACTTTCCAATTCGGGAGAAGCTACTATTACCTCATCAAGTTCCACTTTCCTCCCAATCACTTCTTTCGAGAGAAACTCCTTCTCTAAAAAGGATCCATCTTAGCAACGAATATTTTGCCTTCGGATCTGTGATAGAAGGTGTACCCAACCATTTCCTTTGGGTATTTTATGAAGACACACTTCTCCGATTTGGGTTCGAGCTTATCAGGTTGAAATTTTTTCACATAAGCATCGCAGCCCCAAACTTTAAGAAACGACAACTTTGGTTTCTTGCCAAACCACAGTTCATAAGGTGTCGTCTAAAAGGATTTTGATGGTGCCCTACTTAAAGTGAATGCAGTTGTCTCTAATGCATAACCACAAAACGATACTGATAAATCAGTAAGATACATCATAGATCGCACCATATCCAATAAACTGTGATTACGACGTTCGGACACACCATTACACTGTGGTGTTCCATGTGGCGTGAGCTGTGAAACTATTCCACATTGTTTTTAAATGAAGGCCAAACTCGTAACTCAAATATTCTCCTCTACGATCAGATTGTAGAAACTTTATTTTCTTGTTATGATGATTCTCCACTTCACTCTGAAATTCTTTGAACTTTTCAAATGTTTCAGACTTGTGCTTCATTAAGTAGATATACTCATATCTGCTCAAATCATCTATGAAGGTCAGAAAGTTACGGTACCCGCCACGAGCATCAACACTCATTGGACTGCATACATCGGTATGTATATTTCCAACAATTCAGTAGCTCGTTCCATTGTTCCGGAGAACGGAGTTTTAGTCATCTTGCCCAAAAGGCACGGTTCGCATCATCAAATGATTCATAACCAAGTGATTCCAAAAGTCCATCTTAATGGAGTTCTTCATGCGCTTTACACCGATATGACCCAAACGGCAGTGCCTCAAATAAATTGCACTATCATTATCAACTTTGCATCTTTTGGCATCAATATTATGAATATGTGTATCACTACGATCGAGATCCAACAAACTATTTTCATTGGGTGTATGACCATCGAAGGTTTTATTCATGTAAATAGAACAACAATTATTCTCTAACTTTAAATGAATAACCGTATTGCTATAAACATGATCAAATCATATTCATGCTCAATGCAAACGCCAAATAAAATTTATTTAGGTTTAACATTAATCCCGAAAGTATAGGGAGTGTGCGATGATGATCATATCAATCTTGGAACCACTTCCAACACACATCGTCACTTCACCCTCAACTAGTCTCTGTTTATTCTGTAACTCCTGTTTCGAGTTACTAATTTTAGCAACCGAACAAGTATAAAATACCCAGGGGCTACTATAAACACTAGTAAGGTACACATCAATAACCTGTATATCAAATATACCCTTGTTCACTTTGCCATTCTTCTTATCCATCAAATATTCAGGCCATTTCCGCTTCCAGTGACCATTTCCATTGTAGTAGAAGCACTCATCTTCAGGCTTTGGTCCAGCTTCGGGCTTCTTCATGTGAGTGACAACTTGCTTGCCATTCTACTTGAAGTTCCCTTTCTTTCCCATTGCCCTTTTCTTGAAACTAGTGGTCTTGTCAATCATCAACACTTGATGCTTTTTCTTGATTTTTACCTTCATCGATTTCATCATTATGAAAAGCTCAGGAATCGTTTTCGTCATCCCTTGCATACTATAGTTTATCACGAAGTTCCAGTAACTTGGTGATGATGACTAGAGAACTTTGTCAATCACTATCTTATCTGGAAGATTAACTCCCACTTGATTCAAGCGATTGTAGTACCAGACAATCTGAGCACATGCTCACTAGTTGATAAATTCTCTTCCATCTTTTAGCTATAGAACTTGTTGGAGACTTCATATCTCTCAACTCGGGTATTTGCTTGAAATATTAACTTCAACTACTGGAACATCTCATATGGTCCATGACGTTCAAAACGTCTTTGATGTCCCGATTCTAAGTCATTAAGCATGGTGCACTAAACTATCAAGTAGTCATCATATTGAGCTAGCCAAACATTCATGACGTCTGCATCTTCTCCTGCAATAGGTTTGTCACCTAGCGGTGCATCAAGGACATAATTCTTCTGTGCAGCAATGAGGATAAACCTCAGACCGCGGACCTCGTCCACATCATTGCTACGATCATCTTTCCACTTAGTTTTCTCTAGGAACACATATAAAACATAGGGAAGCAACAACGCGAGCTATTGATCTACAACATAATTTGCAAAACACAATCAGGACTAAGTTCATGATAAATTTAAGTTCAATTAATCATATTACTTAAGAACTCCCACTTAGATAGACATCCCTCTAATCATCTAAGTGATCATGTGATCCAAATCAACTAAACCATAACCGATCATCACGTGAAATGGGGTAGTTTTCAATGGTGAACATCACTATGTTGATCATATCTACTATATGATTCATGCTCGACCTTTCGGTCTCAGTGTTCCGAGGCCATATCTGCATATGCTAGGTTCATCAAGTTTAACCTGGGTATTCTGCGTGTGCAAAACTGGCTTGCACCAGTTGTGGACGGACGTAGAGCTTATCATACTCGATCATCACGTGGTGTCTGGGCATGACGAACTTTGGCAATGGTGCATATTCAGGGAGAACACTTTTATCTTGAAATTTAGTGAGAGATCATCTTATAGTGCTACCGTCAATCAAAGTAAGATAAGATGCATAAAAGATAAACATCACATGCAATCAATATAAGTGATATGATATGGCCATCATCATCTTATGTTGTTGATCTCCATCTCCGAAGCACCGTCATGATCACAATCGTCACCGGCGCGACACCTTGATCTCCATCGTTGCATCGTTGTTGTCTCGCCAACTATTGCTTCTATGACTATCACTACCGCTTAGTGATAAAGTAAAGCAATTACAAGGTGATTTCATTGCATACAATAAAGTGACAACCATATGGCTCCTGCCAGTTGCCGATAACTCGGTTACAAAACATGATCATCTCATACAATAAAATATAGCATCATGCCTTGACCATATCACATCACAACATGCCCTGCAAAAACAAGTTAGACGTCCTCTACTTTGTTGTTGCAAGTTTTACGTGGCTGCTATGGACTGAGCAAGAACCATTCTTACCTACGCATCAAAACCACAATGATAGTTCGTCAAGTTAGTGCTATTTTAATCTTCTCAACGACCGGGTGTAGCCACACTCGGTTCAACTAAAGTTGGAAAAACTGACACCCGCCAACTACCTATGTGCAAAGCACGTCGGTAGAACCAGTCTCGCATAAGCGTACGCATAATGTCGGGCTGGGCCGCTTCATCCAACAATACCGCCTAACCAAAGTATGGCATGCTGGTAAGCAGTATGACTTGTATCGCCCACAACTCACTTGTGTTCTACTCATGCATATAACATCTATGTATAAAACCAGGCTCGGATGCCACTATTGGGTAACATAGTAATTTCAAAAAAAATCCTACGCACACACAAGATCATGGTGATGCATAGCAACGAGAGGGGAGATTGTTGTCCACGTATCCTCGTAGACCGAAAGCGAAATCGTTAGCACAACGCGGTTGATGTAGTCGTACGTCTTCACGATCCGACCGGTCAAGTACCGAACGGACGGCACCTCCGAGTTCAGCACACGTTCAACTCGATGACGTCCCTCGAAATCCGATCCAGCCGAGCTTTGAGGGAGAGTTCCGTCAGCACAACGACGTGGTGACGATGATGATGTTCTACCGACGCAGGGCTTCGCCTAAGCACTGCTACGATATTATCGAGCTGGATTATGGTGGAGGGGGGCACCGCACATGGCTAAGAGATCCAAGGGATCAATTGTTGTGTCTCCAAGGGGTGCCTGAGGGAGTCCTAGATTAGGGGGTATCCGGAGAGCCGAACTATATACATCGTCCGGATAATTGATGCTTGAAGATACAAGACACAAGACTCCGGCCCGTGTCCGGATGGGACTCTTCTTTGCATGGAAGGCAAGCTTGGCGATCCAGATATTATATTTCCTTCCTTGTAACCGAATCCATGTAAACCCTAGCCCTCTCCGGTGTCTATATAAACCGGAGAGGATGGCCCTTAGAAGGCCGAACGCAATTACAATCATACCATCATAGTCTAGCTCTTAGGGTTTAGCCTCTATGATCTCGTGGTAGATCTACTCTTGTACTACTCATATCTTCAATATTAATCGAGCAGGAAGTAGGGTTTTACCTCCATCGAGAGGGCCCGAACCTGGGTAAACATTGTGTCCCTTGCTTCCTGTTACCATCAGCCTAAGACATAGAGATCAGGACCCCTACCCGAGATCCGCCGGTTTTGACACCGACATTGGTGCTTTCATTGAGAGTTCCTCTGTGTCGTCGCTGCAAGGCTTCATGGCTCATCTCGTTGTCAGGGACGACATCATCTATGGAGGAGCGCTTGCTGTAGGCCAGATTCTCTGACTTGGCGGCTTCATTATGGCCGCCCCATTGGCTGTCACGCCAATGATGACCTCTTGGGTCCTCACGCATAACCTTCGCATCAATTCGGAGCTTGCCTAACAGATGGATCCGATAGAGCTCTCCTCTCTTAATGAGCTATTGGATCGCATTGCCGCTTTGGGAGTCGCTATGGACTATGACCGGATTGGGCTTAAACCCGACCAAAGGGACATTAGATCCCCGCCGGCCACCCATAAGATAGCGGTAGTGGAGGAACCACACACAGGTCGCCCCTCAACTTTGAGGACGAATTATGTCCGGATCACCGAACTCAGTAAACCGAACACGTACTCAAAGGAAGACATGACCCGGGTCCCGGACATAGAATCGGGCATCGGGCCGAAGAGATTGGATGATACTCCGGTTCCTGAACTGTCGGGCTCAGAACCTTCCATGCCCCGGGTGTTAGATCGGATCGAAATCCGGATTTAGCCAACGACACTCGCTCGGACTTAAACCGTCTCTCCCGCATCAGGAAAGAGCCCCTGGAGACGGTACACCGTTACTGGGCCAGATTCCTCCTTGCGTTTAACAAGGTCGAGGACTGCCACAAGGAGGATGTAGTCTCACTTTTCTGCAAAAACTGCACGAACAAAGGACTCCTTAATGCTATAAGTCGCCGTGACATAGTACACTTTGCGGACTTGGCAACCATAGTACAGAAGTACTATGCGATGGAAAGTGCCTGGAAGACCCAAACAGAATTCTGGGATAGTATGTCCCTCACCAGAACCTTTGTCCGAACTAAACGGCCGAACTCTCGTAAGTCGACCAAAAGAAACCAAAGCCCGCCCCAGGGCGTGGAACCGTATTGGAAGAATGGCTCAATGGGCCATGTAAGGTTCACAGTACGCCGGATGCAACACCAACCCATAGCCTTAGGGCATGTTAGATACTCCTGCAGGTAGCTAAAAGTGGCGAGGATCTCCTCGAGAGCCATAAAGCAGAACAACATCCCGCCAAGGAACACAATACGGTACTAACAGTCTTTGAGACTTTTGCCTCAAACAATAGGCGCAAGCGAGCTCATCGAAGCTCTGCTGAAATCTGCCATGTGGCAAAAGTAAATTCGTGGAACGACACTGCTATAACTTTCAATGCCAGTGACGAACCCCAATTCCAGACCATCCGGGCACCAGCCGCTCTGGTCCTTAGCCCCATAGTGGACGGCTTCGGCTCACTAAAGTACTCATGGACGGCGGAAGCGGATTAAACCTGATCTACGAATAATCACTCACGAAGATGGAAATTGATAAAAGCCGCATTGAACAAAGCGGCACAACCTTCAGGGGAATTATCCCCAGTCGGGAGGCACGGTGTGCGGGAAAAATCACACTCGATGTGGTATTCGGCACCACAGAGAATTACAGGTCCGAAGAAATCACATTCCAAGTGGCTCCTTTCAGCAGCGGATACCACGCCCTTCTAGGGCGGGACGCGTTTGCAAGCTTTCAAGCCATACCCCATTACGGGTACATGAAGCTTAAATTGCCCGGACCCAATGGAATCATCACTCTAGCTAGTGATCCGGACGTCGCAGTCCGCGCCGAAAACAAAACCGTAGCACTAGCCCTGGAAGCATTATCCCAAGCCCTAGCAGCAGAAGAATTAACAAGGCTGCGTGCCACCCTGGACAGGGACGACGTGATACTCGACAAACGACCCAAGTCCACCTCATTTAAACCCGCAGATGAGATAGTCAAGTTCCAAGTCCACCCAACGGACCCCACGAAGACAGCCTCCAACGGGACACAGTTGAGCCCCACTATGGATGCCGCACTGCGAGACTTCTTGCGCGAGAATTGGGACATTTTCGCCTGGCACCCATCGGACATGCTGGGCATCCTGCGCGAATTGGCCGAACACAGCCTTAACATACTAAAGGGATACAAACCTGTTAAACAGGCCCTAAGGCGATTTTCAGAGCCCAAACGGCAAGCCATGGGGGGAGAGCTAGCCAAGCTACTCGAGGCCGAATTCATCAGAGATATCAAGCATCCGGATTGGCTGGCGAACTTGGTAATGGTACCAAAGAAGGACAAATCCTAGCGCCTGTGCGTTGACTTTAAAGACCTCAACAAGGCTTGCACCAAGGATCCCTTTCCCCTCCCTTGCATCGATCAAATCATTGACGCCACAGCAAGACACGACTCGTTGTGTTTCCTCGACGCATACTCTGGATACCATCAAATAAAGATGGCAGAGTCCAGCCAAGCTGCAACAGCTTTCATAATTCCATATGGCCCTTTCTGCTTCAACACTATGCCTTTCGGGCTTAAGAATGCCGGCGCAACCTACCAACGCATGATTCAAACATGCCTGGAAAAGCAAATTGGCAAAACAGTGGAGGCATACTTGGACGACGTAGTCATAAAAAAAAGACATGTCGAAACCCTAATAGATGACTTGAGGGTTACGTTCGACAACCTCCGAACATACGACATCAAGCTGAATTCAGAGAAATGCATTTTTGGCGTCCCCTCTGGAAAACTGCTGGGCTTCATCGTTTCCAATAGAGGAATTGAAGCTAATCCGGCAAAAATCCGAGCTTTGTCGCAGTTGGCTATACCAACAGACCTCAAACACATCCAGAAACTAGCTGGATGCGTGGTTGCTCTAAGCCACTTTATCTCCAGGTTAGGAGAAAAGGCATTACCTCTTTACCGCCTTCTTCGGCGCACCGAACACTTCGTGTGGACAGATGTAGCCGCGGTCGGACTCGATGAAATAAAGACCTTATTGGCCAATAATCCAGTCCTAACAGTGCCAAATATCGGCAAACCTATGCTACTGTAAATAGCTGCAACACATCAAGTTGTAAGCGTAGTACTCGTCGTTGAATGAGAGGTTGACGGATACAAATTCCCGCTACAGAAGCTGGTTTATTACATATCCATTGTCCTCACCCCATGCAAATCCCGATACCCACACTATCAAAAAATAGCATACGCGGTCTTCATGGCATCCCGAAAGCTACAACACTACTTTCAAGGGTGTTCGGTCATGGTGGCCTCCTAAGTACCACTAAACGATATAATAAATAACCGCGATGCCATGGGCCAGATAGCTAAATGGGCCATCGAGCTCCTTCTGTTCGACATAATATACAAGCCTCGGCGGGCTATCAAGTCGCAAGTATTAGCTAACTTTGTCGCCGAATGGACGGAAGCCGAACTCCCTAAAGAGTACGACGCGTACTCTAACTGGATCATGCACTTCGACGGCTCTAAAATGCTGGCCGGATTGGGAGCAGGCGTAGTCCTAACGTCTCCCACCGGGGACACGGTCCAATACGTCCTCCAAATATTATACACAGACTCCAACATTGCAGCCGAATACGAGGCTTTGTTGCATGGTCTTCGGATGGAAGTCTCTATGGGCATTCAACGCCTAGAGGTATGTGGGGATTCAAACCTCGCAATATCCCAAATAAACGGAGACTTTGATACCAAGGATCCGAAAATGGCAGCCTACCATAATGTCATCCTTAAAATGTCAGCTCGGTTCGAGGGGCTCGAATTTCACCATGTGGCTCGAGAAAACAATCTAGCGGCAGATGTTCTTGCCCGCATCGGCGCTAAACATGACCCTGTCCTACCTAACATATTCCTGGAAAGGCTGTTCAAGCCACCCGTGGTATGTGTAGGGGAATCCGGCAATACCTGGACGGATCCGAATACATCCCCAGATTCCGAACTATCAGACATAATCGGAGGCTCTACCACCGAAATAACATCGTCAGCCCACGAAATAATGGTTGTCATGGCCCCGTGGACTGAGCCTTTATTGGCCTACGTAAATAGGCAGGAGCTCCCTGAAGACCAAAATGAAGCACGCTGCATCGTCCAGCGTTCTAAAGCTTACAAAGTTCATGAAGGGGAACTCTATAAGAAAAGTGCGACCGGAGTGCTCCAATGGTGCATCTCCGAAGAGGAAAGGCGGCAACTCTTGGCTGAAATCCATGCCGGACTGGGCGGGCACCACGCCGCGGCTCGAGCACTAGTCAGCAAGGCCTTCCGTACAGGTTTCTATTTGCCGATGGCCCAAGCAGACACACAGGACCTTGTCCAACACTGCGTCGGTTGCAAGCTCTTTGCCAATCAGAGTCATATGCCCCCTACCGCTCTCCAAACAATCCCCATAACTTGGCCCTTCGTGGTATAGGGGCTGGTGTCATGCCCAATATGCGACCCTATCCAAAAGGAACTCGAAGGTCCCACCAAGGATAGACCCGCATATTGAAACGCTTTTGCAAGGTGGATATCATTACATCAACATTACATAATAGATGGGGATACATACATAAGGCATACAATGCCACACGAATACAACATCATCATACAAAAGAGCAACATCCGACTACGGATGAAACATAAACAGAAACTCAAACGACATCCACCCTGCTAGCCCAGGCTGCCGACCTGGAACCTATTCCCTGATCGAAGAAGAAGCAGAAGAAGAACTCAATGCAAGCAAGCATCGCTCTCGCATCATGATCATCGCACAACCTGTACCTGCAACTGTTGTTGTAGTAATCTGTGAGCCACAAGGACTCAGCAATCCCATTACCATGGGTATCAAGACTAGCAAAGCTTAATAGGAAAGGGAAGGGTAAAGTGGTGAGGTTACAGCAGCGACTAAGCATAATATGGTGGCTAACATACGCAAATCAGAGCGAGAAGAGAAACAAGCGGAACGGTCGTGAAGCTAGCAATGATCAAGAAGTGATCCTGAACTCCTACTTACGTCAAACATAACCCAAAAACCGTGTTCACTTCCCGGACTCCGCCGAAAAGAGACCATCACGGCTACACACACGGTTGATGCGTTTTAATTCGGGTCTGGTGTCAAGTTATCTACAACCGGACATTAACAAATTCCCATCTACCTATAACCGCAGGCACGGCTTTCGAAAGGTTATACCCTGCAGGAGTGTCCCAACTTAGCCCATGATAAGCTCTCGCGATCAACGAAGGAATAGACCCCAGGAAGACCCGATGAGACTCGGAATCCCGGTTTACAAGACATTTCGACAATGGTAAAACAAGACCAGCAAGACCGCCCGATGCGCCGACAATCCCGATAGGAGCTACACATATCTCGTTCTCAGGGCAACACCGGATGAGACAGGCTACGAGTAAAACCAGACCTCGAGTTGCCCCGAGGGGGCCCCGCAGGCGGCTCGGTTCGGACCAACACTTAGACAAGCACTGGCCCGGGGGGCTGAAATAAAATGACCCTCGGGTTGGCCAACCCAAGGGAAACGGTAGGTGGTGGTGAGGCAAATGGTAAAACCAAGGTTGGGCCTTGCTAGAGGAGTTTTATTCAAAGCAAACTTTCAAGGGGGTCCCATAAATCACCCGACCGCGTAAGGAACGCAAAATCCGGGAACATAACACCGGTAAGACGGAAACTAGGGCGGCAAGAGTGGAATAAAACACTAGGCAAAAGGCCGAGTCTTCCACCCTTTACCAAGTATATAGATGCATTAATAATATAAGAGATATTGTGATATCCCAACCAAAATCCTGTTCACCATGGAGAAATCTTCAACTTCACCTGCAACTAGCAACGCTATAAGAGGGCTGAGCAAAGCGGTAACATAGCCAAAACAATGGTTTGCATAGGAAAGGTGTCAAAGGTTAGAGGTTCATGGCAATTTGGGATGGCTTGATAAATAGGTGATAGGTAGCGCAGCATAGCGATAGAACGTAACAACTAGCATAGCAATGATAGTAGTGAGATCCAGGGTAGCGGTCATCTTGCCTGAAATCCCACAAGGAAGAAGAACGAGTCCATGAAGAAGATGAAGCCACGAAGACGAACCAAGCGTAGATGAACGAATCCTCACGATCGCAACGGAAACAGGAACTATCGTAAAGAAGCACACAACATAGTAAACACACCACACATGAACAAGGCATGATGCACAACAAGCATGATGCATGACAAAGCTACAAGAAGCTACCCATGGCAAGAGATGATGCAAAACAAGAGCAACACACTAAGGCAAGTTTAAATGAGGCCGGGAACAACATATAACAATACCGGTAAGTTCTCATATGCATATTTCGAAATTAGTCCAGATCTGAAGAAATCTTATGTTCAAGTTGTTAAACAGTAAGTTAAGATGCACAACGATGATCTACACGAGATTCTAGTCAAGTTACACATAAAGTTCAATTAGTTCAGAGCTACGGACTAGAAGATATGAGCAAAACAAGTTAAACATGGCATTGATGCAGAATGCACCCAAACATCAAGCAAACACCTCAAAACAAGGATGCAACATGATAATATGAAGCTACATGCAAAATCAAGCAAGTTTCATATAGAGCACACTCAAAACGGAGCAACGGTTCAAACACATGCACACTATACAAGTTTAAAGGACAAGCTGTCCAAAACAGCAACTAGGCATATTGCAAGCATCAAAACAACATGCTACAGCATCTTAACATAATAACAAAAGGCATGGGCATGATTTACAGGTAAAGCATAACAAAACATGAACACTGAACTATCTCTAGAAATCACT
This sequence comes from Triticum aestivum, assembly GCF_018294505.1. Lineage (NCBI taxonomy): Eukaryota > Viridiplantae > Streptophyta > Magnoliopsida > Poales > Poaceae > Triticum > Triticum aestivum. The sequence continues at coordinate 593,046,789 of NC_057801.1, read as the reverse complement.
AGAACATGTCCAAACACACATGGTAAGATTGCAAGTTATAACAATTTCAGACTTTGCAGAAAATAACATCACGATGCAATGTTTAGAGCTATGAAACAACATGTTACAGGAACTTATCATGGAAAACAAAGGCATGGCATGAATCTACTAATTCCATAGAACAAGAGTCCCTTACTGACCATAAGCCAAAAAGGATCGGAAAATATGATGGCACCCACGTAAACATGGCAAGTTATATTACAGATTCAAACATGGCAGAAACAGAATTATGAAGGCATGTAAATGAGCTTGTGCAACTCACTACAGAGCAAAACATGGCATGGAAAGGCACCCAACAGTAAGAAGGCATGTTTGTGAATCTAAGCATGGAAATAGCAAGGTCATAGGGTGCATGAATCACTAGGAAAATACATGGAAACAACTGAACTTAATGTTAACAGGCTGACAGCAACATTATGAAGCAACTTTAGAGCAAGATATGAACAAGCTACAACAAGCTATAATTCTAACCAGGGGCATGTATGGTTAGAGGATGACATCTAGATCAAAATATGTTTATAGAACATCTCCAGATTATGCATAGATTGATTAGTAGCAACATGTTTATATATCATCACGAAATAACAGATTCAGCCTACCAAAACAACAACATCATGTACCCTACTTAACAAGCTCGACTCACTGACCACAAGTCATTGCATGACAATATAAGCATAGCATCATCAATAAGACATGTTTATGTAACCAACTAAGGCAAGAACAAGTCCATAGCATGCAAGGATCAACTATAGCAAGCTTGGCCAAATTGAATAACATGTAAACAATCTGCCAGGAAACATTTTGAAGCAAAAGTAGAGCACTCAAATGACATGCTAGACTACTCCATAATTGCAACAAAGGGCATTAATGGATAGATAATAACCTATTGTTCAAAACACCCTTACTGAAGTATCTCAAAATATGCATGGATATCTCTGTAGCATCAAGTTTACATGGCATCAAAATAACAGCAGAACAGGGATTAAAATCAGCAACATCACGATGCCTTGTTTGCATGCTTGTGCTAGTCACCACATTGATCACAAAAATACATGGTAAGCACCTCCGTAAAGAAGACATAGAATAGTTCAAAACACATGTAGACATCAACCTCATAGGATGCACACATAAATCATGGCAAAAATGACAAAAGAGCTTGTTCTGATAACAGACAGCAGAAAACATCATGAAGCACTCTTACAATGATGATTCGGGCATCTAGATGACCTCAAATGAATAGGATGCAATGTAATGAAATGATATACTCGTCGAGACAAACAATTTAACATATTACACGGACGAAATGGAGCTACGGATGCAGAGATACGAAGGCATGAACATGGCATGAAAATTACACAGAAACGGGGACTTAGCAGATTTGGACCTCGGGGGGAAATTTGGACGACGGGATCCCGCGGGCCGTTTGGATGGTCGGGTGGGGGATCTCATCCCACCCGCCGGATCCGGCGATGAGGCAGCCGGCGACGGCGGCCGGAGGGCGGCGGCGCGGGGCGGAGGACGTCGAGGCGACGGGGCACGGGGCGAGCTCAGGCGGCCGGCGCGGGAGGCGGCACAGCGAGCCGGGGAGCCGGGCGCCGCGGGAATGGCGGCGACGGCGGCGGCCGGTGGCGACGAAGGCGGAGCGGGGCGGCGGAGGAGATCCCGGGCGGCGGCGGCGGCGCTCCGCGTCCGGGGCGAGGAGGCGGCGGCCGGCGCGGGGCGGGCGGGGCCCGGCGGCGGCGGGGCCGGCTCGGGGAAGGCGCGGGGCAAGCAGCGGGCGGGCGGCGGCGGGCGCGGAGCGGGCCCGCGCGGGCCCCGGATGGGCTCCGCGGGCCGCGGCGGCGGGGAGGGCGCGGGAGGCCACGTGGCGGACGCGGATTGGACGAGGGGGCACGGGGCGGACGTGTCCGGCACCGGGCGGACGCGTCCGGCGGCGGAGAGGGAAAAATCTAGGGTTTCGGGCGATTTGATCCGCGAATTTCGGGGGAGGGGCTAGTTTTATAGGTAGAGGGAGCTAGGAGAGTCCAAATGAGGAGCGGTTTTCGCCCACACGATCGTGATCGAACGACCGAGAGCATGGAGGGGAGTTAGATGGGTTTTGGGCCAGTTTGGAAGGGGTGTTGGGCTGCAAAGAGAGAGGGGCTTTACGGTTACCCGGTTAACCGTTGGAGTATCAAACGACCTCCAAATGACACGAAACTTGACAGGAGGTCTACCGGTGGTATACCAAGGCCGCTTGGCAAGGCTCGGTCCATTCCGAGAACGTTTAACACCCGCACACGAAGAGAGGCAAGAAGGGGACGCCGGATGACATAGGAGTGCCGGATCGCGAAACGGACAACGGGGAAAAGGCTCGGATGCATGAGACGAACACGTATGCAAAATGAGATGCACATGATGACATGATAAAATGCAGATGATGACATGGCAAAATGCAACACGCAAGCAAATGACATGGCAACGACGTCGAACAACTGGCAGACACCTGGCGCATCGAACTCGGGGCGTTACAACACTCCTCCACTAACAAGAGATCTCGTCCCGAGATCTTAGGACCGAGACAGAAGAGAAAAAAGGATGAGGTGAAACAAGAACTGAAGAGAATAAGCAAAGAGTCGAGAGCACTCGAGAAGAAGAGAGGAACGACGAGAATCGAAAACTCACGGAATCAAATAGGCTATGAAAGAACTCCGGTTAGAACGAGATAAGAAACGATTAAGACTGAAAGGATTAAGGCAGCACTCCGGTTGAACAAGGAAGGAAAAGAACATGAGCTTCACAAGATGGGATGGCACTTGATGAGATGAACAACGCAATGCCTCCGGAAGAATTGAAATAGTGGAATGAAAAGAACTTAGAAGGAAGGATTGAACGGAATTGAATATCTGAGGAGAACAAAGAAATGCAAAACTCCACTTCAGAAGAAAATGAAGAATTATTTGCGCTTCGAGACGCGAGAAGAAAAGATACTTGAACTCCACCGACAAGAATCTTGATGAACTCTAGAAGAAAGAATTAAATCATGGATTACCACCATGAAGAACTCCGGTAACAAAAGGATGACGAGATAAAATGAAGGATGAAAGAATAAGATTAAAGCCTTGCGGTGATTTAGATGGAGGTTCCGACAAAATGACCGAGGAAATTGAACTCCGGAAAAAGAAAAGATGGAGAACACTTGGAATTAGAATTTATTCATCAAGAACAAACTCCGAAGGAAGGGATTACTCACTTGGATGAAATAAAAATAAGATTTATTGTATGCTTATCCTTCATCAAATTTAATTGATGACCAGCAATGGAATTTGCATATTACTTATTCTTCTTGAAAAGGATTGAGAAGTGACATATCACAAACTTGAGAAGGTCTTCATGAACCACCCGTAGGATTGGAAAGAACGAATTGGATTAATATGATGACAAAGGAAAAAGAATTCGAATGAACCACCGTAAGAATTTGAAAATGACTGATGAAAGAGAATGAATCACCGGAAGAATTAGAAGAACAATTATGCTAGAGGGGATTTAGATGCAAAAGAACAAGGAGATCACGAGCTGATTAAAGAACACTTGAACGAATCACCGGGATAAATAGAGAACGATAACTGGAATGATGGCCTCCGATGAAAAGAAACGGGAAAACAACTTCTGACATACTCCGGATGGATAAGAAAGAATAACTAACAAATGGAATAATTCGAGAGGATGATATGAAGCTAGAACCACGAATCTTCGAGAGAACGGGCAAGATTTAGAGGAAAACTCTTCTTCACTCCTCAAATGACGACGGAAAACACCACCAATATAACTGAGATACTCCGGGAGAATAAAAAGCGAAGAGGTTGAGCCAACCATGAAAAGAATTTGAACGAGATCTTGGAGACGGCATGTGACTGATGGAATCCATTGTTACGTCATACTTGAAAAGAATTGAGAATAGCTCCGGGAAGAAGAGGGTGGGAGGGCAGGAAAAACAAAGGCAACTTGGAAGGGAGAATCGACGAATAACTTGAAGAGAAAACACCGGTTGAAATCATTGAGGAAAGAAGGCAAAGACTTCGCACAAGTAGGATGGATACTCGATTACAGACTCCGGTTCTGAGAAGAAGAAGGGTGGGCGGGTGGGAAAAGAAAACAACTAAGGATAACTTCGTTGAGAGCAAATTGAGGATTGAACTTGCAAAGATGAAGAGGCTCGAGTCAACTGACGAGAAATGCACCGGATGAAAAGAGCCGAGGAACAACGATCGGAAAACCAACTGCGTGATCCTAAAGAAAATTTGAAAGGGAAGAGAAGTAATTTAAAACACCTATGCCAAGATTCCTCACCAGAGCGACGAAGGGGACTGAGGAGTAAAAAGAATTTCTACTCTTCGATATAACTAGACTCCGAAAACAGTTTTCTTCTAGACTCAACAATGGCCAAACTACACGATCAAACAAGGGGGCTCCTAGGGTCGGTCGAGGCTCTGATACCAACTTGTCACGCCCAATATGCGACCCTATCCAAAAGGAACTCGAAGGTCCCACCAAGGATAGACCCGCATATTGAAACGCTTTTGCAAGGTGGATATCATTACATCAACATTACATAATAGATGGGGATACATACATAAGGCATACAATGCCACACGAATACAACATCATCATACAAAAGAGCAACATCCGACTACAGATGAAACATGAACAGAAACTCAAACGACATCCACCCTGCTAGCCCAGGCTGCCGACCTGGAACCTATTCCCTGATCGAATAAGAAGCAGAAGAAGAACTCAACGCAAGCAAGCATCACTCTCGCGTCATGATCATCGCACAACCTGTACCTGCAACTGTTGTTGTAGTAATCTGTGAGCCACGAGGACTCAGCAATCCCATTACCATGGGTATCAAGACTAGCAAAGCTTAATAGGAAAGGAAAGGGTAAAGTGGTGAGGTTGCAGCAGCGACTAAGCATAATATGGTGGCTAACATACGCAAATCAGAGCGAGAAGAGAACAAGCGGAACGGTCGTGAAGCTAGCAATGATCAAGAAGTGATCCTGAACTCCTACTTACGTCAAACATAACCCAGAAACCGTGTTCACTTCCCGGACTGCGCCAAAAAGAGACCATCACGGCTACACACACGGTTGATGCGTTTTAATTCGGATCAGGTGTCAAGTTATCTACAACCGGACATTAACAAATTCCCATCTGCTTATAACCGTAGGCACGACTTTCGAAAGATTATACCCTGCAGGGGTGTCCCAACTTAGCCCATGATAAGCTCTCGCGATCAACGAAGGAATAGACCTTCTCCCAGGATGACCCGATCAGACTCGGAATCCCGGTTTACAAGACATTTCGACAATGGTAAAACAAGACCAGCAAGACCGCCCGATGCGCCGACAATCCCGATAGGAGCTGCACATATCTCATTCTCAGGGCAACACCGGATGAGACTGGCTACGAGTAAAACCAGACCTCGAGTTGCCCCGAGGGGGCCCCGCAGGCGGCTCGGTTCGGACCAACACTTAGACAAGCACTGGCCCGGGGGGCTGAAATAAAAATGACCCTCGGGTTGGCCAACCCAAGGGAAACGGTAGGTGGTGGTGAGGCAAATGGTAAAACCAAGGTTGGGCCTTGCTAGAGGAGTTTTATTCAAAGCAAACTTTCAAGGGGGTCCCATAAATCACCCGACCGCGTAAGGAACGCAAAATCCGGGAACATAACACCGGTAAGACGGAAACTAGGGCGGCAAGAGTGGAATAAAACACTAGGCAAAAGGCCGAGTCTTCCACCCTTTACCAAGTATATAGATGCATTAATAATATAAGAGATATTGTGATATCCCAACCAAAATCCTGTTCACCATGGAGAAATCTTCAACTTCACCTGCAACTAGCAACGCTATAAGAGGGCTGAGCAAAGCGGTAACATAGCCAAAACAACGGTTTGCATAGGAAAGGTGTCAAAGGTTAGAGGTTCATGGCAATTTGGGATGGCTTGATAAACAGGTGATAGGTAGCGCAACATAGCGATAGAACGTAACAACTAGCATAGCAATGATAGTAGTGAGATCCAGGGTAGCGGTCATCTTGCCTGAAATCCCACAAGGAAGAAGAACGAGTCCATGAAGAAGATAAGCCACGAAGACGAACCAAGCGTAGATGAACGAATCCTCACGATCGCAACGGAAACAGGAACTATCGTAAAGAAGCACACAACATAGTAAACACACCACACATGAACAAGGCATGATGCACAACAAGCATGATGCATGACAAAGCTACAAGAAGCTACCCATGGCAAGAGATGATGCAAAACAAGAGCAACACACTAAGGCAAGTTTAAATGAGGCCGGGAACAACATATAACAATACCGGTAAGTTCTCATATGCATATTTCGAAATTAGTCCAGATCTGAAGAAATCTTATGTTCAAGTTGTTAAACAGTAAGTTAAGATGCACAACGATGATCTACACGAGATTCTAGTCAAGTTACACATAAAGTTCAATTAGTTCAGAGCTACGGACTAGAAGATATGAGCAAAACAAGTTAAACATGGCATTGATGCAGAATGCACCCAAACATCAAGCAAACACCTCAAAACAAGGATGCAACATGATAATATGAAGCTACATGCAAAATCAAGCAAGTTTCATATAGAGCACACTCAAAACGGAGCAACGGTTCAAACACATGCACACTATACAAGTTTAAAGGACAAGCTGTCCAAAACAGCAACTAGGCATATTGCAAGCATCAAAACAACACGCTACAGCATCTTAACATAATAACAAAAGGCATGGGCATGATTTACAGGTAAAGCATAACAAAACATGAACACTGAACTATCTCTAGAAATCACTAGAACATGTCCAAACACACATGGTAAGATTGCAAGTTATAACAATTTCAGACTTTGCAGAAAATAACATCACGATGCAATGTTTAGAGCTATGAAACAACATGTTACAGGAACTTATCATGGAAAACAAAGGCATGGCATGAATCTACTAATTCCATAGAACAAGAGTCCCTTACTGACCATAAGCCAAAAAGGATCGGAAAATATGATGGCACCCACGTAAACATGGCAAGTTATATTACAGATTCAAACATGGCAGAAACAGAATTATGAAGGCATGTAAATGAGCTTGTGCAACTCACTACAGAGCAAAACATGGCATGGAAAGGCACCCAACAGTAAGAAGGCATGTTTGTGAATCTAAGCATGGAAATAGCAAGGTCATAGGGTGCATGAATCACTAGGAAAATACATGGAAACAACTGAACTTAATGTTAACAGGCTGACAGCAACATTATGAAGCAACTTTAGAGCAAGATATGAACAAGCTACAACAAGCTATAATTGTAACCAGGGGCATGTATGGTTAGAGGATGACATCTAGATCAAAATATGTTTATAGAACATCTCCAGATTATGCATAGATTGATTAGTAGCAACATGTTTATATATCATCACGAAATAACAGATTCAGCCTACCAAAACAGCAACATCATGTACCCTACTTAACAAGCTCGACTCACTGACCACAAGTCATTGCATGACAAGATAAGCATAGCATCATCAAGAAGACATGTTTATGTAACCAACCAAGGCAAGAACAAGTCCATAGCATGCAAGGATCAACTATAGCAAGCTTGGCCAAATTGAATAACATGTAAACAATCTGCCAGGAAACATTTTGAAGCAAAAGTAGAGCACTCAAATGACATGCTAGACTACTCCATAATTGCAACAAAGGGCATTAATGGATAGATAATAACCTATTGTTCAAAACACCCTTACTGAAGTATCTCAAAATATGCATGGATATCTCTGTAGCATCAAGTTTACATGGCATCAAAATAACAGCAGAACAGGGATTAAAATCAGCAACATCACGATGCCTTGTTTGCATGCTTGTGCTAGTCACCACATTGATCACAAAAATACATGGTAAGCACCTCCGTAAAGAAGACATAGAATAGTTCAAAACACATGTAGACATCAACCTCATAGGATGCACACATAAATCATGGCAAAAATGACAAAAGAGCTTGTTCTGATAACAGACAGCAGAAAACATCATGAAGCACTCTTACAATGATGATTCGGGCATCTAGATGACCTCAAATGAATAGGATGCAATGTAATGAAATGATATACTCGTCGAGACAAACAATTTAACATATTACACGGACGAAATGGAGCTACGGATGCAGAGATACGAAGGCATGAACATGGCATGAAAATTACACAGAAACGGGGACTTAGCAGATTTGGACCTCGGGGGGAAATTTGGACGACGGGATCCCGCGGGCCGTTTGGATGGTCGGGCGGGGGATCTCATCCCACCCGCCGGATCCGGTGATGAGGCGGCCGGCGACGGCGGCCGGAGGGTGGGGTGGCACCGGAGGAGGCCGGGCAAGGCCGGAGGGCGGCGGCGCGGGGCGGAGGACGTCGAGGCGACGGGGCACGGGGTGAGCTCAGGCGGCCGGCGCGGGAGGCGGCACAGCGAGCCGGGGAGCCGGGCGCCGCGGGAATGGCGGCGACGGCGGCGGCCGGGGGCGACGAAGGCGGAGCGGGGCGGCACAGGAGATCCCGGGCGGCGGCGGGGCCGGCTCGGGGAAGGCGCGGGGCAAGCGGCGGGCGGGCGGCGGCGGGCGCGGAGCGGGCCCGCGCGGGCCCCGGATGGGCTCCGCGGGCCGCGGCGGCGGGGAGGGCGCGGGAGGCCATGTGGCGGACGCGGATTGGACGAGGGGGCACGGGGCGGACGTGTCCGGCACCGGGCGGACGCGTCCGGCGGCGGAGAGGGAAAAATCTAGGGTTTCGGGCGATTTGATCCGCGAATTTCGGGGGAGGGGCTAGTTTTATAGGTAGAGGGAGCTAGGAGAGTCCAAATGAGGAGCGGTTTTCGCCCACACGATCGTGATCGAACGACCGAGAGCATGGAGGGGAGTTAGATGGGTTTTGGGCCAGTTTGGAAGGGGTGTTGGGCTGCAAAGAGAGAGGGGCTTTACGGTTACCCGGTTAACCGTTGGAGTATCAAACGACCTCCAAATGACACGAAACTTGACAGGAGGTCTACCGGTGGTATACCAAGGCCGCTTGGCAAGGCTCGGTCCATTCCGAGAACGTTTAACACCCGCACACGAAGAGAGGCAAGAAGGGGACGCCGGATGACATAGGAGTGCCGGATCGCGAAACGGACAACGGGGAAAAGGCTCGGATGCATGAGACGAACACGTATGCAAAATGAGATGCACATGATGACATGATAAAATGCAGATGATGACATGGCAAAATGCAACACGCAAGCAAATGACATGGCAACGACGTCGAACAACTGGCAGACACCTGGCGCATCGAACTCGGGGCGTTACAACACTCCTCCACTAACAAGAGATCTCGTCCCGAGATCTTAGGACCGAGACAGAAGAGAAAAAAGGATGAGGTGAAACAAGAACTGAAGAGAATAAGCAAAGAGTCGAGAGCACTCGAGAAGAAGAGAGGAACGACGAGAATCGAAAACTCACGGAATCAAATAGGCTATGAAAGAACTCCGGTTAGAACGAGATAAGAAACGATTAAGACTGAAAGGATTAAGGCAGCACTCCGGTTGAACAAGGAAGGAAAAGAACATGAGCTTCACAAGATGGGATGGCACTTGATGAGATGAACAACGCAATGCCTCCGGAAGAATTGAAATAGTGGAATGAAAAGAACTTAGAAGGAAGGATTGAACGGAATTGAATATCTGAGGAGAACGAAGAAATGCAAAACTCCACTTCAGAAGAAAATGAAGAATTATTTGCGCTTTGCGACGCGAGAAGAAAAGATACTTGAACTCCACCGACAAGAATCTTGAGGAACTCTAGAAGAAAGAATTAAATCATGGATTACCACCATGAAGAACTCCGGTAACAAAAGGATGACGAGATAAAATGAAGGATGAAAGAATAAGATTAAAGCCTTGCGGTGATTTAGATGGAGGTTCCGACAAAATGACCGAGGAAATTGAACTCCGGAAAAAGAAAAGATGGAGAACACTTGGAATTAGAATTTATTCATCAAGAACAAACTCCGAAGGAAGGGATTACTCACTTGGATGAAATAAAAATAAGATTTATTGTATGCTTATCCTTCATCAAATTTAATTGATGACCAGCAATGGAATTTGCATATTACTTATTCTTCTTGAAAAGGATTGAGAAGTGACATATCACAAACTTGAGAAGGTCTTCATGAACCACCCGTAGGATTGGAAAGAACGAATTGGATTAATATGATGACAAAGGAAAAAGAATTCGAATGAACCACCGTAAGAATTTGAAAATGACTGATGAAAGAGAATGAATCACCGGAAGAATTAGAAGAACAATTATGCTAGAGGGGATTTAGATGCAAAAGAACAAGGAGATCACGAGCTGATTAAAGAACACTTGAACGAATCACCGGGATAAATAGAGAACGATAACTGGAATGGTGGCCTCCGATGAAAAGAAACGGGAAAACAACTTCTGACATACTCCGGATGGATAAGAAAGAATAACTAACAAATGGAATAATTCGAGAGGATGATATGAAGCTAGAACCACGAATCTTCGAGAGAACGGGCAAGATTTAGAGGAAAACTCTTCTTCACTCCTCAAATGACGACGGAAAACACCACCAATATAACTGAGATACTCCGGGAGAATAAAAAGCGAAGAGGTTGAGCCAACAATGAAAAGAATTTGAACGAGATCTTGGAGACGGCATGTGACTGATGGAATCCATTGTTACGTCATACTTTAAAAGAATTGAGAATAGCTCCGGGAAGAAGAGGGTGGGAGGGCAGGAAAAACAAAGGCAACTTGGAAGGGAGAATCGACGAATAACTTGAAGAGAAAACACCGGTTGAAATCATTGAGGAAAGAAGGCAAAGACTTCGCACAAGTAGGATGGATACTCGATTACAGACTCCGGTTCTGAGAAGAAGAAGGGTGGGCGGGTGGGAAAAGAAAACAACTAAGGATAACTTCGTTGAGAGCAAATTGAGGATTGAACTTGCAAAGATGAAGAGGCTCGAGTCAACTGACGAGAAATGCACCGGATGAAAAGAGCCGAGGAACAACGATCGGAAAACCAACTGCGTGATCCTAAAGAAAATTTGAAAGGGAAGAGAAGTAATTTAAAACACCTATGCCAAGATTCCTCACCAGAGCGACGAAGGGGACTGAGGAGTAAAAAGAATTTCTACTCTTCGATATAACTAGACTCCGAAAACAGTTTTCTTCTAGACTCAACAATGGCCAAACTACACGATCAAACAAGGGGGCTCCTAGGGTCGGTCGAGGCTCTGATACCAACTTGTCACGCCCAATATGCGACCCTATCCAAAAGGAACTCGAAGGTCCCACCAAGGATAGACCCGCATATTGAAACGCTTTTGCAAGGTGGATATCATTACATCAACATTACATAATAGATGGGGATACATACATAAGGCATACAATGCCACACGAATACAACATCATCATACAAAAGAGCAACATCCGACTACGGATGAAACATGAACAGAAACTCAAACGACATCCACCCTGCTAACCCAGGCTGCCGACCTGGAACCTATTCCCTGGTCGAATAAGAAGCAGAAGAAGAACTCAACGAAAGCAAGCATCACTCTCGCGTCATGATCATCGCACAACCTGTACCTGCAACTGTTGTTGTAGTAATCTGTGAGCCACGAGGACTCAGCAATCCCATTACCATGGGTATCAAGACTAGCAAAGCATAATAGGAAAGGAAAGGGTAAAGTGGTGAGGTTGCAGCAGCGACTAAGCATAATATGGTGGCTAACATACGCAAATCAGAGCGAGAAGAGAACAAGCGGAACGGTCGTGAAGCTAGCAATGATCAAGAAGTGATCCTGAACTCCTACTTACGTCAAACATAACCCAGAAACCGTGTTCACTTCCCGGACTGCGCCAAAAAGAGACCATCACGGCTACACACACGGTTGATCCGTTTTAATTCGGATCAGGTGTCAAGTTATCTACAACCGGACATTAACAAATTCCCATCTGTTTATAACCGTAGGCACGACTTTCGAAAGATTATACCCTGCAGGGGTGTCCCAACTTAGCCCATGATAAGCTCTCGCGATCAACGAAGGAATAGACCTTCTCCCAGGAAGACCCGATCAGACTCGGAATCCCGGTTTACAAGACATTTCGACAATGGTAAAACAAGACCAGCAAGACCGCCCGATGCGCCGACAATCCCGATAGGAGCTGCACATATCTCATTCTCAGGGCAACACCGGATGAGACAGGCTACGAGTAAAATGAGACCTCGAGTTGCCCCGAGGGGGCCCCGCAGGCGGCTCGGTTCGGACCAACACTTAGACAAGCACTGGCCCGGGGGGGGGGGCTGAAATAAAAATGACCCTCGGGTTGGCCAACCCAAGGGAAACGGTAGGTGGTGGTGAGGCAAATGGTAAAACCAAGGTTGGGCCTTGCTAGAGGAGTTTTATTCAAAGCGAACTTTCAAGGGGGTCCCATAAATCACCCGACCGCGTAAGGAACGCAAAATCCGGGAACATAACACCGGTAAGACGGAAACTAGGGCGGCAAGAGTGGAATAAAACACTAGGCAAAAGGCCGAGTCTTCCACCCTTTACCAAGTATATAGATGCATTAATAATATAAGAGATATTGTGATATCCCAACCAAAATCCTGTTCACCATGGAGAAATCTTCAACTTCACCTGCAACTAGCAACGCTATAAGAGGGCTGAGCAAAGCGGTAACATAGCCAAAACAACGGTTTGCATAGGAAAGGTGTCAAAGGTTAGAGGTTCATGGCAATTTGGGATGGCTTGATAAATAGGTGATAGGTAGCGCAGCATAGCGATAGAACGTAACAACTAGCATATCAATGATAGTAGTGAGATCCAGGGTAGCGGTCATCTTGCCTGAAATCCCACAAGGAAGAAGAACGAGTCCATGAAGAAGATGAAGCCACGAAGACGAACCAAGCGTAGATGAACGAATCCTCACGATCGCAACGAAAACAGGAACTATCGTAAAGAAGCACACAACATAGTAAACACACCACACATGAACAAGGCATGATGCACAACAAGCATGATGCATGACAAAGCTACAAGAAGCTACCCATGGCAAGAGATGATGCAAAACAAGAGCAACACACTAAGGCAAGTTTAAATGAGGCCGGGAACAACATATAACAATACTGGTAAGTTCTCATATGCATATTTCGAAATTAGTCCAGATCTGAAGAAATCTTATGTTCAAGTTGTTAAACAGTAAGTTAAGATGCACAACGATGATCTACACGAGATTCTAGTCAAGTTACACATAAAGTTCAATTAGTTCAGAGCTACGGACTAGAAGATATGAGCAAAACAAGTTAAACATGGCATTGATGCAGAATGCACCCAAACATCAAGCAAACACCTCAAAACAAGGATGCAACATGATAATATGAAGCTACATGCAAAATCAAGCAAGTTTCATATAGAGCACACTCAAAACGGAGCAACGGTTCAAACACATGCACACTATACAAGTTTAAAGGACAAGCTGTCCAAAACAGCAACTAGGCATATTGCAAGCATCAAAACAACACGCTACAGCATCTTAACATAATAACAAAAGGCATGGGCATGATTTACAGGTAAAGCATAACAAAACATGAACACTGAACTATCTCTAGAAATCACTAGAACATGTCCAAACACACATGGTAAGATTGCAAGTTATAACAATTTCAGACTTTGCAGAAAATAACATCACGATGCAATGTTTAGAGCTATGAAACAACATGTTACAGGAACTTATCATGGAAAACAAAGGCATGGCATGAATCTACTAATTGCATAAAACTAGAGTCCCTTACTGACCATAAGCCAAAAAGGATCAGAAAATATTATGGCACCCACGTAAACATGGCAAGTTATATTACAAATTCAAACATGGCAGAAACAGAATTATGAAGGCATGTAAATGAGCTTGTGCAACTCACTACAGAGCAAAACATGGCATGGCAAGGCACCCAACAGTAAGAAGGCATGTTTGTGAAGCTAAGCATGGAAATAGCAAGGTCATAGGGTGCATGGATCACTAGGAAAACACATGGAAACAACTGAACTTAATGTTAATAGGCTGACAGCAACATTATGAAGCAACTTTAGAGCAAGATATGAACAAGCTACAGCAAGCTATAATTGTAACCAGGGGCATGTATGGTTAGAGGATGACATGTAGACCAAAACATGTTTATAGAACATCTCCAGATTATGAATAGAATGATTAGTAGCAACATGTTTATATAGCATCACGAAATAACAGATTCAGCCTAGCAAAACAGCAACATCATGTACCCTACTTAACAAGCTTGACTCACTGACCACAAGTCATTGCATGACAAGATAAGCATAGCATCATCAAGAAGACATGTTTATGTAACTAACTAAGGCGAGAACAAGTCCATAGCATGCAAGGATCAACTATAGCAAGCTTGGCCAAATTGAATAACATGTAAACAATCTGCCAGGAAACATTTTGAAGCAAAAGTAGAGCACTCAAATGACATGCTAGACTACTCCATAATTGCAACAGAGGGCATTAATGGATAGACAATAACCTATTGTTCAAAACACCCATACTGAACTATCTCAAAATATGCATGGATCTCTCTGTAGCATCAAGTTTACATGGCATCAAAATAACAGCAGAACAGGGATTAAAATCAGCAACATCACGATCCCTAGTTTGCATGCTTGTGCTAGTCACCACATTGATCACAAAAATACATGGTAAGCACCTCTGTAAAGAAGACATAGCATAGTTCAAAACACATGTAGATATAAACCTCATAGGGTGCACACATCAATCATGGCAAAAATGACAAAAGAGCTCGTTCTGATAACAGACAGTAGAAAACATCATGAAGCACTCTAACAACGATGGTTCGGGCATCTAGATGACCTCAAATGAATAGGATGCAATGGAATGAAATGATGTACTCGTCGAGGTGAACAATTTAACATATTACAAGGACGAAACGGAGTTACGGATGTAGAGATACGAAGGCATGAACATGGCATTAAAATTACACAGAAACGGGGACTTAGCAGATTTGGACCTCGGGGGGAAAAGTGGACGACGGGATCCCGCGGGCCGTTTGGATGGTCGGGCGGGTGGATCTCATCCCACCCGCCGGATCCCGTGACGAGGCGGCCGGCGACGGCGGCCGGAGGGCGGGGCGGCACCGGAGGAGGCCGGGGAAAACCGGAGGGTGGCGGCGTGGGGCGGAGGACGTCGAGGCGATGGGGCACGGGGCGAGCTAAGGCGGCTGGCGTGGGAGGCGGCTCGGCGAGCCGGGGAGCCGGGCGCCGCGGGAATGGCGGAGACGGCGGCGGCCGGTGGCGACGAAGGCGGAGCGGGGCGGCAGAGGAGATCCTGGGCGGCGGCGGCGGCGCTTCGCGGCCGGGGCGAGGAGGCGGCGGCCGGCGCGGGGCGGGCGGAGCCCGGCGGCGGCGGGGCCGGCTCGGGGTAGGCGCGGGGCAGGCGGCGGGCGGGCGGCGGCGGGCGTGGAGCGGGCCCGCGCGGGCCCCGGATGGGCTCCGCGGGCCGCGGCAGCGGGGAGGTCGCGGGAGCCCACGTGGCGGACGCGGATTGGACGAGGGGGCGCGGGGCGGACGTGTCCAGCGCCGGGCGGATGCGTCCGGCGGCGGAGAGGGAAAAATCTAGGGTTTCGGGCGATTTGATCCACGAATTTTGGGGGAGGGGCTAGTTTTATAGGTAGAGGGAGCTAGGAGTCTAAATGAGGAGCGGTTTTCACCCACACGATCGTGATCGAATGATCGAGAGCATGGAGGGGAGTTAGATGGGTTTTGGGCCAGTTTGGAAGGGGTGTTGGGCTGCAAAGAAAGAGGGGCTTTACAGTTACCCAGTTAACCGTTGGAGTATCAAACGACCTCCAAATGGCACGAAACTTGACAGGCGGTCTACCGGTGGTATACCAAGGCCGCTTGGCAAGGCTCGGTCCATTCCGAGAATGTTTAACACCCGCACACAAAGAGAGGCAAGAAGGGGACGCCGGATGACATAGAAGTGCCGGATCGCGAAACGGACAACGGGGAAAAGGCTCGGATGCATGAGATGAACACGTATGCAAAATGAGATGCACATGATGACATGATAAAATGCAGATGATGACATGGCAAAATGCAACACGCAAGCAAATGACATGGCAACGACGTCGAACAACTGGCAGACACCTGGCGCATCGAACTTGGGGCGTTACAGCTGGATATGGTTGGACCCCTTAAAGGGGGAAGCCACAAGAAAAAATACTTATTGGTCATGGTAGAGAAGTTCGCCAAATAGATAGAAGTCGAACCAGTGAATACGGTCGAATTCGGGCCAGTAATAGACTTTATATCCGGGGTCGTACACCGATACGGTGTCCCCCACAGCATCATCACCGATAATGGCTCAAATTTCACGGCCGATGAGGTGAAAGCTTGGTGCGGGAAAATGGGCATTAAGCTCGACTATGCTTCCATCTACCATCCTCAAACAAATGGCCAGGTTGAACAGGCAAACGGTCTCATCATGAGCAGCATCAAACCCGGACTAGTGCGATCCTTGACAGAGTCGGACACTCATTGGGCCAAGGAGCTGGACTCCGTACTCTGGGGGCTGCGGACCACGCCGAATTGCACCACCGGAGATACACCATTTTTTATGGTGTACGGTGTGGAAGCAGTACTACCTTGCGACATAATACATGATTCGCCACGTGTACGCATGTACGAAGAGAAGGAAGCCGAGTTAGATCGGCAGGATAACTTGGACGCCCTGGAGGAGAAGCGTGATGTCGCTAAGGCCCGCTCCGCATTCTATCAGCAATAGGCTCGACGATACCAAAGCAGAGAAGTGCGGCCAAAACTTATAATATTGGCGAGCTCGTTCTATGCTTACCGGAGAAAAAGAAGGACATGCTCAAACCCAAGTTGGAAGGTCCCTTCGTCATTGACAAAGTTCTCATCGGAGGAGCGTACCGCTTATGTAATGCGTCCGATAACAGACTCGAGCCGAACCCATGGAACGCGGCCAGACTTCGGAGATTCTACGCCTAGCGCCGAACTCAGTGTTTGTCTCCTTACCTCCCCCTTTTTTAATTATGCTCCATCCCTTTTCCTTTCTCGATCTTTTTCTCTTCACACAAAGTATTTAATACAGTGCGGACTCCCGGATTATTCCGGCCGCACTATGTGTGTAAGCAATACCTGGGGGCTTCCTATACGGAAGCTAAACATAACTTACTCTAAAATGCTTTTTCCCATCACACATGTGTTTTCCATGTGTGCCTTTTCTTCACCATTATATGCATCGATATGACTTAAGATGTGGCCAAGCTGGGTTGCCTGGCTCCTGTGTTTATGACCTACGTTCCCGTTAATTCGGCTAGGGCATAAGGGGAGCACCTCTGCGATTGTTACTGCTGGTTCAGCCGGATGTGTACCTCAGACTGGGTGAAGCCGAAAGCTAGTTTCCTTAAGAGAATATTCGATCGGTGAACAAAAGATGTCTTTGTTTATCATAACATAAATCACAAGAAGTTTTGTATCCTGCGCCATGGTTCGCAGTTCGGACATGTGCCTTGTCGCATGCCTAACCAGGGAAAGGAACCCTTAACGGAACTATTCTCCCTGGAAGATGTTTCTTACTATCCATGTAATATAATATAACTAGTTGGGTACTTGTCTGTTCAAGCACTTATGACCCCTACGCCTGGTCTCCACGCATACTCCGGTTTTGTATAACCGAGTGGGTATTCGGACACACCCCGGATTGTAGGATCCAGGGGCTGAAGCGAAAAGGTCCACCATGACAAATGATTTCAAACCGACTAGGGGTTACTTATGTCCATCGAATTACACAGTCACTTGGACTGACTATATTCCTCCTCTATACCATCCAACAGGCTATCTAGATTACAATCCTGTTGAGAATACTTCGCGGCTAACGCCACCTGGTCATATACCAGATTCACGGGAATTTCTTGCCCATCTGGCCCTGCCAGTCCGACTTCGGCCATATGGTTCGGGTCCAGCTTGGTGTAGTGCGTCTTCACCATAGCCCATGCTTCCCTTGCACCCTGCCGGCAGGCTGACATCTTCCACAGTCGGAAGCGCCGCCGTGCTCCTTGAAGCATGTCCACAAGCTCTCCCATGCCATTCGGCAGGAAGCTTAATAGCCACAAGGCTTGCGCTACGCCCCGCATTGCCTGCAGAGCTTGCTTGTGCAGCTGTGAGAGGTCTTGCAGTAAATCGCCTGCAGATGCGGGCATCTCCTCCTCGGGGCGACCCGTCAGCATTCCTACAAGCAAAACTCTTTCAATATACTTCCTCGCCAAACTATGCTATAGTTCGTCTAGGCACTTACCATAAATGCCACGGCGAAGCCTTTTGTTCTCCTTCATGGAGTCCGCCAGCTACGCACGGACGTCTTTCAATTCCACGTTCAGCCGAACATTGGCATGTTGGAGAGTATTCTTCTACTGCTTAACTTGCGTAAGAATGTGCTCGCCAGCCTTTATTTGCCTCTGGAGATGCGACTCGTCATCCCTCCCGCCCTCCGGATTTACTCCGGGGTTACCTGCAGAATTTTCTATTAAACTCGTCATATCAGCTAGTTGCCAACTGGTATATTTTTGTACAATCGAGATAAATGTTACCAGATGAGGCCTTCTGGGATTCCTCTAGCTTGGCAACCGTGGCGCTCAGTTGGGTCTTACACTCTTCTAGCTCCCGAGACAATTACTCATTCTTATCTACAAGAACATGCGCATAAATATATACTTAGAACTGTTCTGCCAACCGTTTCAAGTCTCAGGGGCTACTGCTATACATGCTTATGAAACTTTCTTACCCGTATATCTTTGGTATGCTGGTCCGTCACCCGGGCGAGCCCGCCTTGAGCAGCTCGGATGTATGCGTCTCCCGAATGTAAAGCATTAAATGCCTCTTCGGAAAAGATGTTGTTGTGAAGCACGGCCCGTCAACACCGGTGATTCATGGCGCTCTCTACTTCGAAATTCGTGGCAGAGAGCATGTCTACATCCTCTGTCGGAGGATTATGCGGCATCGGCCCTACATCCGCCTCCTCTCTCAAAGTCGGTTCTGGAGCCCGACTGGTGGAGGCGTGGTTGGCAGGATCCCCGAATATAGTCTGGATACTCCTCTTCCTGCCAGGATGTAAAGGGCGTTGTTATACTTCAAATAACAATAATTACATGACAGGTTGTTTCCTTACCTCTGTAGAGGCGTGTCGGCCCTAACCGCCTTCCTCTTGAGCCTACCCAATCCGGACGCCTGTGGCTAACGGGTCCCAAGGGGCTAGGCCCTGCGCTCCGAACGTCGCCTCTGCAAAAATACAACGCTTCAGGGATAAGGCGTGACATCAGGAAAGAGTCCTCTTCGGGGGATTGAGTCTTCGGCTTGGCTTACACGCGACGAAGGTAGCAGTCTGGGATAATCAACAGTAATAGCCATTGAGGCGCCGTCACGGCTCGCCCGATAAAATACCGTCGACAAGCTCCACGGCCGCATCTGGGTCTTCTTCGAGTCCTGGATCCAGGGCCCTTTCGGGGTCATCTGGCTGCGGGGAAGGGCTGGAGATTGCTTCTACGGCCCTCCTCAGTTCCTCCTCGGAAATATCGAGGCAGGTAAACTTAGCAAAGAACGCCATGATAAGTGAAGCGGGAAAATAAATGACGACTTACCCAGTTTGGGGGATTGTACATGGAGAATCCGTCCCGCGGTTTGATATGAAGGAAGTCTTCCTCTTCTCCTTTGTATAGATCGGACCATATCCTTGCCAGAGCAGTGGCGGAGTCCGGACCCATACGACCACAATGGGTGGCATCGCCTATCCCGTTGAAATGCCACATGGGATTTCCCCGATATTGAAGCGGCTGCACTCCCCGCATTATGCATATTGCCATGATCTCGACTATCGTCAGTCCGGATTTGGCCAGTAACTTTATTCTACTCATCAGGAAATGTATTTCCCTGGTATCCTCTTCTTGGGGGCCTCGGGGGCGCCAGCTTAGGCGTGCCCTCGGCGAGGCGTTACTGAACTTGGGGAGTCCTATCCGGACTGGATCTGGAAGGGGAGCGTCGTCAATATAACACCACTCTGAAGCCCAGTTCTCTAGAGCCTTCTTGGGAGTGCCGGATAGGTATCCGGTCTCGGCGATACACCATACTTCGGCCCTGCCCACTTGACATAGGGACTCTCCCTGGTTGCGGGGGACAAGGCAGAACAGCTTCTTCCACAAACCGAAATGAGCCTCGCAGCCTAGAAATAGCTCACAAAGGGCGACATACCCTGCTATATGTAGTACGGAGGCTGGGGTAAAATTGTGCAACTGGAGGCCGTAGAACTCCAGGAGCCCACGAAGGAATGCATGAATAGGAAACCCGACGCCCCTTAATAGATGCGGAATGAGGTATATTCGCTCCTCTGGAGACGGATTAGGGGATCTCTCCGCTTGTTCTCTGCCATCATAGGTGGCTATTCTGGATCGGACTGGGACCATGAACGCCGGTGGGAGAAGCCCTTGGGTTTGTAACTTTATCAAACGGCTATGAGAAACTGAACACTCTCCCCAGTCCCCCGGCTTGGGGCAAGGGGAGCGAGAAGAAGAGTTGCGACGACCGGCCATGTTGGAATGGTTTTTTCGGGGTGCTCTGTTGGATGCTTGCTCGAGGAGGGAGAGTGAGGTTTGGATCTGGGAATCCCCGTCTCTTCAAATAGACGGTTAGCCCGAAGGATCGAGGGTGGCAAATGCAAAAATGCCTCGACTCCTCGCATTCACTCGACACATGGAAATGGTCATTATTGAGGCACTGAAGCCAAGGAGTACAACATTGATGAGATGTCGGACACTGTTCGTCATGATAGGTACATTGGAGTATTCGCAGAAGGAACCCGCTTTGCAATGCCAAAGACAAGACTGCGCGCCAGACTCATTGTCATTGAAGCCTGGTTCAGGGGCTATTGAGGGAGTCCTGGATTAGGGGGTATCCGGAGAGCCGGACTATATACATCGCCGGACTATTGAAGCGTGAAGATACAAGACACAAGACTCGGGCCCGTGTCCGGATGGGACTCTCCTTTGCATGGAAGGCAAGCTTGATGATCCGGATATTATATTTCCTTCCTTGTAACCAACTCCTTGTAAACCCTAGCCCTCTCCGTTGTCTATATAAACCGGAGAGGATGGCCCTTAGAAGGCCGGTCACAATTACAATCATACCATCATAGGCTAGCACTTAGGGTTTAGACTCTACGATCTCGTGGTAGATCTACTCTTGTACTACTCATATCTTCAATATTAATCAAGCAGGAAGTAGGGTTTTACCTCCATCGAGAGGGCCCGAACCTGGGTAAACATTGTGTCCCTTGCTTCCTGTTACCATCAGCCTAAGACGTACAGATCGGGACCGCCTACCCGAGATCCGCTGGTTTTGACACCGACAGTGCCTCCCTTCCCATATATAAAGGAGTGGAGGAGGGTGAGGGGGCCTACCACCCTAGGTGCGCCCCATGAGGAGTCCTACTCCCACTGGGAGTAGGACTTCCCCCTTCCCAGTGGGAGTAGGAGAGGAGAGGGAAGGAGAGAGAGGAGGAAAGGAAAGGGGGGCGGGCCGCCCCCCCTCTTTGCCCAATTCGGACTGGGGGGGAAGGGGGCGCGCGGCTGCCCTTGGCCGCCCCTCCTCTTCTCCACTAGGGTCCAATATGCCCATTAGTCTCCCCGGGGGGTTCCGGTAACCCCCCGGTACTCCCGTATATGCCCGATACTCCCCGAAACCATTCCGGTGTCCGAACATAGTCATCCAATATATCAATCTTTATGTCTCGACCATTTCGAGACTCCTCATCATGTCCGTGATCACATCCGAGACTCCGAACTACCTTCGGTACATCAAAACACATAAACTCATAATATAACCGTCATCGAACTTTAAGCGTGCAGACCCTACGGGTTCGAGAACTATGTAGACATGACTGAGACACGTCTCCGGTAAATAACCAATAGCGGAACCTGGATGCTCATGTTTGCCCCCACATATTCTATGAAGATCTTTATCGGTCAAACCACATAACAACATACGTTGTTCCCTTTGTCATCGGTATGTTACTTTCTCGAGATTCGATCGTCGGTATCTCAATACCTAGTTCAATCTCGTTACCGGCAAGTCTCTTTACTCATTATGTAATGCATCATCCCGTAACTAACTCATTAGCTACATTGCTTGCAAGGCTTATAGTGATGTGCATTACCGAGAGGGCCCATAGATACCTCTCCGACAATCGGAGTGACAAATCCTAATCTCGAAATATGTCAACTCAACAAGTACCTTCGGAGACACCTGTAGAGCACCTTTATAATCACCCAATTACGTTGTGACGTTTGGTAGCACACAAAGTATTCCTCCGGTAAGCGGTAGTTACATAATCTTGTACTCATAGGAACATGTACAAGTCATGAAGAAAGCAATAGCAACATACTAAACGATCAAGTGCTAAGCTAATGAAATGGGTCAAGTCAATCATATCATTCTCCTAATGATGTGATCCCGTTAATCAAATGACAACTCATGTCTATGGTTAGGAAACTTAACCATCTTTGATTAACGAGCTAGTCAAGTAGAGGCATACTAGTGACATTATGTTTGTCTATGTATTCACACATGTATTATGTTTCCGTTTAATACAATTCTAGCATGAATAATAAACATTTATCATGAAATAAGGAAATAAATAATAACTTTATTGTTGCCTCTAGGGCATATTTCCTTCATTTTTCTGTTATGGATGGCCCAAAGAATGTCATGCAACTGCGTCTCTGGCCCGCCCAGGATGAAAATCCCATTTTCTGTCATGATTATTTGTCATAGAAGTAGGAGCCCACCACATCTATGATGATACCGGGTTCTGTCACAACTATCATAATAGAAGTGTCATAAGCATGATAAAAAAATTCGTTCAGCCCAAAATGTCACGGATGTGTCTTTTTTGTAGTGGAATGAAACGACATTCCGACCAACCATAGACCTTTTTATGTCATTACTAATTTTATTATAGTTGAAGAATTAAACGAGGAAACTTAACCGTAGGAAACATGTCGAACAACAAAGAAATCAGGCCTTTTGACCATGGTGCACACGAGATGGATTATGAGAGTGAACATAACTGGCTCAACTTTTTGGCTACTAAGCACAATCAAGGTTTGTAGGGCGGCCTCGATGATGGTGCTGATGCCGACATCAACACCGATGGCGGTGCCGAGACCGGCGAGTAAGGTACTAGTGCCGACTTGCTAATGAAAAGAAGAAGCACAAGAAGTAGAGGATATGAAAACCTAACAAACTCGGCATCAGACGATTTCTGATCACAAATATGGCCCCTGGCAAGTTTGAGCCATTAGAGCCGGAAAAACCTCGCAAGTGCTACAAGAACCAACTAGGATGCATCCTACGGGAAACCGCGAGCATCAAGGATGATGACTTAAGGTGTAAAGAAAATTTGAAGCACTTTCTCCTAACGAAGTTGCACAAGAGATTCCATTTCCCTGAGATGATAGCATAGAACACCCATGGGATGATCCGAAGATGAAAAAGATTAACAATCACGCCATGGGCATGTTTAGCAATGTCAGCGCCTGGCTAGCAAAACAGCCCGGCAGGACCTGCCGGGCAAACTATGATGTGACATTGAGCGGCGCATTTAATGCGCTCTGTCAGCCTGTAGAGTTAGGTATGATAGCATTGTTTGCTATCTAATCAGTGTGTAATGACTGATTTGCCACTGTGGTGACCCCTTGATCTATAAAAGGAGGCCCATCGAACCATAGAGAGGATTTGGGCCCTTGTACACTCATACGCATGTAGCCGTTCTCGTCCCAAGGCAACCCTGCCGGGCGAGAGTACTGCGCTTTCCACCACCATCCACCATCAATCCACCAAAGCAAGAGTAGGGTTTTACGCCTCGTGGCGGCCCGAACCTGGGAAAAACTGCCCGTGTGATCTCTATCATGCTGTCTCACGCTCCTCCGCTCTTTGTGCAACGTGCCATCCCCCCGCCGAACCAAAAAGGGGCTCGTAGCCCCATAGGTGGTCGTGGTTCCCCCATGATATTTTTGGCGCGCCAGGTAGGGGGATCACTTGCGCGAACCCAAAAGCGTGAGCAGCGCGTCATCACCGTTTCCATCATTAGCGGCTCCATCGACTATGGCGCCCAAGAAGAAACCCGGCGCTATAGCTCACCCGTCCACCTCAAAGGCTCCACTGCCCGCGACCGCCAATGTTGCGGGAAATGAGGGGGTGCGTGAAGACGTAGGTGTTGCGGGAGGTGTGGTCGACGCAGGATGCGTTATCACCATCATCCCCGCGGCCGAAGCAGAAGAAAGAAGCACCGGGGAAGAACATCATCAACAAGATGCTAATGGGAATGCTCCTCGAGGTACGGGTGGGGGAATTACTTTACCTGCCCTGTCTCTCGTTGTCGAAGGGCACAGCCGTGGTGGTGGCGCTTGTTCTGAGGCGAATCACAACCGCCTGGCCACCCCCACCAACGGGTACGACCGCGAGGCACGCGCCGCCTCCAGAACAAGCCAGTCCAGCTGCTGCGCCCAACGGGGCCACCGGCCCTCAAGCGCCTATGTTGCGTGACCACTCTATCCAAGCGGCTAGCTCACGGCAGCAAGGACGCGATGCAGTCATCGCTAGCGCCACCAGGAGCCGAGCGATGCGGCGGTCTTCATCATTTTCGCCCATGCCAAGCAGCGCCTCTGAGGCCATGGAGCGGGCCTAGTTGTTGTTGAGGTTCCCTCCGGTGGCTGATCACATGGATGAATGGAGAGCTACCATTCAGAGTCTGGTGAGCTTCGCCGGGGCCAGGGGCTCATAGCGAGCTGGCCCACCTCACCCTCCCCAGGCAGTGGCAACGGCTGTCCTCATGGAAGGGGCTGCTCCCACGGTGCAGTCTCCACCTCGGCAAGCTATGCTGGAGCCATGCATCCAAGAGGCCGACAACCTCTCGATGGCTTCCTCTGATCCTCGAGCATGGCAAGAACCAAGGCGATCCCCGGAGGACAGGCAGAGGGAAGCTGCGTGCGCAGTCATCAGGCGGCGTCGCGATGACCACCGCTAACCCAATAGGTGTGATGGCCTCAACGTCGACGAGCCCATGCTCGGAGATGGCGGGTACCTACCTTTCAAGCTCGGGAGCCCTGCCTTTACCCGTGAGCTATGACAAGTCTGTTGGCCATCCGCTTGCACATTCAAGCCAGAGATACTTGAGAAGTATGATGGAAGATTGAACCTGACAGAGTTCTTGAGCATCTACAGCATCGCTGTTCAGGCTGCCAGGGGAAGAGATGAGATGGTATTTGCCGATTATTTCCCTTTGGCACTTAAGTCTAATGTGATGTCTTGGTTGATGCATTTGCCAAAGAACTCCATCTCGTCCTGGGCTGACCTATGCCACGAGTTCATTGGCGCCTTTACGGGAGGCCATCAAGAACCAGGCCGGCCCAGCGATTTGCAACCCCTCCAGCAAAAAGGAGAAAATCTACCAAAGTACTTGCAAAGGTTCGTCAGAGTTCATGAAATATCCTGGACATCCACCCGATAGCTGTGATAGCTGCCTTTTAGTCTAATGTGCACAATCGAAGGATACGTTCCAAGATGAACATCAAGCTACCAAAGACTGTGAAGGAGATGTACACCTTGCTGGACAAATGTGCGCGGGTGGAGGAAGGGACGAAGCTTCCTGGAAAGGAGGATTGCGTCGACATCGACTCATAAGATGACGATGAGACCACTAGCCAGAAGAAGAAGAATAAGAAGCACAACAAGAAGCGCAAGGATAATGCAATTATGAATGTTGAGGGATTTGGCATGCCTAGTACCGGAAAAAAGGCAAAAGCCGAAGCCCCCAGCAAGGAAGTTGCCATGTGCGCTAACTGCCGGGAGGCCACAGCTGCCGAGAAAGCTGGGAAGAGTGATGGGCCATACTGCAAGATCCATAGGATCAAGGGCCACGATCTCCAGGAATGTCATCAAGTTGAGAAGCTCATCAAGAAGCAGAGGGCTGAATATGAGAAGCGAGATAAGGAAAGAGGTATGAATGGTACTTGCGGCAAGGGCCAGGGCTATGAAGCAAATCACCCCGGCAAGTCTCCTCGGAACCAAGGGAACCACGCCAGGGGCAGAGCAAAAGAGGTTTGTGATGCTGGAAGTAATGAACGGGGTGAAGAGGAAACCAGTGAGCAGGAATTCTAGAAGGCCACCGATGCCCTGTGTGTTGACGGGGGTGCATCTTTGCACTCCGGTCACTGCCAACTTAAACAGTAGGCACGTGAAGTCAATGTCGTGGAGCCAGTGGCAACTTCATGGAAACCACTCAAATGGTCACGCATGCCCATCATCTTTGATGAGGAGGATCACCTTTATCGCACCACCGCGGTAGGGACCTTGCCGTTGTTGGTCTCCCCAACAATCTGTAACCTCAAGGTCACAAAGATGTTGGTTGATGGCGAGGCTGGGTTGAATCTAATCTCCCCACATGTTCTCAACAAGCTCCAGATAGCAGAGGAAGAGCTTAATGCTACCGGCACGTTTCAAGGAGTTAATCCCGGTAGGAGTTGTCCTAAGGGAAAGATCACGTTGCCGGTGAAATTTGGGGGTGAGTTGAACTACCGGACTGAGAAGATTGTGTTTGATGTGGTCGACCTCCCCTGCAGTATAATGGAATCTTCAGGCGCCCTGCCTTGGCCAAGTTCATGGCGGCATCCCACTATGCCTACATCACCTTGAAAATGACAAGCCCAATGGGCATCATTTCCATTCCATCAAATAATAAAGACGTGATGATATGCGTGGATAAGATGTATCAGGATGCTGTCGTGGTAGAGGTCGCCAAAGCAGCAGCGCCCACCAAGGAAAGTAAGGGAAATAAGAAGGATTGTAGGGACTCAGGGAAGGAATCCGGGAAGCATGCCCCTACAGAGTGACGGCACCCGTTGGTGATGTGTCGGAGTGTTCCAACAACAATAAGGCCAAGGCTGTTGCACCCCATGTGAAGAAGGTCCCGACAGAGCTAGCTGGCATTGATGGTACCTTTACTATCAGCGCCACCCTTGATGACAAATAGGAAAGCACGCTCGTTGCCTTCCTGCGGGTGTATCGGGGGGTAATCGAGCACCACCTTCTTGTCTGCCCACATGCCCAACCCGTCATGCAGAAGGTGCGGAAGCAGGCCTTGGAGCGGCAACAGTTCATTGCCTAGGAGATTAAGAAGCTTGAGGCAGCCAGTTTGGTCAGAGGAGTACTGCATCCGACGTGGTTAGCAGACCCAGTGGTTGTGCGCAAGGCCAATGGCAAGTGGAGGTTGCGCATTCATTTCACAGACCTCGACAAGGCTTGCCTAAAGGATCCATTCCACTTGTCGCGCATCGACTAGATTGTGGATTCCACTTCAGGTTGTGATCTGCTTTCTTTCCTTGACACATACTATGGATATCATCAGATCTTCATGTCCAAGGAAGATGAAGAGGAGACCTCCTTCATCACCCCATGTGGTACGTACTGCTTTGTGTGCATGCCTGTTGGGTTAAAGAGTGTCGGGTCTACTTTTGCAAGGGCAGTCCAAATTGGTTTTGAACCATAGTTGCACAGAAAAATTGAGGCTTATATGGATGATATTGTGGTCAAAACCAAGGACAAATCCACCCTCATCCAGGATCTGGAAGGTACATTTGCTAATCTGCGCAAGATAAACTTGAAGCTAAACCAAGAAAAGTGTGTGTTTGGCGTTCCCTCCAGCAAGCTACTTGGTTTGTTTGTATCCCATCGTGGGATCGAAGCCAATCTTGATAAGATCAAGGCTATAGAGCATATCCAGGCACCCAGGACAGTTAAAGATGTGAGGCGTTTGAGAGGATGTGTTGCCGCGCTTAGCAGATTCATCTCCAAGTCTGTCGAGCGCGCCTTGCCATTTTTCAAAATTTTGAAGAAGGTAGGACCAATGAAATGGACCCCAGAGGCAGATGCAGCACTATAGGAGCTGAAGACCTACTTCTCCTCTGTGCCCACTTTGGTAGCCCCTAAACATCAAGAGTCGTTGCTGCTATACTTGGCAGCAACCAATCAAGTGGTTAGTGCGGCCCTAGTGGCATAGCGAGAAGTAGAGGAAACATAGGGTAAGCAAAGCCCGGCAGAACCGGATAAGGATCAGGACAGAGAGGAGCACGACAGCAGGGTGACCCCAAGGATGCGGCAAGGAAGAAACTGGTGCGTTGCCCAGTGTACTTCATTAGTGAAGGAAATATGCCCTAGAGGCAATAATAAAGTTATTATTTATTTCCTTATATCATGATAAATGTTTATTATTCATGCTAGAATTGTATTAACCGGAAACATAATACATGTGTGAATACATAGACAAACATAGTGTCACTAGAATGCCTCTACTTGAATAGCTCGTGAATCAAAGATGGTTAAGTTTCCTAGCCATGGACAAAAGAGTTGTCATTTGATTAACGGGATCACATCATTAGGAGAATGATGTGATTGACTTGACCCATTCCGTTAGCCTAGCACTTGATCGTTTAGTATGTTGCTATTGCTTTCTTCATGACTTATACATGTTCCTGTAACTATGAGATTATGCAACTCCCATTTACCGAAGGAACACTTTGGGTGCTACCAAACGTCACAACGTAACTGGGTGATTATAAAGGAGTACTACAGGTGTCTCCAAAGGTACATGTTGGGTTGGCGTATTTCGAGATTAGGTTTTGTCACTCCGATTGTCGGAGAGGTATCTCTAGGCCCTCTCGGTAATGCACATCACTATAAGCCTTGCAAGCAATGTGATTAATGAGTTAGTTGCGGGATGATGTATTACGTAATGAGTAAAGAGACTTGCCGGTAACGAGATTGAACTAGGTATTGGATACCGACGATCGAATCTCGGGCAAGTAACATACCGATGACAAAGGGAACAAAGTATGTTGTTATGCGGTTTGACCGATAAAGATCTTCGTAGAATATGTAGGAGCCAATATGGGCATCCAGGTTCCGCTATTGGTTATTGACCAAGATAGTTCTAGGTCATGTCTACATAGTTCTCGAAGCCGTAGGGTCCGCACGCTTAAGGTTTCGATGACAGTTATATTATGAGTTTATGAGTTTTGATGTACCGAAGGCGTTCGGAGTCCCGGATGAGATCGGGGACATGACAAGGAGTCTCGAAATGGTCGAGACGTAAAGATCGATATATTGGACGACTATATTCGGAGTTCGGAAAGGTTCCGAGTGATTCGGGTATTTTTCGGAGTACCGGAGAGTTACGCGAATTCGCCGGGGAGTATACGGGCCTTATTGGGCCATACGGGAATAGAGGAGAGAGGCCTAAAGGAAGGAGGCGCGCAGCCCCCCTCTGGTCCGAATTGGACAAGGGGTGCGGCCCCCCTTTCCTTCCTCCTCTCCCCCTCTTTCCCCCTTCTCCTACTCCAACAAGGGAGGTGGAATCCTACTAGGACTAGGGAGTCCTAGTAGGACTCCACACTTGGCGCGCCCCCTAGGGCCGGCCACCTCCCCCCTTGCTCCTTTATATACGGGGGCAGGGGGGCACCCCATGACACACAAGTTGATCTACGGATCATTCCTTAGCCATGTGCGGTGCCCCCTCCACCATATTCCACCTTGGTCATATCGTCGCGGAGTTTAGGCGAAGCCCTGCGCCGGTAGAGCATCATCATCATCACCACGCCGTCGTGCTGACGGAACTCATCCCCGAAGCTTTGCTAGATCGGAGCCCGGGGATCGTCATCGAGCTGAACGTGTGCTGAACTCGGAGGTGCCGTACATTTGGTGCTTGGATCGGTCGGATCGTGAAGACGTACGACTACATCAACCGCGTTGTCATAACGCTTCCGCTTACGGTCTACGAGGGTACGTGGACGAACACTCTCCCCTCTCATTGCTATATCATCACCATGATCTTGCGTGTGCGTAGGAAATTTTTTGAAATTACTGCGTTCCCCAACAGTGGTATCAGAGCCCAGATTTTATGCGTTAATGTTATATGCACGAGGTGAACACAAGTGAGTTGTGGGCGGTACAAGTCATACTGCTTACCAGCATGTCATACTTTGGTTCGGCGGTATTGTGAGATGAAGCGGCCCGGACCGACATTACGCGTACGCTTACGCGAGACTGGTTTCACCGTTACGAGCACTCGTGCTTAAAGGTGGCTGGAGGGTGTCTGTCTCTCTCACTTTAGCTGAATCGAGTGTGGCTACGCCCGGTCCTTGCGAAGGTTAAAACTGCACCAACTTGACGAACTATCGTTGTAGTTTTTATGCGTAGGTAAGAACGGTTCTTGCTAAAGCCCGTAGCAGCCACGTAAAATTTGCAACAACAAAGTAGAGGACGTCTAACTTGTTTTTGCAGGGCATGTTGTGATGTGATATGATCAAGACGTGATGAGATATAAGTTGTTGTATGAGATGATCATGTTTTGTTGAAGTTATCGGCAACTGGCAGAAGCCCTATGGTTGTCTCTTTGTTGCATAAGATGCAAGTGCTAAATAATTGCTTTACTTTATCGCTATGCGATAGCAATAGTTGCAAAAGCAATAGTTGGCAAGACGACCATGTGACGACACATTGATATAGATCAAGATGATGAAGATCATGGTGTCGTGCCGGTGACGAAAGAGATCATGATGGTACTTTGGATATGGAGATCAAAGGCGCAAGATGATCATGGCCATATCATGTCACATATTTTGATTACATGTGATGTTTATCTTTTATACATCTTATTCTTGCTTTGATTGATGGTAGCATTTTAAGATGATCTCTCACTAATTATCAAGAAGTGTTCTCCCTGAGTATGCACCGTTGCGAAAGTTCTTCGTGCTGAGACACCACGTGATGATCGGGTGTGATAGGCTCTACGTTCAAATACAACGGGTGCAAAACAGTTGCACACGCGAAATACTCGGGTTAAACTTGACGAGCCTAGCATATACAGATATGGCCTCGGAACACGGAGACCGAAAGGTCGAGCGTGAATCATATAGTAGATATGATCAACATAATGATGTTCACCATTGAAACTACTCCATCTCACGTGATGATCGGACATGGTTTAGTTGATTTGGATCACGTGATCACTTAGATGACTAGAGAGATGTCTGTCTGAGTGGGAGTTCTTAAGTAATATGATTAATTGAACTTAAATTTATCATGAACTTAGTCCTGGTAGTATTTTGCAAATTATGTTGTAGATCAATAGCTCGCGTTGTTGCTTTCATATGTTTATTTTGATATGTTCCTAGAGAAAATTGTGTCGAAAGATGTTAGTAGCAATGATGCGGATTGGATCCGTGATCTGAGGTTTATCCTCATTGCTGCACAGAAGAATTATGTCCTTAATGCACCGCTAGGTGACAGACCTATTGCAGGAGCAGATGCAGATGTTATGAACGTTTGGCTAAGCTCAATATGATGACTACTTGATAGTTTAGTGCACCATGCTTAACGGCTTAGAATCGGGACTTCAAAGACGTTTTGAATGTCATGGACCATATGAGATGTTCCAGGAGTTGATGTTAATATTTTCAGCAAATACCCGAGTTGAGAGATATGAAGTCTCCAACAAGTTCTATAGCTAAAAGATGGAGGAGAATCGCTCAACTAGTGAGCATGTGCTCAGATTATCTGGGTACTTCAATCGCTTGAATCAAGTGGGAGTTAATCTTCCAGATAAGATAGTGATTGACAGAATTCTCTAGTCACCATCACTAAGTTACTAGAACTTCGTGATGAACTATAGTATGCAAGGGATGACGAAAATGATTCCCGAGCTCTTCGTGATGTTGAAATCGACGAAGGTAGAAATCAAGAAAGAGCATCAAGTGTTGATGATTGACAAGACCACTAGTTTCAAGAAAAAAGGGCAAAGGGAAAGAAAGGGAAACTTCAAGTAGAATGGCAAACAAGTTGTCACTCCCGTGAAGAAGCCCAAAGCTGGACCAAAGCCTGAAACTGAGTGCTTACACTGCAAAGGAAATGGTCACTAGAAGCGGAAATGCCTTGAATATTTGGTGGATAAGAAGGATGGCAAAGTGAACAAGGGTATATTTGATATATAGGTTATTGATGTGTGCCTTACTAGTGTTTATAGTAGCCCCTGAGTATTTGATACTTGTTCGGTTGCTAAGATTAGTAACTCGAAACAGGAGTTGCGGAATAAACAGAGACTAGTTGAAGGGAAGTGACGATGAGTGTTGGAAGAAGTTCCAAGATTGATATGATCATCATCGCACACTCCCTATACTTTCGGGATTAGTGTTAAACCTAAATAAATGTTATTTGGAGTTTGCGTTGAGCATGAATATGATTTGATCATGTTTATTGCAATACGGTTATTCATTTAAAGTTAAAGAATATTTGTTATTTTGTTTACATGAATAAGACCTTCGATGGTTATACACCCAATGAAAATAGTTAGTTGGATCTCGATCGTAGTGATACACATATTCATAATATTGATGCCAAAAGATGCAAAGTTAATAATGATAGTGCAACTTATTTGTGGCACTGCCATTTGGGTCATATCGGTGTAAAGCGCATGAAGAAACTCCATAAAGATGGATTTTCGGAATCACTTGGTTATGAATCATTTGATGCTTGCGAACCGTGCCTTTTGGGCAAGATGACTGAAACTCCGTTCTCCGGAGCAATGGAACAAGCTACTGACTTATTGGAAATAATACATACCGATGTATGCGATCCAATGAGTGTTGATGCTCGTGGCAAGTATCGTTATTTTCTGACCTTCACAAGATGATTTGAGCAGATATGGGTATATCTACTTGATGAAACATAAGTCTGAAATAGTTGAAAGGTTCAAAGAATTTCAGAGTGAAGTGGAAAAATCATCGTGACAAGAAAATAAAGTTTCTGCAATCTGATCGTGGAGACGAGTATTTGAGTTACGAGTTTGGTCTTCAATTAAAACAATGTGGAATAGTTTCACAGCTCACGCCACCTGGAACACCACAACGTTATGGTGTGTCCGAACGTCATAACCGTACTTTATTGGATATAGTGCAACCTATGATGTCTCTTATCGGTTTTACCACTATCGTTTTAGGGTTGTGCATTAGAGACAGCTGCATTCACGTTTAAAAGGGCACCATCTAAATCCGTTGAGACGACACCGTACGAACTATGGTTTAGCAGTAAACCTAACCTGTTGTTTCTTAAAGTTTGGAGTTGCGATGCTTATATGAAAAAAGCTTTTCAACCTGATAAGCTCGAACCCAAATCGAAGAAGTGCTTCTTCATAGAATACCCAAAGGAAACTGTTGGGTACTCCTTCTATCACAAATCCAAAGGCAAAACATTCGTTGCTAAGAATGGATCCTTTCTAGAGAAGGAGTTTCTCTTGAAAGAAGTGAGTGGGAGGAAAGTAGAATTTGATGAGGTAATTGTACCTTCTCCCTTATTGGAAAGTAGTTCATCACAGAAATCAGCTCCAGTGATTCCTACACCAATTAGTGAGGAAGTTAATGATGATGATCATGAAACTTCAGATCAAGTTACTACCAAACCTCGTAGGTCTTCCAGAGTAAGATCTGCACCAGAGTGGTACGGTAATCATGTTCTGGAAGTCATGTTACTAGACCATGATGAACCTACGAACTATGAAGAAGCGATGGTGAGCCCAGATTCCACGAAATGGCTTGAGGCCATAAAATCTGAGATATGATCCATGTATGAGAACAAAGTATGGACTTTGATTGACTTGCTCTGATCAGCAAGCCATGTTAAATAAATGGATCTTCAAGAGGAAGACGGACACTGATAGTAGTGTTACTATCTACAAAGCTCGACTTGTTGCGAAAGGTTTTCGACAAGTTCAAAGGTGTTGAATACGATGAGATTTTCTCACTCATATCGATGCTTAAGTCTGTCCGAATCATGTTAGCAATTGCCACATTTTATGAAATCTGGCAAATGGATGTCAAAACTGCATTCCTTAATAGATTTATTAAAGAAGAGTTGTATATGATGCAACCAGAAGGTTTTGTCAATCCTAAAGGTGCTAACAAAGTGTGCAAGCTCCAGCGATCCATCAATGGACTGGTGCAAGCATCTCGGAGTTGGAATATATGCTTTGATGAGTTGATCAAAGCATATGGTTTTATACAGACTTTTGGAAAGGCCTGTATTTACAAGAAAGTGAGTGGGAGCTCTGTAGCATTTCTGATATTATATGTGCAAGACGTATTGTTGATTGGAAATGATATAGAATTTCTGGATAGCATAAAAGGATATTTGAATAAAAGGTTCTTCAATGAAAGACCTCGGTGAAGCTGCTTACATATTGAGCATCAAGATCTATTGAGATAGATCAAGATGCTTGATAAGTTTTTCAATAAGTACATACCTTGTCAAGATTTTGAAATAGTTCAAAATGGAATAGTCAAAGAAAGAGTTCTTGCCTGTGTTGCAAGGTGTGAAGTTGAGTATGACTCAAAACCCGACTATGGCAGAAAATAGAAAGAGAATGAAAAATCATTCCCTATGCCTCAGTCATAGGTTCTATAAAGTATGATATGCTGTGAACCAGACCTATTGTATACCTTGCTCTGTGTTTGGCAAAGGAATATACAATTTTGATCTAATAGTAGATCACTGGACAGCGGTCAAGAATATCCTTAGTGAGGACCAAGGAAATACTTCTCGATTATGGAGGTGATATAAGAGCCCGTCGTAAAAAGTTACATCGGTGCAAGCTTTTACACCGATCAAGATGACTCTAAGTCTCAATCTGGATACATATTGAAAGTGGGAGCAATTAGCTAGATTAGCTCCATCCAGAGCATTGTAGACATAGAATATTTGCAAAATACATACGGCTCTGAATGTAACAGACCCGTTGACTAAGCTTCTCTCACGAGCAAAACATGATCACACCTTAGTACTCTCTGGGTGTTAATCACATAGCGATGTGAACTAGATTATTGACTCTAGTAAACCCTTTGGGTGTTGATCACATGACGATGTGAACTATGGGTGTTAATCATATACAGATATGAATATTGCTGTTAAATCACATGATGATGTGAACTAGATTATTGACTCTAGTGCAAGTGGGAGACTGAAGGAAATATGCCCTAGAGGCAATAATAAAGTTATTATTTATTTCCTTATATCATGATAAAAGTTTATTATTCATGCTAGAATTGTATTAACCGGAAACATAATACATGTGTGAATACATAGACAAACATAGTGTCACTATTATGCCTCTACTTGACTAGCTCGTGAATCAAAGATGGTTAAGTTTCCTAGCCATGGACAAAAGAGTTGTCATTTGATTAACGGGATCACATCATTAGGAGAATGATGTGATTGACTTGAACCATTCCGTTTGCCTAGCACTTGATCGTTTAGTATGTTGCTATTGCTTTCTTCATGACTTATACATGTTCCTGTAACTATGAGATTATGCAACTCCCGTTTACCGGAGGAACACTTTGGGTGCTACCAAACGTCACAACGTAACTGGGTGATTATAAAGGAGTACTACAGGTGTCTCCAAAGGTACATGTTGGGTTGGCGTATTTCGAGATTAGGTTTTGTCACTCCGATTGTCGGAGAGGTATCTCTGGGCCCTCTCGGTAATGCACATCACTATAAGCCTTGCAAGCAATGTGACTAATGAGTTAGTTGCGGGATGACGTATTACGTAACGAGTAAAGAGACTTGCCAGTAACGAGATTGAACTAGGTATTGGATACCGACGATCGAATCTCGGGCAAGTAACATACCGATGACAAAGGGAACAAAGTATGTTGTTATGCGGTTTGACCGATAAAGATCTTCGTAGAATATGTAGGAGCCAATATGGGCATCCAGGTTCCGCTATTGGTTATTGACCAAGATAGTTCTAGGTCATGTCTACATAGTTCTCGAACCCGTAGGGTCCGCACGCTTAAGGTTTCGATGACAGTTATATTATGAGTTTATGAGTTTTGATGTACCGAAGGCGTTCGGAGTCCCGGATGAGATCGGGGACATGACGAGGAGTCTCGAAATGGTCGAGACGTAAAGATCGATATATTGGACGACTATATTCGGAGTTCGGAAAGGTTCCGAGTGATTCAGGTATTTTTCGGAGTACCAGAGAGTTACGGGAATTCGCCGGGGAGTATATGGGCCTTATTGGGTCATACGGGAATAGAGGAGAGAGGCCTAAAGGAAGGAGGTGCACAGCCCCCCTCTGGTCCGAATTGGACAAGGGGTGCGGCCCCCCTTTCCTTCCTCCTCTCCCCCTCTTTCCCCCTTCTCCTACTCTAACAAGGGAGGTGGAATCCTACTAGGACTAGGGAGTCCTAGTAGGACTCCACACTTGGCGCGCCCCCTAGGGCCGGCCACCTCCCCCCTTGCTCCTTTATATACGGGGGCAGGGGGGCACCCCATGACACACAAGTTGATCTACGGATCGTTCCTTAGCCGTGTGCGGTGCCCCCCTCCACCATATTCCACCTCGGTCATATCGTCGCGGAGTTTAGGCGAAGCCCTGCGCCGGTAGAGCATCATCATCGTCACCACGCCGTCGTGCTGACGGAACTCATCCCCGAAGCTTTGTTGGATCGGAGCCCGGGGATCGTCATCGAGCTGAACGTGTGCTGAACTCGGAGGTACCGTACGTTCGGTGCTTGGATCGGTCGGATCGTGAAGACGTACGACTACATCAACCGCGTTGTCATAACGCTTCCGCTTACGGTCTACGAGGGTACGTCGATGAACACTCTCCCCTCTCGTTGCTATATCATCACCATGATCTTGCGTGTGCGTAGGAAATTTTTTGAAATTACTGCGTTCCCCAACAATTAGCTCCTTGTTATAGGGGGCTAGATAGAGGTACTCTAGCATGCAAAAGTTGATTTTTGGCCTCATCATGGCCTCAAGGAAACTACGCCACTACTTCCAAGCCCATGAGAGTACAGTTGTCACCCGCTTCCCGTTGCAACGGATACTCCAGAACCCTAAGGCTACCGGCAGAATAGTGGAGTGGGCTTTGGAGTTATCCAGCTTTGGCATGTAGTTTGAGAGCACCTCAACAATACAGATCAGGGCATTGGTAGAGTTTATTGTGGAATGGATGCCAACCCGTGAAGAAGAAGTGATGGAGACATTTATCACTGGCAAGGAAGCGCCCCAAGAATGGATCATCTATTTTGATGATGCTTTCTCCCTGCAAGGTGCAGGGGCTAGCGTGCTTCTCATTGCTCGCACTGGCGAGCACCTGAAGTACGTCGTCGAGATGCACTTTCCCCAGGAGGAAGCCACCAACAATACAACAGAGTATCAAGGGCTCCTTGTCGGGCTCAGGATTGCCGTTGAATTGGCAATTAGGAAGTTGATCATTTGAGGAGATTTGCAACTTGTGGTGAGACAAGTCAACAAGGATTACCAAAGTCCATTGATGGGGGCATACGTTGAGGAAGTGAGAAGATTGGATGAATGCTTTGACGGATTGCAAACAGAGCACGTACCCCGCATGGAAAACAACATAGTTGATAATTTGTCAAAGTGTGCTGCGCAAAAGCTTCTTGTGGAACCAGGAACTTTTGTTCTCCATCTTACTCAGCCCTTCGTATCCCCGGCAACAATGGCCCGAAAAAGGAGAAAGTTGGACTCCGGTAAGCCTCTATCGGTAGAGCCCCTTAGGGCTCCTGGTAGGGACCCTGTTGGAAAAACTCCCCATCACTTGCCATGTTGCACCCTCTTGCCAGGCCATTGGTCCCCGCGGTTAAGGAACACACCCCCGCAAGCGGGGAGGTGCCGTTAGTCCTTGTTGCCGAGCCCCAGGCTCCAACTTGGGCAAGGAACATAGTCCACTTCCTCCGAACCAGAGAAATTCCCGATGGACAACATAAAGCTGAAAGAGTAGCCCGGAGGGCCAGTATATACTAGTTTGTTGATGACACTCTATACATAAGAAGGCCCAATGGTGTGAAATTGAAGTGCATTTGCCGGGAAGAGGGAAAGGAACTGCTGGCAGAGATACACAAAGGCATGCGTGGCTCCCACATTGGATCAAGGGCATTAGTTGGGAATGAAGGAAATATGCCCTAGAGGCAATAATAAAGTTGTTATTTTATATTTCCTTATTGATGATAAATGTTTATTATTCATGCTAGAATTGTATTAACTGGAAACTTGATACATGTGTGAAGACATAGACCAAACAACATGTACCTAGTATGCCTCTTCTAGACTAGCTCGTTGATCAAAGATGGTTAAGCTTCCTAGCCATGGACATGAGTTATCATTTGATAATGGGATCACTTCATTAGTGGAATGATGTGATGGACAAGACCCATCCGTTAGCTTAGCATAATGATCATTCAGTTTTATTGCTACTGCTTTCTTCGTGTCCAATATATATTCCTCCGACTATGAGATTATGCAACTCCCGGACACCGGAGGAATGCCTTGTGTGCTATCAAACGTCACAACGTAACTGGGTGATTATAAAGATGCTCTATAGGTATCTTCGAAGGTGTTTGTTGGGTTGGCATAGATCAAGATTAGGATTTGTCACTCCGAGTATCGAAGAGGTATCTCTAGGCCCTCTCCGAAATGCACATCATATGAA
Source organism: Triticum aestivum (assembly GCF_018294505.1). Classification (NCBI taxonomy): domain Eukaryota; kingdom Viridiplantae; phylum Streptophyta; class Magnoliopsida; order Poales; family Poaceae; genus Triticum; species Triticum aestivum. Next base: position 593,007,974 of record NC_057801.1, on the reverse strand, counting down.
GCCTTGCAAGCAATGTGACTAATGAGTTAGTTACGGGATGATGCACTACAGAACGAGTAAATATACTTGGTGGTAACGATATTGAACTAGGTATGAAGATACCGACGATCGAATCTCGGGCAAGTAACATACTGATGACAAAGGGAATAACTATATTGACATTACGGTTCGACCGATAAACATCTTCATAGAATATGTGGGAACCAATATGAGAATACATGTACCACTATTGGTTATTGACCGGAGAGGTGTCTCGGTCATGTCTACATAGTTCTCGAACCCGTTGGGTCCGCACACTCAACATTCGATGACGATTGGTATGACATGAGTTATGTGTTTTGGTGCCAAAAGGTTGTTCGGATTCCTGAATGAGATCACGGACATGACGAGAAGTCCCGAAATGGTCGAGAGGTAAAGTTTGATATATTGGAAGGTTACATTCGGTCACCAGAATGGTTTCGGGAAGTTTCAGATGATTTTCGGAGTACCGGGAGGTTACCGGGACCCCCCAGGAAAATAATGGGCCAACATGGGCCATTGGAGAGAGGGGAGCCAGCCCACAAGGGGTGGCCATGCCCCCTTCCCATAGGGAGTCCGAATTGGACTAGGGGAGGGGGCGCGCCCCCCTTTCCTTCTCCGGTTGCCTCTCCCTTCCTCTTTTGCCCTGCGGAAAGAAGGAAAAAAGGGGGCGAATCCTACTAGGAGCGGAGTCCTATTAGGACTCCCCCCCATGGCGCACCCCTTGGTGACCGGCCTCCTCCTCCCCTCCTTTATATACAGGGGCAGGGGGCACCCCATAGACACAACAATTGTCTTAGCTGTGTGCGGTGCCCCCCCTCCACTATTTACTCCTCCGATAGTATCATCATAGTGCTTAGGCGAAGCCCTGCGCGAATCACATCACCAAGACCGTCATCAAACCATTGTGCCGACGGAACTCATCGACTCCATTGACATTCTGCTGGAACAAGAGTTCGAGGGATGTCATCGAGCTGAACGTGTGCAGAACTCGGAGGTGCCAAATGTTTGGTACTTGATCGGTTGATTCAAGAAGACGTTTGACTACATCAACCGTGCTAAGTTAACGCTTCTGCTGTAGGTCTATGAGGGTACGTGGACACACTCTCCCCCTCTCCTTGTTATGCATCTCCTAGATAGATCTTGCGTGATCGTAGGATTTTTTTTTGAAATTGCATGCCACGTTTCCCAATAGTTGCATCCGAGCCAGGTCCATGCGTAGATGATATGCACGAGTAGAACACAAAGAGTTGTGGCGGTGATCGTCATACTGCTTACCACCAATGTCTTATTTTGATTCGGCGGTATTGTTGGATGAAGCAGCCCAGACCAACCTTACATGACCGCGTTCATAAGACCGGTTCCACCGATAGACATGCAACTAGTTTTTCATAAAGGTGGCTGGCGGGTGTCTGTTTCTCCAACTTTAGTTGAATCGAATTTGACTACGACCGGTCCTTGTGAAGGTTAAAACATCAAACTTGATAAATCACCGATGTGGTTTTTATGCTGTAGGTATGTATGGTTCATGCTAGAAGCCCATAGCAGCCACGTAAAACTTGCAACAAACAAAGTAGAGGACATCTAACTTGTTTTTGCAGGGCATGTTGTGATGTGATATGGTCAAGACATGATGTGATATAAAGATTGTTGTATGAGATGATCATGTTTTGTAAAAGTTATCAGCAACTGGCAGGAACCATATGGTTTTCGCTTTATTGTATGAAGTACAAGCGCTTGTAATTGCTTTACTTTATCACTAAGTGGTAGTGATAGTCGTAGAAGCAATGGTTGGCGTGACGACCACGACGCTATGATGGAGATCAAGGTGTCAAGCCGGTGATGATGGAGATCATGACGTTGCTTCAGTGATGGAGATCATGAGCACAAGATGATGATGGCCATATCATGTCACATATTTTTGATTGCATGTGATGTTTATCTTTTATGCATCTTATTTTGCTTAGTACGGCGGTAGCATTATAAGATGGCCCCTTACTAAATTTCAAGGTATAAGTGTTCTCCCCGAGTATGCACCATTGCGAAAGTTCTTCGTGCTGAGACACCATGTGATGATCGGGTGTGATAAGCTCTCAGTTCAAATACAACGGGTCCAAGCCATATTTGCACACGCAGAATACTCAGGTTAAACTTGATGAGCCTAGCATATACAGATATGGCCTTGGAACACTGGAGATCGAAAGGTCAAACGTGAATCATATAGTAGATATGATCAACATAGTGATGTTCACCATTGAAGACTACTCCATCTCACGTGATGACTGAACATGGTTTAGTTGATTTGGATCATGTACCATTTAGATGACTAGAGGGATGTCTATCAAAGTGGGAGTTCTTTAGTAATATGATTAATTGAACTTAATTTATCATGTACTTAGTCCTGATAGTTTTTGCATATCTATGTTGTAGATCAATGGCCCGTGCTACCATTCCTTTGAATTTTAATGTGTTCCTAGAGAAAGATAAGTTGAAAGATGATGGCAGCAACTACACGGACTGGGTCCATAACTTGAAGATTATACTCATTGCTGCTCAGAAGAATTATGTCGTTGATGCACCGCTCAGTGTACCACTTGCCCCAGCAACTGCAGATATTGTGAATGCCTAGTAGTTGTGTGTTGATGACTACTCGTTAGTTTAGTGTGACATGCTTTACAACTTAGAATCGGGACTTCAAAGACGTTTTGAACGTCATGGACCATATGAGATGTTCTAGGAGTTGAAGTTGATATTTCAAGCAAATGCCCGAGTTGAGAGATATGAAGTCTCCAACAAGTTCTACAGCTGCAAGATGGAGGAGAACAGTTCTGTTAGTGAGCACATACTCAAAATGTCTGGGTACCATAATCACTTGACTCAGTTGGGAGTTAATCTTCCAGATGATTGTGTCATTGACAGAGTTCTTCAATCACTGCCACCAAGCTACAAAGGCTTCGTGATGAACTACAACATGCAAGGGATGGAAAAGACTATTCCCGAGCTCTTCGGGATGCTAAAGGCCGCAGAGGTAGAAATCAAAAAGGAGCATCAAATGTTGATGGTTAACAAGACAACTAGTTTCAAGAAAAAGGGCAAAGGTAAAAAGAAGGGGAACTTCAAAAAGACTGACAAGCTACTTGTCACTCCCGGGAAGAAACCCAAAGTTGGACCCAAGCCTGAAACTGAGTGCTTCTACTTCAAAGGGACTGGTCACTGGAAGCGTAACTAACCCAAGTATTTGACAGATAAGAAGGATGGCAAGGTGAACAAAGGTATATTTGATATACATGTTATTGGTGTGTAACTTACTAACTCTCGTATTAGTGCCTGAATATTTGATACCGGTTCGGTTGCTCATATTTGTAACTCGAAGCAGGGACTATAGGTTAAACAAAGATTTGCTAAGGTCGAGGTGACGATGCGCGTCAGAAATGGTTCCAAGGTTGATGTGATCGTCGTCGGCACGCTACCTCTACATCTACCTTCGGGATTGGTTTCAGACCTGAATAATTGTTATATTGGTGCAAGCATTGAGCATGAACATTATATATGGATCTTGTTTATTGTGAGACGATTATTCATTTAAATCAAACAATAATGGTTGTTCTATTTATATGAGTAATATCTTTTATGGTCATGCACCCTTGAAGAGTGGTCTATTTCTATTGAATCTTGATCGTGATGATACACATATTCATAATATTGATGCCAAAAGATGCAAAGTTGATAATGATAGTGCAACTTATTTGTGGCACTGCCGTTTGGGTCATATCGGTGTAAAGTGCATGAAGAAACTCCATAAATATGGACTTTTGGAATCACTTGATTATGAATCATTTGATACTTGCGAATCGTGCCTTATGGGCAAGATGACTAAAACTCCATTCTACAGAACAATGGAATGAGCTACTGACTTATTGGAAATAATACATACAGATGTGTGCGGTCCAATGAGTGTTGATACTCGTGGCGGGTATCATTATTTTCTGACCTTCGCAGATGATTTGAGTAGATATGGGTATATCTACTTAATGAAACACAAGTCTGAAACGTTTGAAAAGTTCAAAGAATTGCAGAGTGAAGTGGAGAATCATCATAACAAGAAAAATAAAATTTCTCTGATCTGATCGTGGATGAGAATATTTGAGTTACGATTTTGGCCTTCATTTAAAATAATGTGGAATAGTTTCACAACTCACGCCACCTGGAACACCACAACGTAATGGTGTGTTTGAATGTCGCAACCACACTTTATTGGATATGGTGCGTTCCATGATGTCCATTACCGATTTACCACTATCATTTTGGGGTTATTCATTAGAGACAGCTGCATTCACATTAAACAGGGCACCGTCAAAATCCATTGAGACGACATCATATGAACTATGGTTTGGCAACAAACCTAAGCTGATGTTTCTTAAAGTTTGGGGATGCGACGTTTATGTCAAAAGGCTTTAGCCCAATAAGCTCGAACCCAAGTCGGAGCAATGTGTATTCATAGGTTACCCTAAATAAACAATTGGGTACACCTTCTACCACAAGTACGAAGGCAAGATTTTTGTTTCTAAGAACGGAACCTTTCTAGAGAAGGAGTTTCTCTCGAAAGAAGTGACTGGGAGGAAAGTAGAACTTGATGAGGTAATTGTACCAGCTCTTAGTTTGGAAAGTAGCTCATCCGAGAAATCTGTTCCCGTTATGCCTACACCAATTAGATAGGAAGTTAATGGTAAAGATCATGAAACTACAAATCAAGTTGCTACAGAACCTCATAGGTCTGGCAGATCACGATCTTCACCAGAGTGGTACGGTAATCCTGTTTTAGAGGTCATGTTACTTGACCATGACGAACCTACGAACTATGGAGGAGCTATGATCGGTCCATATTCCAATAAATGGCTTGAGGCCATGAAATCTGAGATAGGATCCAAGTATGAGAACAAAGTGTGGACTTCGGTGGATTTGCCTGATGATCGGTGACCCATAGAGAATTGCTGCATTTTATGATCGGTCAAGAAGAAGACTGACGCTGACCATAATGTTAATTTCTATAAAGCTCTACTTGTTGCAAAGGGTTTTCGACAAGTTCAAGGACTTGACTACGATGAGACATTCTCACCCGTAGCGATGCTTAAGTCTGTCCGAATCATGTTAGCAATTGCTGCATTTTATGATTATGAAATCTGGAAAATGGATGTCAAAACTGCATTCCTTAATGGATTTCTTAAAGAAGAGTTGTATATGATGCAACCAAAAGGTTTTGTCGATCCTAAAGGTGATAACAAAATGTGCAAGCTCCAGCGATCCATTTATGAACTGGTGCAAGCATCTCGGAGTTGGAATATATGCTTTGATCAGGTGTTCAAAGCATATTGTTTTATACAGACTTTTGGAGAAGCCCGTAGTTACAAGAAAGTGAGTGGGAGCTCTATAGCATTTCTAATATTATATGTGGATGACATATTGTTGATGGGAAATGATGTAGAATTTATGGATAGCATAAAAGGATACTTGAATAAGAGTTTTCAATGAAAGGCCTCGGTGAAGCTGCTTACATATTGGGCATCAAGATCTATAGAGATAGATCAAGATGCTTGATAGTACTTTCACAAAGCACATACCTTGCTAAAGTTTCGAAGAAGTTTAAAATGGATCAGTCAAAGAAAGGGTTCTTGCATGTGTTACAAGGTGTGAAGTTGAGTCAGACTCAATGCCCGACCACTTCAGAAGATAGAGAGAAAATGAAAGTCATTCCCTATGCTTCAGCCATAGGTTCTATCATGTATGCTATGTTGTGTACCAGACCTAATGTGTGCCTTGCTATAAGTTTAGAAGGGAGGTACCAAAGTAATCTAGGAATGGATCACTGGACATCGGTCAAGAACATCTTGAAGTACCTGAAAAGGACTAAGGATATGATTCTCGTTTATGGAGGTGACAAAGAGCTTGTTGTAAATGGTTACGTCGATGCAAGCTTTGACACTGATCTGGATGACTGAGCCACAATCCGAATACGTATGTTGATTGAATGGTGGAGCTGTCAGTTGGTGCAGTTCCAAGCGGAGCATCATGGTGGGATCTACGTGTGAACCAGAGTACATAGCTACTTCGGAAGCAGCAAATGAAGGAGTCTGCATGAAGGACTTCATATCTGAGGTGTAATACCTAGTGCATCGGGTTCAATGAAAATCTTTTGTGACAATACTGGAGCAATTGCCTTGGCGAAGGAATCCAGGTTTCACAAAAAGACCAAACACATCAGGAGATGCTTCAACTCTATCCAAGATTTGGTCGAGGGAGACGTAGAGATTTGCAAAATACATACGGATCTGAATGTTGCAGACCCGTTGACTAAGCCTCTTCCACGACCAAAACATGATCAGCACCATGACTCCATGGGTGTTAGATTCATTACAATGTAATCTAGATTATTGACTCTAATGCAAGTGGGATACTGAAGGGAATATGCCCTAGAGTCAATAATAAAGTTGCTATTTTATATTTCCTTATTCATGATAAATGTTTATTATTCATGGTTGAATTGTATTAACCGAAAACTTGATACATGTGTGAATACATAGACAAAACAATGTGTCCCTAGTATGCCTCTACTAGACTAGCTCATTGATCAAAGATGGTTAAGTTTCCTAGCCATGGACATGAGTTGTAATTTGATAACGGGATCACATCATTAGTGGAATGATGTGATGGACAAGACCCATCCGTTAGCTTAGCAAAATGATCATTCAGTTTTATTGCTACTGCTTTCTTCGTGTCAAATATATATTCCTCCGACTATGAGATTATGCAACTCCCAGACACCGGAGGAATGCCTTGTGTGCAATCAAACGTCACAACATAACTGGGTGATTATAAAGATGCTCTACAGGTATCTCTGAAGGTGTTTGTTGGGTTGGTGAATGGACATGCGGTGCCCCCATGTGTGGTATTTGGTAATTGATGACACTCTCTATGGACTAATGGTTGCATTGAGTTATATTTGAAGGATTTGTCCATAGGCTCTTCTTGAAGTCCATGTGTTGGTTTCAAGGAGTTTATGAGTTGACCAAGGTGCTATTAAGGAATTGTCCAAAGATTGGTTATGCGAGTGTTGAGCTTATTGCAATCATGTCTTGAAGAAGAAGATTGTGTGATCATTCATGTTTACATTCAAGACATCATCCAAATGAAGAGAGTTGTAAAGATTCAAGGTTGATCAAGACTAAGTAAAGAGTGAATCAAGTTAATCAACTCACAAAGCGTAGAAGATGTACTGAGAGGGATCAAGTGATCCCATGGTATGGGAAGCATTGTTCATTGTGCTTTGTATACTAACCCATGGTCTATGTGAGAGTTCTATGTGGGGTTAGGGACGTGTTCATGGGCTTGCATCAAGAGGAAGATATCACTCAACCCATGGAGAGGATGACATCAAGTGGTGATCATCATCAAGATTTCCATGTGCAAGTTCAAGTGGGGCATCACGAAGAGATCAAGTGCTCGAAGCTTGCCATCCATTTTCGTGTCAATGGACTTGTGAAGATGTGCCGAAGAGTGGTTCACCCATAGTGGTGTATGGGGGAGCAATCATCTAGTCTTCATCAACCCAACGCAATCAAGAACGGTGGTCCATCTTGAGGAGGACAAGACCATCATCATCTAGCTCAAGTGGATCATGCGCAAGGCAAAGGTTTGCCCATGATAGGTTTTCTATTTTTCGGTCTCATGGTGGTAGTTTGGAGACCAGGTTATAGGATCGATAGCCGTAGTATCAAGGGGGGTGAGGGAGTCCTGGATTAGGGGGTGTCCGGATGGCCGGACTATGACCTTTGGCCGGACTCCCAGACTATGAAGATACAAGATTGAAGACTACGTCCCGTGTCCGGATGGGACTTTCCTTGGCGTGGAAGGCAAGCTTGGCGATACGATATGAAGATCTCCTCCCATTGTAACCGACTCTGTGTAACCCTAGCCCTCTCCGGTGTCTATATAAACCGGAGAGTTTTAGTCCGTAGGATGAACAGCAATCATACCATAGGCAAGCTTCTAGGGTTTAGCCTCTCTGATCTCGTGGTAGATCCACTCTTGTACTACCCATATCATCAATATTAATCAAGCAGGAGTAGGGTTTTACCTCCATCGAGAGGGCCCGAACCTGGGTAAAAACATCGTGTCCCTTGTCTCCTGTTACCATCCGCCTAGACGCACAGTTCGGGACCCCCTACCCGAGATCCGCCGGTTTTGACACCGACATTCGTGCTTTCATTGAGAGTTCCTCTGTGTCGTCACCTTTAGGCCCAATGGCTTCTTCAATCGTTAACCACGACGCGGTCCAGGGTGAGACTTTTCTCCCCGGACAGATCTTCGTATTCGGCGGCTTCGCACTGCGGGCCAACTCGCTTGGCCATCTGGAGCAGATCAAAAGCTACGCCCCTGGCCATCAGGTCAGGTTTGGAAGTTTGAACTACACGGCCGACATCCGTGGGGACTTGATCTTCGACGGATTCGAGCCATGGCCGAGCACGCCGCACTGTCACGATGGGCATGATTTAGCTCTGCCGCCGGACAACGCCCAGAGCGCCGCTCAGGTGTCCGCTACGATCATTAGCTCGGAGCTGACTGCGCTAGTCGGGGATGGACGGTTGGACGCCGCCCTGGGAGCCGCAATCTCTATGGTGATAGAGCCGAATACCAGCCTAGTCCTTTGCAAGGCCCGTGACTCCAAGGTGCCGGACTCCGTTCCGGACTCTGCATATTCCGCACCCCTTCCGATTGAACTCGATTGGGCTCCGGTCATGGAGTTCACCGCCGCGGACGTCTTTCAGCACTCGCCCTTTGGCGATATCCTGAATTCACTAAAGTCTCTCTCTTTGTCAGGAGAGCCCTGGCCGGATTACGGTCAGCATGGGTGGGATACGGACGACAAAGAAATTCGAAACCCACCCACCACCCACTTCGTAGCCACTGTCGATGATTTAACCGACATGCTTGACTTCGACTCCGAAGACATCGACGGTATGGACGCCGATGAAGGAGACGACCAAGAACCAGCACCTATAGGGAACTGGAAAGCCACCTCGTCATATGACATATAGATGGTGGACACCCCCAAAGCAGGGGATGGCGATGAAAAAACGGAGGACGACCCCTTAAGAAGCAACCCAAGCGCCGACGTCAGCGGCGCCGCTCTAAATCCCTCCAAAGTAAAAACGGCGAGACCGGCACCGGAGATAACAACATGCCGGACAGTGCTGAAGACATCCCCCTCCAGCAGGATTCAGTGCAGGAGGACGAAGGAGCCAGCCCTCATGAGAGAGCGGCCGACAGAGAGGTCGAGGACGACAATTATATGCCTCCCTCCGAAGACGAGGCAAGCCTCGACGATGACGAATTCGTCGTGCCAGAGGATCCCGTCGAACAAGGGCGTTTCAAACGCAGGCTTATGGCCACGACAAGTAACCTCAAGAAAAAACAGCATCAGCTTAGAGCTGACCAAGACTTGTTAGCCAACAGATGGACCGAAGTCCTGGCGGCCGAAGAGTATAAACTCGAACGCCCCTCCAAGAGCTACCCAAAGCGCAGGCTGCTACCCCAACTTGAGGAGGAAGCAACTAAACCTACATCACCAGCGTACGATGCGCCCGATCGGCCACCCCGTGGCCGCGACAGAGAGGCCTTCAGGCCCTCGACCCAAGCCGCACCCCGGCACCGCTCAAAAAATACCAAAGTGCGGGGAGACGCAATAGACCTGCAAGACATATTGGAGAATAAGGCAAGGCAATCAAGATCGATCTACGGATCGCTTGGGCACCCCACTTCACATGACGATAACCATCACGCCGGATATGATAAATATGGCCGGGCCGAATACAACAAACAAAGCTCATCCGAGCTGCGTCGCGATATAGCCCAGTACAGGGGCGCCGCACACCAACTATGCTTCACAGACGAAGTAATGGATCATCAAATCCTCGAGGGTTTTAAACCCGTCAACATCGAATCATACGATGGCACAACAGATCCTGCAGTATGGATCGAGGATTATCTCCTTCACATTCACATGGCCCGTGGTGATGATCTACACGCCATCAAATACCTCCCGCTCAAGCTTAAATGACCAGCTCGGCATTGGCTTAACAGCCTGCTAGCAGAGTCAATTAGTTGCTGGGAGGACCTAGAATCCGCATTCCTTGACAACTTCCAGGGCACTTATGTGCGACCACCAGACGCTGATGACCTAAGCCACATAATCGAGCAGCCAGAAGAATCGGCCAGACAATTCTGGACACGGTTCCTAACCAAGAAAAATCAAATAGTCGACTGTCCGGACGCCGAGGCCCTTGCAGCCTTCAGGCACAACATCCGAGACGAATGGCTTGCCCGGCACTTGGGACAGGAAAAGCCGAAATCTATGGCAGCCCTCACGACACTCATGACCCGCTTTTGCACGGGCGAAGACAGCTGGCTAGCTCATAGCAATAACATAACCAAGAGCCCTGGCAATTCGGATACCAAGGACAACAATGGCAGGTCACGTCGCAACAAGCACAAGCGCCGCATTAACAGCGACAATACTAAGGATATGGCAGTCAATGCCGGATTCAGAGGCTCTAAACCCGGTTAGCGGAAGAAGCCATTCAAAAGAAACCCTCGGGGCCCATCCAGTTTAGACCGGATACTCGATCGCTCGTTCCAGATACACAGCACCCCCGAACAACCAGCCAACCACACCAACAGGGATTGTTGGGTGTTCAAGCAGGCAGGCAAGTTAAGTGCCAAAACCAGAGACAAGGGGCTGCATAGCGATGACGAGGAGGAGCCCCGGCCGCCGAACAACAGAGAACAGAAGGGATTCCCCCCGCAAGTGCGGACGGTGAACATGATATACGCAACCCATTTCCCCAAAACGGAGCGGAAGCATGCCCTCAAGGACGTCTATGCGTTGGAGCTAGTCGTCCCAAAGTTCAACCCATGGTCCTCCTGCCCGATCACTTTCGATCGAAGGGACCACCCCACTAGCATCCGTCACGGTGGATTCGCCGCATTGGTCCTAGACCCAACCATCAACGGATTTCACCTCACTAGAGTCCTAATGGACGGCGGCAGCAGCCTGAACCTGCTTTATCAGGATACAGTGCGAAAAATGGGTATAGATCCCTCGAGGATTAAACCCACAAAGACAACCTTTAAAGGCGACATACCAGGTGTAGAAGCCAGCCGTACAGGCTCAGTTACACTCGAAGTGGTCTTCAGATCCTCGAATAATTTCTGAAGCAAAGAGTTAATCTTCGACATAGTCCTATTCCGCAGTGGCTATCCCTGCTCGGACGAACCACATTTGCAAAATTCAACGCGGTGCCGCACCACGCATATCTCAAGCTCAAGATGCCAGGCCCTCGCGGAGTCATCACGGTAAATGGAAACACCGAATGCTCTCTCCGAATGGAGGATCACACAGTGGCCCTGGCGGCGGAAGTACAGAGTAGCCTCTCAAGGCAATTCTCCAATCCAGGTGTTAAACGTCTGGACAACGTCAAGCGAGCCCGAAGTAACATACAACAAAGCCAGCTGGCACGTTCCGAGCAAGCATAGCAGTGCGGCCCCAACCCCAGCCCTTGCTAGATGGTGATATCGGTACCACACGTACATATACGCCTTAGAAATACCATGGGCATAATGGGAGGGGCACAACTACGACACGCCCAGAATGCGGCTCAACCGCACTAAGGGGCTCCCTATTCCGCCGTTTCCTTTTTCTATACTTTTAGGACCCAACTATTCGGAAGGCCTGTCCGGCAATACACTCGCTGAACACACGATGCAACAGCCAGGGAGAGAACAAGCCACATCAAATGTCCAGGTGGTCTCTATAACGAGCTTAATACATGTTTTACTTAAAAGTCCCATAGCTTGCCCCCGGAGGTGGACATGTCAAATAATCCCATCTCTTGCTTATCGCATTATTTGTATCGTTCTGCTTTCATAGCAGCCCTTTTTTAATAAACAATACATAGCTCTTATCTATTATTGTACTCATCTATTTTTTTATACAAATATGTTCAGTCATGACATTATGCAACCGTACACTTTGGTACGGCTAATACACCAGGGGCTTAAGCACCCCATAACATGGTGTGACAAGACCGAACACTCTCACGAGTGCGGCACCCCGAACTTATAGCACTATATGCATCGGCTCCGAATCATGTCTTGCGTCAATAGTTGGGTTTGCCCGACTCCCATGTTTTGGTACCTTACGTTCCGCAATGTTGGCTAAGGTAGCGCTGCGAGAACTACTGCGATTGTGTCCTAGTTGAGCTGGGTTAACACCTCAGTAGAGAAAGCTAAAACTGACCGTCATGATAGTGCGAGAGACCGGTCGCTGTTCGCGAGGTTTTTCGAGTCCTTAAAGACTTATGCCGCTTAGAGCGAGGAGCCGGACTTATCCGGCCTAGGCGTGGATAGCGCCCCGAACTCGGTCTTCCGAATACTAGGGGCTTCGCCGAAATTTAAAATTATAGAATTCTATGGCTAAGTGAGAGTGATAAAGCATTATAAGTCCGACGGCCTGGTTCGTTGTGCTGAGCGCCCCCCTAGATGGACCCAAGAATGGGAACAAGAGTGCTCAGGTTTATCCCGAACACCCCAGCACTCGTGGCATGGGGGTAGAAGCCGACGACTTGCATCTCTCAGATTTGATAAACGGCCGCACAGAAGGTAATATTTTAAATTAACAAGCATTGCTTAATGCATATGAACAAAGTTTTCAGCGTACAGGATAACAGATGCGAGTCTACTCAAAAATTAAATCTTTGGAGCATTCGTCCGCTATATGGCGGGCACCCTTCAGGACGCCCTTATAATACATCTCGGGCGTGCGATACTCCTTGCCCGGCAGTGGCGCATCCGTCAAAAGCTTCTCAGCGTCCAGCTTGCCCCAGTGCACTTTAGCACGGGCAAGGGCCCAACGGGCACCTTCGATACAGACGAAGCGCTTGATGACCTCAATCCACGGACACGCGTCCACCAGCCGCCGCACCAGACCGAAGTAGCTCCCAAGCATGGCTTCTCTAGGCCACAGCCAAACTATGAGGCCCTTCATGGCCTGTTCGGCCACCTTGTGGAGCTCAACGAGCTGCTTCAGCTGGTCGCTCAGGGACACCGGATGTTCGGCCTCAGCATACTGAGACCAGAACACCTTTTCCGTCGAGCTCCCCTCTTTGGATCGGTAGAATGCGGCAGCATCAGACACACTACGGGGAAGATCGGCGAACGCTCCTGGAGAGCTCCGGGTTCGGGTAAGTAACAGATAATTTACTTTTATATTCTTGCTTTGCATAAAGAATGCCTTACCCGCCGCTATCTTCTTCATCGCCTCGATCTCCTAGAGGGCCTTCTGGGCTTCGGCCTTAGCGGTCTCGGCACTCTCAAGAGACAAGGCGAGCTCGGACTCTCGAGTCTTTGAGTCACGCTCCAAACTCTCGTGTTTTCCCACGAGAGCCTGGAGCTCTTGCCGCACCTCCGCCACCCGCGCCTCCTGCTTCTTTCGCTCGGCGCACTCCAAGGCCGCACTGTTTTCGGCCTTGGACACCGCTTCCTTCAGGGTTGCCACCTCGGCCGTGGCCCCTGCAACATTCACGTTGGTCTTGTCATTATTTGCAACCAAGTATTTTTATATACATTTATATACGGTATTACACACCCTCCTTGTCCTCGAGCTGCTTCTTAGCACGGCCGAGCTCGTTCTCGGACCGCTCGAGGCTCTCCTTCAATGAATTGACCTCCACAGTCAGTGCGGCAGAGGTCAGTAGCGTAGCCTGCATTCCCATATTGACATATTTTTGTTAGACTCCTGCGTATATCTTTTTAGATCCTCAGCTCGGCTTTTCTTTCCGAACGCCGAACTGAGCATCAGGGGCTACTATCTATGTGGTAACATTTTTATATGTTTTTGAACACATACCTCAAAGCCTGTTAACAGACTCGTACAAGCTTCCGCCAGCCCGCTCTTGGCGGACTGAACCTTCTGAATCACCGCACTCATAACAATGCGGTGTTCCTCGTCGATGGAGGCGCCGTTAAGCACCTCCAGCAAATTGTCCGGCGCCTCCGGATGGATGGAGGTCGCCGGCGTCGTAGGCTTGCCCTTCTTACGAAGGCGCCGCCTGTCGGACTCTCGAGCAGTGTCCGGCCCGGGGCCGGACTTGGATCCCTTCGGGGCTTTACCCCCTTTGGGCCTGGAGTCCGAGAGGTTGCCTTGCGGCGCCTCCAGGACCACCTCCTCCTAGTTTAGTCCCTTTCGGGACTCCACCTCGGCGTCGTTCGTAGGGAGAGGGGAGCAGGCCGTCAGAAGTGAAGCACTATTCACATCCGACGAATCCAAGGAGCCACTCGTCGAATCGTCGAGCTAAGCCTTGGGCGGACTGCATGATCAAATTCGGCGTCAGAAAATGCCAAATAATGGAGGAGCTCCATAAGTTATTCGGATATCCGGATGCTTACGATTTTTCCAGGGGCTTGACCCTGGATGGCCATTCCTCCCTGCCGTCTTCGGCATCGCAGGTGTAGTCCGGAAGGAGGGTTCTCCCCTTCTTAGACCCTCCGGCCTCCCCAGTTGGGGTGGCCTTCCTTTTCTTTCGTTCCCCCGTTGGAGGGGGAGAGGCTTCTTCTTCTTCCTCCTCGTCTTCAGAGGCGGAGGGTGCTTCGGGGTTGTCCGGCGATGAATCTGACACCACCAGGCACCGGGAACTCTTTCGGGTCCCCGTGGCCTTCTTCTTGGCCTTCTTCTCTGGCACCACGTGAGGTGCCGGAACCAGCAGCTTCGTCAGGTGAGCGTCCGTTGGGTCTTCGGGCAAGGGAGCCGGACAGTTGATCTGTCCGGCCTTCTTCTGCCAGTCCTGTTAAAGAGATGGGGGTTTAGATCCCGCATAGAATTAAATCTATGAAAAAAATACCCTGTAAAGGGAAAATTAAGCTCACCGCGCTGGCTTGGCGCTTGGCGTAGAATCCGCGATCCTCGGTGACGGGAGGGGAGACCTCGGAGCTCTTGAATAGCACCTTCCAGGCATCCTCATGCCTTGTGTTGAAGAGCCGGGACAGAGTCTGGTGCTGGGCCGGGTCAAACTCCCACAAGCTGAAAGCCCGTCGATGACACGGGAGAATCCGGTGGAAGAGCATGACCTGGACTACGGTGACAAGTTTAACCTTCCTGCCGATCAGGTCTTTGATGTAGGTTTGAAGTCCGGTCACTTCCGCTGAATTACCCCACAACAGGCCCGTCTCTTTCCAAGATGTGAGCCGCGTGGGGATGCTAGGTCGGAATTCGGGGGCCGCTGCCCATTCAGGGTCACGCGGCTCGGTGATATAGAACCACCCCGATTGCCACCCTTTGATGGTCTCTATGAAGGCGCCCTCGAGCCATGTGACGTTGGCTATCTTGCCCACCATGGCACCTCCGCACTCCGCTTGGCGGCCGCCCACGACCTTCGGCTTGACGCTGAAGATCTCAGCCATAGGCCAAAGTGAGGCTGGATGCGGAGGAAGGCCTCGCACGCAATGATGAATGCCGAGATGTTGAGGATGAAGTTCAGGGCCAGATCGTGGAAGTCCAGGCCATAGTAGAACATGAGCCCCCGGACGAACGGGTAAGAGGAAAACCCAGTCCGCGGAGGAAATGGGGAAGAAAAACAACCCTCTCATGGGGCCTGGGTGTGGGGATGAGTTGCCCCTCATCTGGAAGCCGGTGCGCAATGTCATTAGACAAGTATCCGGCCTTCCTCAGCTTTTTGATTTTCCCCTCCATGACGGAGGAGGCCATCCATCTACCTCCCGCTCCGGACATGATTGGAGAAGGTTGAGGTGGGAAGTGCGGGCTTGGGCGTTGGAGCTCGAGCACGCAGGGACGAATAAGCAAAGGAGGAAGAAGGCGTAAATGGAAAGGGTAGATTCTTATCCCCTTATATGGGCGGCCGAAACTACGAGCCCCCACCGGCCTAATAAAACTCGCTTATCTCCCAAGCGCCGCGGTTAATGGCACGGTTGGGTTACCCACACCCGTATTGATGAGAATCCCGGAATAAGGGGACACGATCTCTGCTTCGACAAGATGTGCCAAGGAAACCGCCTCGCTAAACGCGCTGAGGTGGAACAGTAAAATGATTCGAATAAAGGCTTGGCCATGGCGTGATGTCACGCTGCGGAATACGTCAGCAGATTAGATTTGGGCGGATATTATTCTCCCTACGGTGGTATGTGGAACTTATTTTTGCAGAGCCGGACACTATCGTTGTGTTTAACATCTTCTATGAAGTATTCGGAGGAGGAACCCATCTTGCAATGCCGAAGACAATTTGCACGCCGGACTCGTCGTCATTGAAGCCTGGTTCAGGGGCTACTGAGGGAGTCATGGATTAGGGGGTGTCCGGATGGCCGGACTATGACCTTTGGCCGGACTCCCGGACTATGAAGATACAGGATTGAAGACTCCGTCCCGTGTCCGGATGGGACTTTCCTTGGTGTGGAAGGCAAGCTTGGCGATACGATGTGAAGATCTCCTCCCATTGTAACCGACTCTGTGTAACCCTAGCCCTCTCCGGTGTCTATATAAACCGGAGAGTTTTAGTCCGTAGGACGAACAACAATCATACCATAGGCTAGCTTCTAGGGTTTAGCCTCTCTGATCTCGTGGTAGATCCACTCTTGTACTACCCATATCATCAATATTAATCAAGCAGGAGTAGGGTTTTACCTCCATCGAAAGGGCCCGAACTTGGGTAAAAACATCGTGTCCCTTGTCTCCTGTTACCATCCGCCTAGACGCACAGTTCGGGACCCCCTACCCGAGATCCTAGTGGAATGCGGAATAAACCTTGCGGTTAATTTGTCAAGCAGAAAACCTACAACAACTAGGATCACTTATGTGCATCGTCAACTTATGCTAAGCAAGATAAACTACATGGTGATAGCAAGATATATGACAAGAAACAATATGGCTATCACAAAGTAAAGTTCATAAGTAAAGGGCTCGGGAAAGAGATAACCGAGGCACGCGGAGACGCCGATGTATCCCGAAGTTCACACCCTTGCGAATGCTAATCTCCGTTTGGAGCAGTGTGGAGGCACGATACTCCCCAATAAGCCACTAGTGCAACCGTAATCTCCTCACGCCCTCGCACAATGCAAGATGTCGTGATTCCACTAAGGAACTCTTGACGGCGGTCATCGAACCCGTACAAATGGCAACCCTTGGGGGCGGTCACCGAACCCGTACACTTTGGCAACCCTTGGGGGCGGTCACTGATACTCGTCAAATTGCTCGGAGTGATGTCCACAACGTAATTGGAGACCCCGACGCTTGCCCAGAGCTTTACACCATAATGATTGAGCTCTGAACACCACCAACCATCTAGGGGGCACAAGCACCCAATAAGAAGAAGCTCAAGGGTACCAAGCACCCAAGAGTAATAAGCATCTCAACTTGTAACTTCCACGTATCACCATGGAGAACTCAAACTGATGCACCAAATGCAATGGCAAGGGCACACGGAGTGCCCAGTCCTTCTCTCTCAAATCATACTGAAGCAACTAATGCTAGGGAGGAAAGTGAGAGGAAGAACAAGAAGGAGAACACCAAGAACTCCAATATCTAGATCCAAGGGGTTCCCCTCACATAGAGGATAAAGTGATTGGTGGAAATGTGGATCTAGATCTCCTCTCTCTTTTCCCTCAAAAACTAGTAAGAATCCATGGAGGGATTGAGAGTTAGAAAGCTCGAAGAAGGTCAACAATGGGGGAAGAACACGAGCTCAAGAGATAAGGTTCATTGGGGAAGAAGACCCCCTTTTATAGGTGGGGAAAATCCAACCGTTATGCTCACAGCCCGCACAGAGCGGTACTACCGCTCGACCTCACGGTACTACCACTAGGGGTAGCGTTACTACCTCAAAGGGTAGCGGTACTACTGCTTGTGAGCGGTACTAAAAAATAAATCAGTGCCTACCACCGCTGGACTTGTGACGAGTTTTTGGTCCAGAGTGGTACTACCGCTGTAGTAGCCGCGGTAGTACCACTCTGGAGTGGTAGTAAAAAATTACATCCGCTCCTATCCGTGGTAGTACCGCTGTAGCCTTTTCAGAACACCAAAACTGCCACAACTTCTGCAAATGGACTCCGAATTCAACGAAACCAAGTTTGTTGGAAAGCTAGCGACAAGGCCTAACACAGTCTTGAAAGAAATAACAATAAGAAGGAAATTAGAAAAGGCCCATAAGAAAATGGTGAGAACCTTTCCTCGAATAAGACCGGTAAAACCTCCAACACCGGAAATGCAATAGAAGAAGAATGTGAACTCCGTTTTCGATGAACTCGAGCATGTCAAGAAGATGACCATAAGCTCCAAACCTCATAAGGAGAAAACCAAACAAGAATCAATAAAGATGATGCAAGGATGCAATGGTTTGAGCTCTCGACGAACGATACGATCAAGCTACTCACTTGAGAGCCCCCCTGTCGGTGTCAAAACCGGCGGATCTCGGGTAGGGGGTCCCGAACTGTGCGTCTAGGGGGATGGTAACAGGAGACAAGGGACACGATGTTTTTGCCCAGGTTCGGGCCCTCTCGATGGAGGTAAAACCCTACTCCTGCTTGATTAATATTGATGATATGGGTAGTACAAGAGTAGATCTACCACGAGATCAGAGAGGCTAAACCCTAGAAGCTAACCTATGGTATGATTGTTGTTCGTCCTACGGACTAAAGCCCTCCGGTTTATATAGACACCGGAGAGGGCTAGGGTTACACAGAGTAGTTTACAATGGGAGGAGATCTACATACCATCGCCAAGCTTGCCTTCCACGCCAAGGAAAGTCCCATCCGGACACGGGACGAAGTCTTCAATCTTGTATCTTCATAGTCCAGGAGTCCGGCCAAAGGTCATAGTCCGGTCATCCGGACACCCCCTAATCCGGGACTCCCTCGGTAGCCCCTGAACCAGGCTTCAATGACGACGAGTCCGGCGCGCAAATTGTCTTCGGCATTACAAGGCGGGTTCCTCCTCCAAATACTTCATAGAAGATGTTGAACACAAGGATAGTGTCCGGCTCTGCAAAATAAGTTCCACATACCACCGTAGAGAGAATAATATTTGTACAAATCTGATCTATTGACGTATTCCGCAGCGTGAGATCATGCCACGCCCAAGCCTTTATTCGAGTCGTTTTACTGTCCCATCTCAGTGTGTTTAGTGAGGCAGTTTTCTTGGCACGTCTTGTCAAAGCAGAGACCGTGTCCCCTTATTCCGGAGTTCTCACCAATACGGGTGTGGGTAACCCAATCGTGCCTGTTGGTATATCTCTCCAATCGAAGGCCAGTCCCAAATGGTCACGGGGAGGGCTCTTGGTATTCATCCTCTTTATAAAGAGACCAAGGCTTGACTCCTTTCTTTTAGTCTCAAACAAATCCACCTCTCACCTTGAGCTCCAACACCCAAGGCTCCAGATTCAGGCGCTTCGGACCTTCGATAATGTTCGTCTTCGACCTCCAAGGCCGGTGGATGCCTTCCTCCCTTACGAAAGAAGACGTGCGAAAGCTGAGAGATGCCAGCTATCTAACCGGTGAAATCCCGCATAGGCTGCCTGCTCAAGGGCAGGTTATTCCCACTCCCAAGCTCGGTGAGAGCATGGTGTTCATGTCTCACTTCCTTCGGGGGCTAGGCTTCCCGATTGATCCCTTCGTGAGGGGGCTCATGTTTTATTACGGGCTGGAATTTCACAACTTGGCTCCGGAGTCCATCCTCCAAACCTCATCGTTCATTGTCGTGTGTGAGGCCTTCCTGCACATTACTCCTCACTTCGGATTGCGGCTTAAAACCTTCAAGGTAGAGCCGAAGATGATCGAGGAGCAGCACGCAGAGTGCGGAGGTGCTGTTATAAGCAAGAGTGCCGACATTCCATGGCCCGAGGGCTCGTTTCAAGAGGAGTTCAACTTATGGCAACGAGAGTGGTTTTACATCACAACTCCGAGGGGCACCACATGGGTGGCACCACCTGCTTTTCGCTCGGGTCCCCCACCACAGCTAGCGTCCTGGGTCAATAAAGGGCATAACTGGGGGCCGTCCAAGGACGTGCCCTTGTTGTAGGGCCGCATTCGAGATCTCCTAGAAAGAGATATCAATCTGGTCGTAGTGATGCAAGTTATGTTGATTCGCCGCATCCTGCCCTGCAAACGTCGCCCCCTCTGCCTGTGGGAGTTTAATCCAAAAGGACCACGAGCTCTCCAACATTTTATGGGCACGACGCCCGTGGAGATGTACAAACTGTTCTTCGGATCACAAGAAATGTGTCCGGACTCGTCCGAGGACGCAGGTCCGAGCTGCAATCGCCCGGATACTCAAGTAAGTAGCACTGTACCCGGACACGTTATCCGTATATTTATCATAAAATCGCCCTTAAAAGAGGTATCCTTTAAACAGGAGTGGATAGCGAAAGCAAAGCTTATCAGGTGTCCGGCCCCCTCCCTGAGACCATGCCGGATCCCGTGTTAACCAGGATGCTGGAGGTTGCGCCATTGGGAGAAGGCGAGGAGGGGAACAAGGAAGCTACCGCCTCCCCGAAGTGGGCTGTCAGGGAAGGAGGAATCGAGAATTCCTCCATCCAGGGGAAAAAGAGGACCGCCTCTGAAGACCCAGAGGCCATGGCCTCAAAGCGGGGCAAGAAATCTTCATCAGAGGGTCCAGCGCCGGGAGGTGCCTCGGCCGCATTGCATCCCCAAGGGGATCAGCTCTCCACCGAGTCGTAAGTAAAGAGAGGGGTTTTGTAAAATGAGAGACATCCCTGTTCTATTTCTAAGGAAGATAACCGAAAATTTACCTTGTAGTTCGGACCTCAGCCCTTCTCAGCAGAGCTCATCTTCAGGGGATCTTCGTCCGGAGATGATGGAGAGCGGAACGCCTCCCCCTGCCGTACCGCCTTGCGAGGCGGGTGACCCTGAGGTGTCGTCACGGAGGGTTTCTCCGAATCCGGCAGAGCCGGAAGGCAGCCGTATTGCACCCCGAGGCCCTCCGTTTCCGGCCTTCGAAAGAGGCCATCGGACTAGTCCGGCACCGTCCGATGCACGATCGGAGGAGCTGAAGGATCTGCTAGGGCGAGTGTCTATCTCAGAAGAACACCGTGCGTTGATGGATACGGTGATTAGAATAATTTCATCCGCAGAGAGAGGGTTGTACGAGGCCGACAGGAGTTTGCTGACAGGCTTTGAGGTACGCGAAATGATGTACCTTTTGACAAATCCGCATATGTAAAATGCGCCCTATATAGATAGTAGCCCCTGAGACTCTATGCGCTGTCAAAAATGATGGCGCGCAGAGGATCATAATCCCAGGTATAATATGTCGCCTTTCCTATGTAGGTGGAGAAGTGTTCGGTGGCTAGCCGGACTGATGGATTTGCCGAGCTAAGGAGGCAACTTGACATGGCAGATGCCGACTTCGTGCTTGTCAATGAGCGGCTGGACGAGGCACAAGGTATGTAATGTCTCTGAAGACATCTTGTAAGAGGAGCTTGATGCCCGTACCTTATAACATGTGTGCTTAATGCAGATGGTGCTGCTGCCATGGAGAAGCTTCGGGCGGAACTTGCCCGAGCCAAGGAGCAGGCCAGGAAAAGCGATGCAGCTACCTTAAAGGCGGCTGAAGAGATAAAAGCAGAACAGGCTGCTCACTGCCAGAGCAAGAAGGAAATGGCCGAATGGCTGTAAAATTGAAGAATGCTACCGACCGCTGCAAGCTTCTTGAAAAAGAAGTTAGGGTGGCACAGAAGGACCTAGCGAAGGTCACTACCGAGGCCAAGGATACGCGCTCTGCGATGAGAGCTATGAAGGAGGAGATACGTCAGGCCAGAGATATCATGGCTGGAAAGCCCTATATGCTGCGGATGAAGTTCAGGGATCCTAAGTATGCTCCGTTGGACCGGAAGTGGAGTGCGGCGAATACTTATCTGGACTTGGCGGCGAGTGCCGCTGACGCGACCGAACACTTCCGGGATCGAAATGACCACGAAGTGGAAGAACTTTTTTGGTCGCAGTTCCACAATCCAGAGTGCCCACTTTCGGTATCCGATTGTTTGGCCGCATGGGCGGAGCTGAACAGGTTATCCGGACTCGCCATGAAGAATGTCGCGAGTCATCTGTGGCCGAAAGTGCCCCAGCCGAAGAGTTATTTTAGCTTGGTGCAGCAGTTCCTTGGCGCGGTGCCGCATATTGATGCAATGAAGAGGTCCGCGTGCATAGAGGGTGCACAGATGGCTCTTACCCGTGTCAAGACATACTGGGCGGAGATGAAGGCCAGTGCTGCTGCATCCCAGGATTCGGACGAAAGCCGAGTACCTGTCGAGCACTATTTTGAGGAAGTTCTGCAGGGCGCTCGTTTAATAGAGACGCAGTACTTGAAGGATGTTATGTTCGAATAACGTGTATTATTGTAAAACAATGTTTCGATGGAATATAAAAGCTTTTTATACTTGTGCTTTCAAGAATTAGAGCACCTCCTGTGCGGCTGTTAATGTATATGTGTATATAACCTGAAAGATGGCAGTCGTTGGCTTCAGCCCCCACACATATAATGCGGGGGTGTTCGCAGAAAGTGCATTTTCACACTTAATCCAATGTCTTGGTCCTATAAAGGAGGTGATAGCGCAGCGAACTAGGCAACCGGACTATAATGCTTTATCACTTTCAGTTAGCCATAGGAGTTTGACAGTGGGGCTACTTATATAGCCCCTAGGGGCACCGCGCTCATCCGAATTCGGGGCGCGTGTGTGCCTGACCGGGAAATGACCCTTCGTTAATGGGAGGAATCCTAAAGATTCCGGCAAGTCATCGAGTGGTTGATCAGTCTCACGCTATATCATGACAGTCAGTTTTCCGCTTTCTCTACTGAGGTGGTCGCCTGGCCGAACCGGGGCACAATCGCAGTAGTTCTCCTGGTGCTACCTTAGCCGATAGAGCGGAACGTAAGGCAGCAAAACACAGGAGCCGGGCAAACCCAACATTTGACCAAAGACATGATTCCGAGCTGATGCATATAAGGCCAAACTCGCAACGCCGAACACTCCCTAAGGTGTTCGGTCTTTATGAAAATGGGCTGAACAAAAGCCCTTGATAAGAAGCCCCTTGTGTCCAGGTACACACAAAATTCTGGCGTGGCCACATGCCAAGACGCCAGCCTCCTCCTCGGTTATAGCAAAAAATTGGGGGATGTTATCAACAAGAGACAGTAAAAAAGGTTTACGCAGGGTCTTAATCTGATAAGAATCCTTGGAATGGGTCCCTACTGCACATCTGCGCCTGTGTCTCCGTTGTGTCGTATCCTGGATGGGTGTAGCACGGTGTTCATCTGTAAAAGAGAGGAACTTAGTTGAAAACAATCGTGCGAAAAATCTATGTTATATTAAATAAACAAAGTATAATTCAGAAAATGGGTAGAATTGAGCTTTATTGTCTCTTGGTGTAAACGCGCGGAGCCCCTTGTACAGGGGTATGCGGCTATTAAGCCTTTGTATGTTTGGCGGACTCGTCTATCCATGTCCGGGGTCGTGAACGACCTGTTTAGGTGCTTTAACTAGTAAAGCTGGTTTAGTGTGCGGCTGTCAAGGCAGCCGCACCATCTTCTGCGCTCGGGGAACACTCGATATTCCCCTTTAATGAGATGATGCCTCGTGGACCGGGCATTTTAAGTGTAAGGGATGCGTAA
This sequence comes from Triticum aestivum, assembly GCF_018294505.1. Lineage (NCBI taxonomy): Eukaryota > Viridiplantae > Streptophyta > Magnoliopsida > Poales > Poaceae > Triticum > Triticum aestivum. The sequence continues at coordinate 592,984,216 of NC_057801.1, read as the reverse complement.
TGCAGTATTGCGTTAAAGCGGACGAAAGCTTCGCATCCCAGTAGTGCTTGATAGCTACTTATGAATGGGGCGATGTGGAAGGTTAGCTTTTCTCTTCGGAAGTTGTCGGGGGAGCCGAACATAACTTCTAACAAGAGGGAACCCGTACAATGGGTATCTAGGCCTGGCGTTACCCCTTGAAAGGAAGTGTTGCCGTGGCGAATTATTGTTGGGTTTATCCCCATTTTGCGGATTGTGTCCTGATATAGCAGGTTTAGATCGCTGCCGCCGTCCATTAGGACTTCTGTAAAGTGGAGTCCGTCAATTATCGGATCTAATACCAAGGCAGTCCAGCCTGCGTTTCGGATACTTCTAGAGTAATCCTGATGATCGAAGGTGATTGGTTGTAACAACTAGTGCTGGGGCTCCTCTGGGATGGGCCGTATGGAGCGTATTTCCATAAGCGCCACTCTGTTTTTCCCTTTTGTCACATGAAGTGAATTTACTATTTTGACTTCTTGCGGGAACTTCTTTTGTTCTCCGGTGCCCTGCTTGTGGGGTTCGTCGTCGTCCTCGTTTGGTATGTCGAGCCCCTTGTGTTCGGCATTAAGTTTGCTGGATTGCTTGAAGACCCAACAATCTCTGTGGGTGTGGTTTGCAGGCCTCCCGGGAGTACTGTGGATTTGGCATATTTTGTCCAAGATTTTGTTGAGGTTGGATAGCTCGTCCCTATTGTCCTTGGGGGCGGCTTTTTCAGATTCTGCCGAGAGCTTTTGAATCCGGCATTTCCTGCCGTGCTCTTTGGGCTGCTTCCCTTGGTTCGGCGCTGGTCCTTGCTACATCGCGGTTTCCCGTTTCCATCCCTTGATTCGGATGTACTTGGATCGCTGGTGCTGCTCCTTGCCAACCAGCTATCTTCTCCCGCGCAAAAGCGGGTCATGAGGCTTGTTAGTGCGGCCACTGTTCTTGGGTTTTCTTGGCGGAGGTGTCTGGCGAGCCATTCGTCTCGGATGCTGTGCTTGAAAGCTGCTAAGGCTTCGGCGTCCGGACAGTCCACTATCTGGTTCTTTTTAGTAAGAAATCTGTTCCAGAGTTTCCGGGCTGACTCTCCGGGTTGTTGAGTTATATGACTTAGATCGTCTGTATCTGGAGGTCGGACATAGGTCCCTTGAAAATTTGCCCGAAAGGCATCCTCGAGCTCTTCCCAACTTCATATGGTGTTTTCGGGAAGGCTTTTAATCCAATGCCGGGCTGGCCCTTTAAGCTTGAGGGGTAAATATTTTATGGCGTGGAGATCATCTCCTCTAGCCATGTGTATGTGGAGGATATAGTCCTCAATCCAGACTCCAGGGTTTGTTGTTCCGTCGTATGCCTCTATGTTTACGGGTTTAAATCCCGTTGGAAATTCGTGGTCCAGCACCTCATCGGTGAAACATAGGGGGTGTGCGGCACCCCTGTATTTGGGTGTGCCGTGATGCTTGGATTCTTGTTCCGTTGTATTGCTGACTAGAGCTTGCTTTCTTGGCCCGTAGATAGATCTGACTGGGTCGTCTTTCTAATGTGAATCCTTATGCGGATCGCGTGTCGGCTTGAGTGCGGCGCCCCTTGCCGCTCTATGTTGGCCATGGGGTTGTTTATCCGACCGGATGTCTTCTTTATTTTTTGATTGCGGGGGCTCTAAGGCCTCCTCATCAAATTCCTGTAGTAATTTTCGCTTCGGATAGCTCTTTGTGTGGCGACTATCGCCGTATTTGTCGGTGGTGTTGAGTACTTTGCCCCATCTAATTCTGAGTGCATCTTCTGCTATTTTGAGCTTTCGCTTCTGCTTTTTCAGGCTATGCGCAGTGGCGACGAGCCTTTTGTGGAGGTTCTTCTGCTCCAGCAACTTGTCCGGCGTGAGGTCGTCTGGACTATCATCTTCACCGGGGGCGGGTTGTTCGGTTTGTTTACCCAAGTTACCCTGTTCGGACGGTGGCTCGAGGGCCTGTTCACCGTCTGCCGGTTCACCCTGCTCTATGGCTGGGTCTCTGTCGAGGTGGGGTTTGGCGCGGTGCTTACGCCGCCGCTTTGATTGCTTTTCGAGGGAACGATCCCTCGTTGCGTCGTTTCTTTTAGGTGTGTCCACCATGTATACATCGTGAGATGAGGTGGTTATCCGGTGCCCTATAGGCGCTGATTCCTATTCGTCTCCTGCATCGTCGTCCATACTGTCGATGTCTTCGGAGTCAAAATCGAGCATGTCGGTTAAATCATCGACAGTGGCTATCAAGTGGGCGGCGGGTGGGCTTTGAATTTCTTCGTCATCCGCATCCCATCCTCGCTGACCATAGTCCGGCCAGGGCTCTCTTGATAAGGAGAGAGACTTTAGTGAATTCCGAATGTCACCGAAGGGCGAATGCTGAAAGATGTACGCGGCGGCGAACTCCATGATCGGCGCCTGATCAGGTTCGATCGGCAGGGGCGTGGAAAGTTCGGAGTCCGGAGAGTAGTCCGGCACCTTGGAGTCGCGAGCTTTGCAAAGGACAAAACTGGTGTTCGGCTCGATCGCCGTAGAGGTTGCAGCCCCCGAGGCGGTGTCTAGCCATACGTCCTCGATTGGCGCAGTCGGCTCCGAACTAAGGGTCGGAGCGGACACCGGAGCGGCCTCCTGGGCACTGTTCGGCGGCAGAGCTAAATCATGTCCATCCCGACAGTGCGGCGCGCCCGGCCGTGGCTCGAATATGTTGAAGATCAAGTCTCCGCGGATGTCAGCCGTGTAGTTCAAGCTTCCAGATCTGACTTGATGGCCAGGGCGTAGCTTTTGATTTGCTCCAGTTGGCCAAGCGAATTGGCCCACAGTGCAAAGCTGCCGAATACGAAGATCTGTCCGGGGAGAAAAGTCTCACCCTGGACCGTGTCGTTGTTGATGATCGGAGGAGCCATCGGGCCTAAAGATGATGACACAGAGGAACTCTCAATGAAAGCACCAATGTCGGTGTCAAAACCGGTGGATCTCGGGTAGGGGGTCCCGAACTGTGCGTCTAGGCGGATGGTAACAGGAGACAAGGGACATGATGTTTTTACCCAGGTTCGGGCCCTCTCGATGGAGGTAAAACCCTACTCCTGCTTATTAACATTGATGATATGGGTAGTACAAGAGTAGATCTACCACGAGATCAGAGAGGCTAAACCCTAGAAGCTATCCTATGGTATGATTGTTGTTCGTCCTACAGACTAAAGCCCTCCGGTTTATATAGACACCGGAGAGGGCTAGGGTTACACAGAGTCGGTTACAATGGGAGGAGATCTACATATCATCGCCAAGCTTGCCTTCCACGCCAAGGAAAGTCCCATCCGGACACGGGACGAAGTCTTCAATCTTGTATCTTCATAGTCTAGGAGTCCGGCCAAAGGTCATATTCCGGTCATCCGGACACCCCCTAATCCGGGACTCCCTCATCCACCTTGTCTTTCTTATGTTTTTTCTTTGATGTCTCTGTGAAAGCTTTTGCCTTGAGTGTGTGTCTTATATCGTTGCATCTTTATGCACTCTTTTGTGGTTAGGATTATTTTCCTCATGCTTATCTTTACGAGTCTTTTTCCATCTTAATTGGTATCCCTCGTCTTGATGAGTCATTCATCTTCTATCTTCACCATGGGTTGTCGCATGCTTTGTTGTTATCTTTTTAGTAAGCTTGTGTATCCATTTGCTTCTTATGTATGTGTGTGGGAAGGTCATGTATTGCACCTTGTATGTCATTTATCCAAGACTATGTTGATGCTTAATGCTCATCCTTACATTAGTCTTCTCAAGTGCTTTTTCATGACTCACACATATCTATTTGGTTGAGCCTTTTCTTAAGTTGCCTCTTTTACATGTTGCTCAACCATGTGCTTGTTGCAAGTGCTAGGCTTTGTTTCCTATATGCTCACTTGGACTGGTTGTGAGTTTCTATTGATTTTGGGGGAGCTATGATCCTATTTTGTGCACTTTGTATCCAATACAAATATTCTTATTTGTGCACAAATCATGGGGAGCTTCTCTACTTTCTTTAGAACACTCCTCTACTCATACATAATATCATTTATTCTTGTGGCTCATAGGATCCTTGGTCTAGTTGGTTCAATTGATATCCTTTGATTGCTTGCTTCAATTGGTATATTTTGACTGCTTGATTGCTTCTGTCTCTCTTTGTTATGTCTCTGCCTCTCTTTGTTCCTCCAAGTATTTACCTTTGGATATGTGTATTGCATTCCACTCTCTTGTTGAGAAATACACAATTTATGGAGGACCAAAATTTATATTGGCCTTCTTAGCTTTTCGCCCATTTTGGCAATCGATGCCAATGGGGGAGAAGTTTCAGAGAGTTTTGTGGAGAAGTTTAGAGAGTTATCTCCTCTTGCTTTGGTTTTGTTCCTTAGCATTTGCATCTCATACGCATGCACCATTGCTTGTTTCATTGCATGGTGATTCATGATTCCTTATATAAACTCCCTTGAAAGTGATTTTCACCAATTACCAAAATGGGGGAGATTGAAAGGACATGCGGTACCCCCATATGTGGTTTTCGTAATTGATGACACACTCTATGGACTAATGGTTGCATTGAGTTATATTTTAAGGATTTGTCCATAGGCTCTTCTTGAAGTCCATGTGTTGGTTTCAAGGAGTTTATGAGTTGACCAAGGTGCTATTAAGGAATTATCCAAAGATTGGTTATGTGAGTGTTGAGCTTAGTGCAAGCATGTCTTGTAGAAGATTGGGTGATCATTCATGTTTACCTTCAAGACATCATCCAAATGAAGAGAGTTGGAAATATTCAAGGTTGATCAAGACTATGTCAAGAGTGAATCAAGTTGATCAACTCACAAAGCGTAGAAGATGTACCAAGAGGGATCAAGTGATCCCATGGTATGGTAAGCATTGTCCATTGTGCTTTGTGTACTAACCCATGGTCTATGTGAGAGTTCTATGTGGGGTTAGGTACGTGTTCATGGGCTTGCGTCAAGAGTAAGTTATCACTCAACCCATGGAGAGGATGACATCAAGTGGTGACGTCGTCAAGATTGTCGTGTGCAAGTTCAAGTGGAGCATCACGAAGAGATCAAGTGCTTGAAGCTTGCCGTCCATTTTGGTGTCAATGGACTTGTGAAGATGTGCCACAGATTGGCTCACCCATAGTGGAGTATGGGGGAGCAATCATCTAGTCTTCATTGACCCAACACAATCAAGAAAGGTGGTCCATCTTGAGGAGGACAAGATCATCATCATCTAGCTCAACTAGATCATGCGCAAGGCAAAGGTTTGCCCTTGATAGTTTTTCTATTTTTCCGGTCTCAGGGTGGTAGTTTGGAGACCGGATTATAGGATTGATAGCCGTACTTTCATGGGGGGGGGCTCTCAAGTGAGTAGCGTGATCGTATGTTCGTCGAGAGCTCAAACCATTGCATTCTTGCATCATCTTACTTGGTTCTTGTTTGGTTTTCTCCTTATGAGGTTTGGAGCTTATGGTCATCTTCTTGACAAGCTCGAGGTCATCGAAAACAGAGTTCACATGCTTATTCTATTGCGTTTTCGGTGTTGGGGGTTCTACCTGTCTTATTCGAGAAAGGGTTCTCACCATTTTCTTCTGGACCTTTTCTAATTTCCTTCTTATTGTTATTTCTTTCAAGATTGTGTTAGGCCTTGTCGCTATCTTTCCAACAAACTTGGTTTCATTGAATTCGGAGTCCGTTTGCAGAAGTTGTGGCAGTTTTGGTGTTCTAAAAAGGCTGCAGTGGTACTACCACGGATAGGAGCGGATGTAATTTTTTACTACCGCTCCAGAGCAGTACTACCGCGGCTCCTACAATGGTAGTACCGCTCCGGACCAAAAACTCATCACAAGTCCAGCGATGGTAGGCACGAATGTATTTTTTTAGTACCGCTCGCAAGCAGTAGTACCGCTACCCTTTGAGGTAGTATCGCTACCCCTAGTGGTAGTACCATGAGGTCGAGCGGTAGTACCGTGAGGTCGAGCGGTAGTACCGCTCTATGCGGGCTGTGAGCATAACAGTGAGATTTTTTTCCACCTATAAAAGGGGGTCTTCTTCCCCAATGAACCTTATCTCTTGAGCTCGTGTTCCTCGCCCATTGTTGACCTTCTTCGAGCTTTCTAACTCTCAATCCCTCTATGGATTCTTGCTAGTTTTTGAGGGAAAAGAGAGAGGAGATCTAGATCCACATTTCCACCAATCACTTTCTCCTCTATGTGAGGGGAACCCTTGGATCTAGATATTGGAGTTCTTGGTGTTTTCCTTCTTGTTCTTCCTCTCACTTTCCTCCCTAGCATTAGTTGCTTCGGTGGGATTTGAGAGAGAAGGACTTGGGCACTCCATGTACCCTTGCCATTGCATTTGGTGCATCGATTTGAGTTCTCCACGGTGATACGTGGAAGTTACAAGTTGAGAAGCTTATTACTCTTGGGTGCTTGGTACCCTTGAGCCTGTTCCTCTTGGGTGTTTGGGCGCCCTAGACGGTTAGTGGTGTTCGGAGCTCAATCATTGTGGTGTAAAGCTCCGGGAAAGCGTCGGGGGTCTTCAATTAGGTTGTGGAGATCGCCCCGAGCAATTTGACGGGTATCGGTGACCGCCCCCTAGGGTTGCCAAAGTGTACGAGTTTGGTGACCGCCCCCAAGGGTTGCCATTTGTACGGGTTCGATGGCCGCCCTCAAGGGTCCTTGAGGGAGTCCTGGATTAGGGGGTATCCGGACAGCCGGACTATATACATCGTCCAGACTATTGAAGCGTGAAAATACAAGACGCAAGACTCCGGCCCGTGTATGGATGGGACTCTCCTTTGCGTGGAAGACAAGCTTGGCAATCCGGATATTATATTTCCTTCCTTGTAACCGACTCCATGTAAACCCTAGCCCTCTCCGGTGTCGATATAAACTGGAGAGGATGGTCCTTAGAAGGCCGATCACAATTACAATCATACCATCATAGGCTAGCTCTTAGGGTTTAGCCTCTATGATCTCGTGGTAGATCTACTCTTGTACTACTCATATCTTCAATATTAATCAAGCGGGAAGTAGGGTTTTACCTCCATCGAGAGGGCCCAAACCTGGGTAAACATTGAGTCCCTTGCTTCCTGTTACCATCAGCCTAAGACGCACAGATCAGGACCCCCTACTCGAGATCCGCCAATTTTGACACCGACATTGGTGCTTTCATTGAGAGTTCCTCTGTGTTGTCGCTTCGAGGCTTGATGGCATCTTCAATCGCTAACAACACGGTCCAAGGCGAGACTTTTCTCCCCGGACAGATCTTTCTGTTTGGCGGCTTCGCACTGCGGGCCTATTCGCTTGGTCACCTAGAGCAGATCGACAGCTACGCCCCTGGCCACCAGGTTAGGTTCGGAAACTTGAACTACACGGCGGATATTCGCGGAGACTTGATCTTCGACGGATTTGGGCCTATGCCAGGAGCACCGAACAGTCACGATGGGCACGGCTTAGACCTGCCGTCGGACGATGCTCAGGATATCACCCCTTCAGTAAAAGCCCTGGATCTAAATCTGGAACAGGTTGCGTTGCCCAAGGACGGAGGGGTGGACTCCGCCCCGCGAGCCGCATACTCATCGGCGGTGGAGCCGAACACAGGTCTCACCTTTGTGGAGGCCTGTAACCCCGGGCCCTCGGACTCGTATCCGGTTGTTGGTTCCGGTCCGCATACCCTCGAGCCAGCCAAGCCAGGTTGGGCTCCGGTAATGGAGTTTACTGCTGCAGACATCTTTCAGCACTCGCCCTTTGGCGACATGCTGAACTCATTAAAGTCTCTCTCTTTGTTAGGAGGCTCTGGGCCGAACTTTGTCCGGCTTGAGTGGGAAGTAGGCGACGAAGGAATTCGCTGCCTACCCACCTCCCACTTCATTGCCACGGTCGACGATTTAACCGACGTGCTTGACTTCAACTCCAAAGACATCGACGGTATGGACGACGATGCAGGAGAAGTACAGGAGCCACCGCTCACAGGGCGGTGGATGGCCACCTCCTCATATGATATATACATGGTGGACACTCCGAAGGAAACCAATAGCGATGAGGCAACGGAGGATAACCCCTCAGGGGGAAAAGCAAAGCATGGGCCTCTTCGGCGCCGCTCCAAGCCCCGCCACATCAATACCGGCCCCGGAGATGAAAGGAATCCGGATGGTGCTGAAGAGGAATACAGCCCTGATCAACCCACCTTCAGGCAGTCCGGACCGGCCATGGTGGGATACTTGGAGAGGGACAACTATACACCCCCCTCCGAAGATGAGGTTAGCCTCGGCAATGACGAATTCGGCGTGCCTGAAGATCAAGTGGAACAAGTTCGCTTCAAGCGACGGCTCATGGCCACGGCAAGGAGCCTGCAAAAGAAGCAAGAGCAGCTTAAAGCTGACCAAGATTTTCTAGTGGATAGGTGGACCAAGATCCTGGCCACCGAAAAGTACGGACTCGACCGCCCTAATAGAGGGCACACGCGGCACAGCTGGCTACCTCAACCTAAGCAGGAGAACCAAAAGCACACAACCCGACGTCCACACACCACTACAGTCCAATATAGTAAAAAGGATACACGAAGAGGCATCCTAAAGCCTCGGCGCAGCGGTCATAAACGTCAAGCCAAGGAAGCTGGTGCCAAGCCCAGCAACTCCCAGTCTGATCAACAGACAAAGAGCAGCTCAAGCCTATCCGGCCCGAGCCACATACATGATCAACCATGTGAAATTCACGGTACTCCTAGAAGGACGGCAAAGCATACCAATAGAGAATGTCGGATCCTCAAAACAAAACGACCGGTCGTGTGCCAGAAAAAATGAAGGGAGGCATCTAGTCAAGAGACCCCCCCCCCAGAGCACAACAGTACGGCCGATCGCCCCCTATCATACAAACCACAGCAATTCAGTTGCCATACCCCTAGACCTAGTAGTCCAGGGGCTCCATAACACATAAAGCCCCCGTGGGTATGAATCTACAAATAACACCTTCTACAAGATGTCAGGTGCAAAGGCCAAGTTCATTGGCCCACCGCTCTAACGGTTGTTCTCAGATAACCACAAAATGCCACGCCATCGGCGCATTCCCCTCATACGGTACCACACCGTATGCTAACGGGATGAACCATGTTGACTAGATTCCACATGGTAAACCATTAGGCCAACACCGGTGATATACTCACGCCTACATGCAAAGCCAAACCCCGCCCTTAGAGTAGAAATCATACAGCTGCCGGAGTAGCAAGTCATGCATGCCTATCAAAATTTTGATATGAAAGCCAACTATCCGGACACCAACTGAGGAGTCCGCGCTGCTTCACGGTATAGCGGCTGGGGTCACCGGGCTCCGATCAGGAACCTTTAGACCAACCACAAGAGGACGTTCGGCTGCCTCCAAACATTTACCTTCACAAACTAACTTTTATGCAGAATAGGATTGGTGGCGTGGAATTGGCCCGGACACACAAAGACAGGACCATGCAGTTAGAAGGCAGTCCGGATTCACTTTTGATCCACTCACAGCCCCCTACAGTCCGGCCATCACAGGTTCCGCCAAAAACCATCTCTTTTCATAATCATAAATAGCACTCATATGCATAGCCATATTACCCTACTACAATGCGTAGACTTCAATAACATGTACCAGCTGTCATTTATAATCGACGTCTCTTTGCCATAAAACGGCAGCCACGCTTCGTTTTACGCCCGGTTATGCCAGGGGCTTCACAATACGACAACAAAGTCCGACCACCTTTTCGGTCGCTCGGCACCCCGAACTTATAGCCCTATATGCATCAGCTCCGAATCATGTCTTGGGTCATTGGTTGGGTTTTCCCGGCTCCCATGTTTTGTACCTTACGTTCCGTTCCGTCGGCTAAGGTATTGCTGGGAGAACTACTGTGATTGTGTCCCAATTCTGCCGGACGAGCACCTCAGTAGAGAAAGCCGAAAACCGACTGTCATGATGCAGCGAGAGCTGGTCAGCTGTTCGAGAGGTTGTAAAATCCTTAAAGATTTATTCCGCATAACGCCATCACAAATGCAGACTGCGACGAATCGGTCTTCTGATCAGGCGACAATAGAGCCCCTAGTTCGGCCTTCCAAACACTAGGGGCTACACCGACCATACTCGAATTCCTATGGCTAAGTTAGAGTAGTAAAGCCGTATAGTCTGATTGCCTGGTTCTTGGTGAGAAACACCTCCTCACAAGGACCCAACCATGGGATAAAGAGTGTTCAGATATATCCCGAACACCCCCGTATTTCTCACATGGGGGCTAAAGTCGACGACTGGCCAACTCTCAGAATTTACATACAACAAACAGCCGCACAGGAAGAACATATGTTCAAACAAAACAGGCGGTACATAACAAAAGTGCCATTATCCCATATTACAAATATTGGCAAGAATGCCCTCAGGGAAATATAATGTCTTTGGTGCACTTATCCGCCGCTAGGTGGGCCCCCTTTAGTACACCTTCATAGTACAGTTGGGGCTTGCGATGCTCCTTACCCTCCGGTGGCCCCTCACTCATCAGCTTCTTTGCATCAAGCTTCCCCCAATGCACTTTTGCATGGGCAAACGCCATGCGCGCACCTTCTATATAGACTGATCGCTTGATAGCATCAAGCCGAGGACAGGTGCCCACAATCCGCTTTACGAGTCCGAAGTAACTGATTGGAATTGGCTCTGCAGGCCACAACCGGACAATGAAGTCCTTCATGGCTAGTTCGGCTGCCTGGTGTAGTTCGACCAGCTGCTTCAGCTGATCGATAAAAGGCACCGGATAGTTCGGCGCCAAATACTGCGACCAGAAGTTCCTCTCTGCAGACCCCCTCTCCTCGGTCCGGTAAAATTGGGCGGCGTCTGATATGCTGTGAGGCAAATCCGCAAACGCCCCTGTAAAATCAAGAATTCAGCTTGCCGCTTAGAGTTCTCCCCACTATCACGTAATAATGGCCATAGATACAACAGGCCTTACAAGCTGCAACTTTCCGGGCCTCCTGAAGGTCCCGTACAGCACCTCGGGATTCTTCCCGAGCATCTTCCGCGGCTTGGAGAGCTTGGGCGAGTTCGGATTCTTTCCCTACTAGACTCTGCTCCAAGATCTCGCTTTTCGTCACAGCCTCCTGGAGCTCCTGCTCAGCTGTGACAACCCTGGCCTCGTGTTTTTCACGAAGCGCCTGTTCGGCGGCAGCCTTCTCGTGGGCATCAGCCACTGCCTTCTTCAGCGCCTCATATTCGACACTCGCTCCTAGGGCGTACAACATAAATACTTTTCAATAGGCACACTTATTCATTCGTGCCCAATGCAAGACAATGTGTAAACATACCTTGCTTCTCCTCTAATTGCTTCTTCACACGGCCAAGTTCTTCCTCGGCCCATTCCAGGCTTTGCTTCAGTTCGAACACTTCCGCATCATGAGCGGCCGTCTTCTCCGCAGACGCCTGTTTTCAAACAAAGGGCTATACATCATTCAACAAAGGTTCCCACTACAAAAGAGGGTTTGATCCCCTGCCCGGCTCTCTTTTGCCGGACAGTGTATCAGGGGCTACTCCTCATATCATGATGATTCTTCAAAGGCTCCTTAGAAACCATACCTCAAAAGCCTTTATAAGGCCAAGACAAGACTCATTCAGCCCGCTTTCGGTAGCCTGAATCTTTCCAACCACCATACCCATGAGGGTCCGATGTTCATCGACGATAGGCGCGTTCTTTAATGCTATCGATAGACCGCCCGGCAGCTCTGCATAGACAGAGGTTGCCGGTGGAGTAGGCAAACCTCCCTCCATGGAGGGTGGCCGCTCGCCCGATCCTGGAGCCTTAGAGGCCTCCAGGACCTTATCCGACTCTGAGTATCTTTGAGACAACACCTCGGTGTCGCGCCTGGACTTCGGAAAAGGAGCCCCCGGAGGTGTCTCGCTCGCCACAGCATCCGAGCTCAATGAATCCTCCGATGAGGACTGCCCGACAGGAGATCTCATCGGAGTGTACGAGATGTGGCGACAGTTAAGATTACTATACCCAGACGACCCTGGATGCATAGGCGCATTCGGCTTTCGGTTACTTTCGATTTTTCCAGGGGCTGGGCCCTGGGATCCCACTCTGGGCTGTTATCGGCAGCCGGGGTTGATGCCTCTGGATGGGAACCTCTCCCCCTCTCGGGCGATTTGGCCTCCAGGGACGGGGAAGACGCATGCTTCTTCCCGCCTTCAGAGCGAGGCTCGTCCTCCTTTGCTTCCTCCTCTTCGTCTGCGGAAGAAGGAGCGTCGCTGGAGCCTTCGGAGTTGGCGTCTGAAGCCTCGCGGCAACGGAGGCCACTCCGGGTCTTCTTGACCTTCTTGGAGGCCTCCTTCAATGGCGCCTCGTAAAGCACCGGGACCAGCATCTTCGTTAGAAGAGGTCTGGCCGGTTCCTCCGGCAGCGGGGCCGGATAATGCATCCGCTCCACCTTCTTTATCCATCCCTGAGGTCACAATGAAACACGATTAAAATGTCTCCCTCATGACATGCCTGCTGAAGCATGGATGGATAGGGCATGGCTGTAACTTACCAGGCTTGCAGAATGGGATAATTGATACCCCCGGTCCTCGGCGGAGTCCGGCCATGATTTGCCGAACTTGAAGAGCACCTTCTAGATATCCTCGTGGGAGGAATCATAGAGCTCCCGAAGGGTCTGGTGCTCAGTTGGGTCGAACTCCCACAAGTGCAGGCTCGACGCTGGCAAGGGAGAACCAGGCGAACTAGCATCACCTGGACTACGTCGACAAGTTTGACGTCCTTGTCAACCACGCTCTGAACGCGCGTCTGGAGCAGTGACAGCTCATCGGACGAGGACCAGTTCGGGACCTTCTTGGGCCAGGATGTGAGCCGTAGTGGAGCTCCGGATCTGAACTCAGGAGCTACAGCCCACTTTTTGCCGCGTGGTTCGGTGATATAAAACCACTGCTGCTGCCACTCCTTGACGGAGTCGTTGAAAGTGCCCTTCGGCCAAACGACCTTGGGCATCTTGCTCACCATGGCACCGCCGCACTCGGCGTGTTCGCCACTCACCACCTTGGGCTTCACATTGAAAATCTTCAGCCACAGGCCGAAGTGAGGCGAAATCCGGAGAAAGACCTCGCACACGACGATGAACGTCGAGATATTGAGAAAAGAGTTGGGGGAAAGATCATGAAAATCAATCCCATAGTAACACATAACTCCACGGCCAAATGGGTGGAGGGGAAACCCGAGCCCGCGGACAAAATGGGGAAGGAACACGACTCTCTCGTAAGGCTCCGGAGTAGGGACAACCTGTCCCGCCGGCAGGAGACGGTGGCCAATCTTCTTGGCCAGATACCCGGCTTCCTGGAGCTTCTTGATATCCTTCTCCCGGATGGTAGAGGCCATCCATCTGCCTCCTGCTCCAGATCCGGACATCGTTGGAAAACCTCTTTTCAATGGAAACGGAGAGTGCTTGGGCGTTAGGGCTCGAGCAGAGGAGAAGGCGTGGGTAAAGAGGAAGAGACCTTATCTCCTTATAAGAGGTGGTAAAAGCTTTTTGCGCCTCCCCACTTGCTTGGTGGAACCCGCTCACCTCCCACTCGCCGCGATTACGGTGCTGTTGGATTACCCATACTCGTATTGATGAGAATCCCATGATAAGGGGACACGATCTTTGCTTCGATAAGACGTGCCAAGGAAACCGCCTCGCAATATACGCTGAGGCTGGATGTGGGAAAACGGCTCGGATAATGACCTGGCCTAGATGACATGTCGCACTGTCTAGAAAGTTGTCAGCAGAGTACATTTGTGAAATATCGTTCTCTCTATAGCAGTATGTAAAGATCATCTTGCAGATCTGGACACGGTCTACGTGTTTGATAATTATCTTGGAGTATTCGGAGAAGTAACCCGCCTTGCAATGCCGAAGACAAGACTGCATGCCGGACTCATCATCATTGAAGCCAGGTTCAGGGGCTACTGAGGGAGTCCTGGATTAGGGGGTATCCGGACAGCCGGACTATATACATCGTCCGGACTATTGAAGCGTGAAGATACAAGACGCAAGACTCCGGCCCGTGTCCGGATGGGACTCTCCTTTGCGTGGAGGACAAGCTTGGCGATCCGGGTAATATATTTCCTTCCTTGTAACCGACTCCATGTAAACCCTAGCCCTCTCAAGTGTCTATATAAACCGGAGAGGATGGTCCTTAGAAGGCCGATCATAGTTACAATCATACCATCATAGGCTAGCTCTTAGGGTTTAGCCTCTACAATCTCGTGGTAGATCTACTCTTGTACTACTCATATCTTCAATATTAATCAAGAAGGAAGTAGGGTTTTACCTCCATCGAGAGGGCCCGAACTTGGGTAAACATTGAGTCCCTTGCTTCCTGTTACCATCAGCCTAAGACGCACAGATCGGGACCCCCTACCCGAGATCCGTCGGTTTTGACACCGACAGTCCCTTAGTGGAATCACGGTATCTTTCATTGTGCGAGGGCATGAGGAGATTACGGTGTCCCTATTGGCTTCTCGGGGAGTATTGTGCCTCCACACCGCTCAAAACAGAGATTAGCATCCACGATGGTGTGAACTTCGAGATACATCATTGTCTCCGCGTGCCTCGGTTACCTCTTACCCGAGCCCTTTACTTATGCACTTTACTTTGTGATAGCCATATTGTTTCTTGTCATATATCTTGCTATCACCTTGTAGTTTATCTTGCTTAGCATAAGTTGTTGGTGCACATAGGTGAGCGTAGTTGTTGTAGGTTTTGTGCTTGACAAATTAACTGCTAGGTTTATTCCACATTTGTTCAAGCCTAAACCGTAATTATTTTAAAAGCGCCTATTCACGTGCCCCCCCTCTAGGCAATATCCACGATCTTTCAGTTGGCATAGATTGAGATTAGGATTTGTCACTCCGAGTATCGGAGAGGTATCTCTGGGCCCTCTCGGTAATGCACATCATATGAAGCCTTGCAAGCAATGTGACTAATGAGTTAGTTATGGGATGATGCACTACGGAACGAGTAAAGAGACTTGCCGATAACGAGATTGAACTAGGTATGAAGATACCAACGATCAAATCTTGGGCAAGTAACATACCGATGACAAAGGGAATAACTATATTTACATTATGGTTCGACCGATAAAGATCTTCATAGAATATGCGGGAATCAATATGAGCATCCAGGTTCCGCTATTGGTTATTGACCGGAGAGGTGTCTTGGTCATGTCTACATAGTTCTCGAACCCGTAGGGTCCGCACGCTTAACGTTCGATGACGATTGGTATTATATGAGTTATGTGTTTTGGTGAGCGAAGGTTGTTCGGAGTCCTGGATGAGATCACGGACATGACGAGGAGTCTCGAAATGGTCGAGAGGTAAAGATTGACATATTGGAAGGTTACATTGGACACCGGAATGGTTTCGGGAAGTTTCTGATGATTTTCGGATTACCGGGTGGTTACCGGAACCCCCCGGGGAAATAATTGGCCAACATGGGCCATAGGAGAGAGGGGAGCCAGCCCACAATGGGTGGCCGCGCCCCTCCCATAGGGAGTCCGAATTGGACTAGGGGAGGGGCGCGCCCCCCTTTGCTTCTCTGGTTCCCTCTCCCTTCCCCTTTTCCCCTCCGAAAAGAAGTAAACAAAGGGGAGGGGCCGAATCCTACTAGGAGTGGAGTCCTAGTAGGACTCCCCCCCCATAGCGCGCCCCTTGGTGGCCAGTCTCCTCCTCCCCTCCTTTATATACGAGGGCGGGGGCACCCCATACACACAACAATTTTCTTAGCCGTGTGTGGTGCCCCCCTCCACCGTTTACTCCTCCAATAGTATCATTGTAGTGCTTAGGCGAAGCCCTGCACGGATCACATCACCAACACCGTCATCACGCCATCGTGCTGATGGAACTCATCAACTCCATCGACACTCTGCTAGATCAAGAGTTCCAGGGACATCATCGAGCTGAACATGTGTAGAACTCGGAGGTGTCGTACATTCGGTACTTGATCGGTTGATTCGAGAAGACCTTTGACTACATCAATCGCATTAAGTTAATGCTTCCGCTTTCAGTCTATGAGGGTACGTGGGCACACTCTCCAACTCTTGTTGCTATGCATCTCCTAGATAGATTTTGCGTGAGCGTAGGATTTTTTTGAAATTGCATGCTACGTTTCCCAATAGGGAAAGCATTCCAGCAAGGATTCTATAGACCCACAACCCTCCAAGATGTGGTCGAGCTAGTCACTAAGTGTGAAGCCTGCCAGTTCCATTCCAAGAACATCCATCTGCCTGCACAAGCTCTTCAAACAATCCCTTTGTCATGGCCGTTTTTGGTCTCGGGGCTCGATATCCTCGGCCCTTTCCCCCGATCTACCGAGGGCTTTGAATTCTTGTTCGTTGCAATCGACAAGTTTACAAAGTGGCCAGGAGTAGGTGCCGTGAGAATGGTGACTGCTCAGTCAGGTATCAACTTCTTGAAAGATTTGGTGTGCCGCTTTGGAGTTCCTGCCTCGATCATCACTGACAATGGCACCCAATTCACGAGCCGCGCCTTCATACAATATGGTCGTGCCCTCAGAAGTAAGGTCTCATTTGCCTCTGTTGCACATCCCAGAAGCAATGGACAAGCTAAGAGGACAAACGCTGAAGTGCTATGCGGACTCGAGACAAGAACATTTCATAAGCTGCAGTAGTGCGGCAGGCGATGGATCGATGAGCTGTTGGTGGTTCTGTGGTCCCTCGGAACGACACCAAATCGAGCTACTGGACAGACTCACTTCTCCCTACACTACAAAAAAAGACATATCTGTGACATTTTGGGCCGAACAAAAAAATTGTCTGTCATACATATGCCACTTCTATGACGATAATTGTGACAAAACCCGGTATCATCATAGATGTGGTGGGCTCCTACTTCTATGACAAAACATCATGACAAAAAATGGGCTTTTCGTCCTGGGCGGGCCGGAGACGCAGCTGCATGACATTCTTTGGGCCGTCCATGACGGAAAAAACCGTGGTAGAAGCGAGGGGGAGGAAAATTTCAGGGAGTTGCCGGTTACGGTGGGAGGTCGGGGGCCGAGCGATGCGCGTTTCTCTCGTACACGTACGCGCGTGTGTGCGAGGCGTTGGCTCTAACTAAACCCGAGCGAGGCATTGGGCTCTAACTGAACCCGAGCGATTGCACTGCAGGCTACGCGTTACTGAACCCGAGCGATTGATCGATGGCTGTTAACTGAACCCGATGGAGCGATTCCTTCGCTACTGCTGCTAACTGAAGCCGATCGATTGGATGAACAGTGAGCGTTGGGGGGGGGGGTTGGATGAACAGTGAGCGGTGGCGTTGCCTCTGGATGAACAGGACCCCGTGGTGTGGAGGGATGGATGAATAGTAGACGGTGGAGGGGTGGCCTTGAAGGGGTGGTTGAACAGGACCCCGTGGTGTGGAGGGCTGGATGAACAGTAGACGGTGGAGGGCTGGATGAATAGTAGATAGTGGAGGGGTGGTTGAATAGTAGCCGGTGGAGTAGCGCGCGGTGGAGGCTGGATGAACAGGAGCCCGTGGAGGTTGGAGGAGGTCGATGGTAGCCCGTGGAGGCTGGAGGATGTCGACTGTGGAGATGAACAGTATCCTGTGGAGTCCCGTTTTGCGGTATGCCACACCCCTCCCGATGAACAGGACCCCTGTTTCGACCGTAGGAGGTTCGTTTCTTCCGTTTTGCGGTACGCCACAACTCTCCCGATCAACAGGACCCCCGTTTCGACCGTAGGAGGTCCGTTAACTCCATTTTGCGGTACGCCGCACCCCTCCCGATCAACAGGACCCCCGTTTCGACCGTAGGAGGTCCGTTAACTCCATTTTGCGGTACGCCGCACCCCTCCCGATCAACAGGACCCCCGTTTCGACCGTAGGAGGTCCGTTTCCTCCGTTTTGCGGTACGCCACACCCCTCCTGATCAACAGGACCCCGTTCCGAATGTAGGAGGTTCGTTTCCTCTTTTGTGTGGTACGCCAGGCCTCGTTTCCATCGACTGTTCCGTCCAAGCCCTCCCGATGAACACGACCACGCATTCCGTTCCGACACATCCGGTTGGCTCCCCATGAACATGACGACGACGCTGTTTCTCCGTTCCGACCCAGCCATGTACGTATGCGCGAGTAGGCATTCGAGACCCTGCCCATATGTACGTACGTGGCCGTATTTTCTTTCGTGCACCCTCACCGATGTACGTACGTGTACATGCTACGTGCGCGCCTCTACTATGACACGTGCGCGCCTCTACAACGACTAGTATGTACGTACACGTTCGCGACCAGAATGACAACCCTACGTACGCTTCGACCAGGTGGGTCCCGACTACCAGGCACTTCCTTGCCTGCGAAGATGTAGCTGGTGGGTCCCAGCAGTCAGGGGCGAATCGTTTTTTTGTCCGGACGCACTTCCTTGCGTGCGAAGATGTAGCTGGTGGGTCCCAGCAGTCAGGGGGAAACAATTTTTTCGCAAAATACGGTGGCCCGTCCGGTGGGTCCCCGCTGTCAGGTGGAGGAATAATTATTTTGCGCGTAATAAGGAGGCACTTCCTTGCTGCGGCCGTGGACCCAGCTGTCAGCCTCTCCACGTACAGTTCACGTCCGATGGAAGCCATTCCTTGACCACGTTGACCACGCCGCGCCGAGAGCACCAGGGCGGTGGACGACGGCGAGGCCTAGGAAGGGGACGACGCGGAGCCGGGGAAGACGCGGCAGTGGATGCCCACGCGTAGAGGAGTACGAGGGTTCACTGGTTCGCTGCGGTGTGAGGCTGCCGTCGCCGCAGAATAACAGGGGGTGTGGGTGAGTAGAGGGATGGCCTGGCCAGCGGTGGGAGTAGTAGGGGGCGGTGAGGCCTCCGCCGCATCGCAGCCGGCCACGGGAGGCAGGAGCACGAGGCACGACCGGCGCTGGTTTGGGCGGCTGGAGCAAGAAGACCAGAGGTTGAAGAAGCACTACGGCCGTTGGATGGACATCGTACGGTCACTGGAGCTAGAATCGTGCATATTGACTAAGTTGACAAAGCCCTCCGTCCCCGTCAACTTAGTAGGCCCACAAGTCAGCCTGCCACTATACTGGGTCCCAGCTAACAGGGGGAGTATTCATTTTTTTGTGCGTAATAAGGAGGCACTTCCTTGCGTGCGAAGATATAGCTGGTGGGTCCGAGCTGTCAGCGGCGGTAACGTTTTTTTCGCGAAATACAGAGGCCCTTTCGGTGGGTCCCTGATGTCAGGTGGAGGAATCATTATTTTGCGCGTAATAAGGAGGCATTTCCTTGCGTGCGGCCGTGGACCCAGCTGTCGGCCTCTCCACGTACAGTCCACTTCAGATGCATGTCGGTCGTTGACCACGTTGACCAGGCCGCGCCGAGAGCACCAGGGCGGTGGACGACGGCGAGGCCTAGGAAGGGAACGACACGGAGGCAGGGAAGACTCGGCAGTTGTTTCCCACGCGGAGGGGAGTACGACTGTACGAGGGTTTACTGGTTCGTCTGCCGTCGCCGGAGAATAACAGCAGGTGTGGGTGAGTAGAGGGATGGCTAGGCCAGCGATGGGAGTACGGTGGGGCGGTGAGGCCTGCGCGGCAGCACAGCCGGCCGCGGGGAGGAGGGAGCAGGCAGTCCCGCCGGCGCTTGTTTGAGCGGCTGGAGCAGGAAGAGCAGAGATTGAAGAAGCACGACGGCCGTTGGATGGACATCCAACAGTCACTGCTTGTGCGTCAACCTTTTTTTAGGAAAGCCTCAAATCTGTGGAAAACAGCATACAACCCATCTGCCATTATTTCTAATAATTTACAGCCCATTTGCTAATTCTTAAGGTTTTTTTGGAGCCCATATTCTTTTTGTTAGCATTACAGCCCATATTGTGGCCACGGTTAAAAAATTATACGAAATTTTGCATATTTCGGTGCGGTCCGAACTGTTTTTAATCCCGAAATTTCGACTCACATTCAAACTGATTTTAAAAATAAATGTATATCAATATAAAATCCAACAAATTCTCCACGCATAAAAATTAATGTAATTTAAAATCTCGAAATGAAAAAAAGATATTTGAAACTAATTGCCGGTTTGATGTGTTTTAAAAATGTACAACCCATTTCTCATTACTGATAGGCCATTTTCTCGGCCAGCCGAATGAAGCTCTCCTCGTCTTGAAAGATTTGCAGCCCAACAGGCCTGACAAAGCGACTTACTTGGCAAATCACAAAAAAACTGGGCTGTGGCCTTGGACCCAGCTGTCAGCCTCTCCACGTACAGTACTCTTCCGATGGAAGTCGGTCGTTGACCACATTGACCACGCCGCGCCGAGAGCACCAAGGCGGTGGACGACGGCGAGGCTTAGGAAGGGGACGACGCGGAGCCGGGGAAGACGCGGCAGTGGATGCCCACGCGGAGAGGAGTACGAGGGTTCACTGGTTCGGCTGCGGCGTGAGGCTGCTGTCGCCGCAGAATAACAGGGGGTGTGGGTGAGTAGAGGGATACCCTGGGCCAGCGGTGGGAGTAGTAGGGGGCGGTGAGGCCTCCGCGGCATCACAGCCGGCCACGAGAGGCAGGAGCACGCGGCACGACCGGCGCTGCTTTGGGCGGCTGGAGCAAGAAGACCAGAGGTTGAAGAAGCACTATGGCCGTTGGATGGACATCGTACGGTCACTGGAGCTAGAATCGTTCATATTGACTAAGTTGACAAAGCCCTCCGTCCTCGTCAACTTAGTAGGCCCACAAGTCAGCCACCCACTATGGTGGGTCCCAGCTAGCAGGGGGTATTCATTTTTTGGTGCGTAATAAGGAGGCACTTCCTTGCGTGCGAAGATATAGCTAGTGGGTCCGACCTGTCAGCGGGGGGAACGTTTTTTTCGCGAAATACAGAAGCCCTTCCCACGTACAGTGCACGTATAGTGCGTAATAAGGAGGAACTTTCCTTGCGTGCGACCATGGACCTCGTGGGTCCCAGCCGTCAGGCTCTCCACGTACAGTCCTCTTCCGATGACTCTCGTATGTTGACCACGCCGCGCCGAGCACACCGAGGCGGTGGACGACGGCAAGGCCCCAGACTGGAATGACCCGGAGATGGGGAAGACGCGGCAGTGGAGTCGCAGACGGAGAGGAGTGGGAAACTTGACTGGTTCGGGTGTGGGGTGGGCCTACACTCGGCAGAGAATAACAGGAGGTGCGGAGTGGAGGGATGGCCTGGCCGTCGGCGGGGTAGCGTTTCGCTGAGGAGCGCAAAACAACGCCGCTGGACGCCGAAGGCTGGAGCAGGCGGTTCCGGCAGCGCTGGGGGAAGAAGACGAGAGATTGAAGAAGAATGCCGGCCGTTGGATGTAAATCCAACGCCTTCTTAGGCTTCAACCTACTGGCCCACATGTCAGCCAGTCCATTTGTTTTTTAGTCCATTTGGTGGGCTGGGTGAAACAATGATGTAGCATCTATGCAGCCCGTTTAAATCCCATTTGCATTTTTCTCGAAATCCGCGGACTTGCTGGGCTGGGTGAAAATATCATGTTGGGCTAGACGGAGAAATGTTATAAAAACATAAACACATGATTGCACGTCAGTAAAATCTTTGCAAGCTTATGTACGCAATCACTAGGAGTTAACTTGGCAAGTTATATATAAACAATTATTATTATTATTTTGTAAGAACTTTCAACTTACGAAATAAAATATCATTTTAATTTGATGAGTTAATAGTACGTGGGGTGTTATTATTTTTTAGGCTAGACGTGGGACAGTTGAGTTGGTTCTAGGGGAAAGTACTGGGAGAAAACTCAGTTTACATCGAAAAAGAAAGTGGGAGAAAATTCAGAGACCTGCTGGGTCCACCTGAGGAGAGGAATATGTTGGGAGGAAGGAGATTCAAAGCACGGCAGCCGAGTGAACTAGTTTTTTTACGGACAAGTGAACTAGTTTACATACATAAGCAAATAGCCACTAAAAAAGCAATCAGGTTAATGGGTTCTTAAAAGAAATATTTCGGACAAAACAGATAATTACGACACATAGGCTAATGCATGAAACACTCAGATGATAAAGGTGCTTATAAACAGATAAAGTACAACATCTAGACCTTCCTGGCAC
Source organism: Triticum aestivum (assembly GCF_018294505.1). Classification (NCBI taxonomy): domain Eukaryota; kingdom Viridiplantae; phylum Streptophyta; class Magnoliopsida; order Poales; family Poaceae; genus Triticum; species Triticum aestivum. Next base: position 592,962,130 of record NC_057801.1, on the reverse strand, counting down.
GCTTGATCATGACGCTGCGGCTGTCCGTGTACTCGTCGGTTACGGGAAGCAGACACGCCCTCATGTCCAAGATCTGCCTGTACATGTCGTAGCATGCGTATGCGTCCTTGGCCGCGTAGGTTATGTAGGCTAGATTCAGAGGTACCTCCCACGTGTTCAGGTCGTCTTCTTTCATGTTGGCGTATCAGGGGTCGATGATGGTCTCAGCGAGGTCAACCACGGAGTCCTTCTCCTGCCCGTTGCTGATGATCTTGTATTGCTTCTGGATGTCGACAAGCTTGTTGCACCAGATGGCCGAATCGTCGCGTTCTTCCTTCTCTCCACCGTAGCGAAGGTGCAGTCGGCGCTGCCGATGAAACGGGCGAATGCTCCAGAACCTGGTGCAGCCATAGGACTGAGGCGAGGCAGAGCTTCACCGAGTCCGTATCGTTGGTGTACATCACATTCAACTTGGTGCAGCCATAGGACTGAACGGCGAACTAACTCCTTGCTGAAGTCCATATCCAGCAGGCTCACCCCTCGGATCGCCATTGGAGTCTCTTCGAGTGAACGAGTGTGTAGGCGGCGGCAGCAGTTCGTTTTTCAGCTCTTGGGGAACTGGATTCAACAGTAAGCTGAGTGTGTACAGGCGACAACAGTTACTACCCCTCCCTCGTCCGCTGCACGCCCGGCAGAAGATGCACCCTCGGCGCATTCAAACGCCTCCATTAAGAAACCTACTCCGGCCACACGTCGGTTCACGAGCGGGTCTGTATTGGTACTGTAATAACAGGAGTTAGTGGTCACTTTACTTAAATTTAATTAGCTTTAATAGAAATTTATACTTAAAACAAGCAATGCATTGGCTCGTTCTATCAGTGCCACGGGATCAACATGCACAACAATTAGAATTATTATTCTCAGGACGCACACGATCAGCACATTTGTCGCACTTTCACAAAGATAATACTACCAAGTTTGAACTGTTTGTTATGGTTGCTGTCCTCTGCATCATCATGCCGTGTTTCCCAGCTTGCAAGATTCAGAACCAACAAATAAGATCCAAATAATAAGTACAACAAAGATGCCTACACATCTCATTGATTCCCAGCTTGCAAGATTCAGAACCAACAAATAAGATCCAAATAATAAGTACAACAAAGATGCCTACACATCTCATTGATTCCCAGCTTGCAAGATTCAGAACCAACAAATAAGATTCAAATAATAAGTACAACAAAGATGCCTACACATCTCATTGATTCCCAGCTTGCAAGATTCAGAACCAACCCATTAGAGCCTTTTGATAAAGTGAATATCGGGATTAAATCCATCTTGGCTAGCCATGTCATACAATCGAAGAACTTGGCGAATGCTCTTGACCGTCACAACATCTGTAGTTGAGTATTCCCGTTTGCACAGCATGTTTGCACAGCACAAACAAGGAGACAGGAGAGCATGATTTCACTTTAATAGCGGCCTCCTTGAACTCAACCTCCAGCTCCACTAGGATGAGGTCTGCCTGGAGTTCCATGATTCAATTCATGCGCCTTTTTCTGCGGTTCACCTGAAATGAAGCAAAGATTGCATCATTCAGCTAGCAAGAAGTACTTGCTCTTGTGAGCTGGCAGGTTCTTCTTTAGTAGTTGCACTAAAATTGAGGAACATTAAGGTTGGCTGTCCGGCTCATGTAAGGTGCAACTATAATTTTCTTATCCTTTTGTGCAGTTCCACTAAAATAAAGTGCCATTGTGGTGACAGTGACGGCTCCATCTTGCAAAGGCTAATAAAATGTTGCACGAGATTACCAGCAGAACTTGACGGAGATTTTGGAAACTCCAATCACCATTTTGTGCAGTTCCACCAAAATTGAGAGATGTTGCCCACGTGACATTTTAGTTGAACTGCACAAGACACTCATTCCAAAAAAAGTGTTTTGTGCAGTTCACCAAAAGGTCACAATAGCAACAAGGTGAAATGGATATCCCTATCTGCACAAAATGATAGAAAGTAAACAGTTGCTGGTCAATAAGAATATACGAAACATATACAAAATGAAAAGAAGCATCTTAATTATGTTCATGGCAATCACGCAAGGACAGTAGAAATTTTAAAACGTCAGCAATGCTTCATGTTACCAGAAGCATTACGATCAACAATGAGATTCCTCAGATATGGGATTACTTTAATGGTGGCATTGCTTGTTTACCAGACACAGTAAATCAACAGCAGCTAAAGAGTTGGTTTAAGGGCATGGGACCGTGGGGACACCAGGACACTCAGCAGCGTAAAGGAGCAACTTACTTATCATACTGGGGAAAACAGCAGGAGTGCCATTTGTAACACAGTTTAATTGCATCTTATCACTGGAGGCATTAGATTAACAATAACACTGGTTAGACATGTCCCTAAGGTAACAGTGTGATCGCTTCATTTTACATGCGCCCTTACATTAACAACAGCAAAAGGTTGGTATAAGGACATGCGACAGTGGACGCATCAGCACAATGTACCTACAAGGAGGCATAAAGTGGTGATGCCGAGCTTGTTCACGCTATGTGAGGGCAGCAAACCTAATCCTGGAGACCTTTTACTATGTGAGGGCAGCAAATCTAATCCTGGAGACCTTTTACTATGTGAGGGCAGCAAATCTAATCCTGAGACCTTTTACTATGTGAGGGCAGCAAATCTAATCCTGAGACCTTTTACTATGTGAGGGCAGCAAATCTAATCCTGAGACCTTTTACTATGTGAGGGCAGCAAATCTAATCCTGAGACCTTTTACTATGTGAGGGCAGCAAATCTAATCCTGGAGACCTTTTACTATGTGATGGCAGCAAATCTAATCCTGGACATACTCTGTTGACTTGTCCACCAGCCGCCACTTTCTATCCTTTTTTCAACCAATAATAGATCTGTTCCTTATCCAGTTTGTACTGCGTTTTCCCATTATTTCCCTTTTCAACCAAGAGACCGGTTGGGTATCCGGTCTCTACTACTTTCACCATATTATTTCCTCTTTGAATCAAGTCCTAGATTCATGCTACAACTTTCCCCCCTTTCTTCGTTGTTTGAACAAAGCCCTAGATTCGAATGCATGAAGTAGCTTTACCTCTAATAATACTAAAAATTTAGGTGGCTTTGGAAGAGCTGATGGGAGTAGAAAAAGATGCACATGCAGACACGTGGGGAGCTGGGGCAGTAGAGCAAGGCCGCTTTCGAAGAACTTATACCTGAGGGTCGCCGGGATGTCGGCGGCGGCAGGTCGGATCTGCGGACAATACGGCAGGGAGGAAGAAGGGTCGGAGGACCTCCCGAGCCGGCGCTGTGTCGGAGAGAACGGCACGGGCAGAGGATCGGGCCCCTCCGGCAGCTGTGGGTTTCCTCCCTCGGCGGCGATGACCGCGTGAACGATGCACCTTTTAGTCCTCTACACACACCGGCCGAAGGGATCCGGCCGGATCTGTGACCAGCGGTGAGCAGAGAGAAAATGTCGCTACCGCTGTCTTGTTTATATCTGGAGAGGATGAGAGAATGAAGAGAGCAACCCTAGTAAAGCAAGCGCTCAGGCCCCTGCGTCCATATATAGTGGAGTGATTATCTTTTTTCTCTCCACAACAAGCGTTTCAATTTGTGTACGTGGCATTAAAGAAAAGAAACTCTCTATTTAAGGTGACTACTCTACGACTCCTACTTACTACTACAGTATTGTTCACTTGTGCTCCCCGCCCCTCCATTCATTGAACAACCCCACGGGTGAATAAACATACAGTAAGTACTGTATTTATATAGAACGAACAAGCTCGAACTATTTTCGCGTAGTTAAAAGTTGAGGGCGGGGCTTTTCCCGGGCAGTACGCGCGGCAGTTTTCGGGTAGGCGGTTTGACAGAGAGGCGAGGAGGGTGAGCGAGTGGGGCTGTGCGATTTGACGGCGCGTTACTGCTGGAAAGACTTGTGATATGACCACTCACTATAGTCATGAATTACTGGCGCTCCGACCGGGGTGATGCCCCCTTCCGTTCCGCGCTCTAATCTGGTGCATGACACGTCGACCCGGATGCTGGCTCTCCCACATGTCGGAGTAGTAAGAAGGAGCAAAGAATGATGCGGTATATACTAGTACTATACTACTCCCTCCGTTCCTAAATATAAGTCTTTGCAGAGATTTCACTATGGACCACATACGGAGAAAAATGAGTGAATCTACACATAAAATGCATCTATATACATCCGTATGTGGTCCACAGTGAAATATCTACGAAGACTTATATTTAGGAACGGAGGGAGTACTACTCAGGTCGGAGGAGTGCGAACCACGGCAGCCCAGTGAACCAGCCGTGTGAACCACGGTAGCCCAGTGAACCAGCAGTAGAAAACAATGTGGTGATATGGCCATAAAAACAATGTGCTACGGTCCACACAGTAGCATGTACAGTAACACTCCTCTTTCTTTGGATCCCTGAGTTAGAGCTAGTTTGGGTTGAAATAGCCTCAAATTATCGAAACAAGAGGGGTTAGTTTGAGCTAGTTTGCTCTAACCCAGCTAAAAAAACTAGCCCGGTGGAGAGGTTCTAATTGGGTTAGTTATCCTCGGGCCCACTAAAAGAGAACTAAAAAATATCACCTGCCCGTACCAGATCGCTCCCCTAAAAAAATCTCACCTGCCCGCACCAGATCGCTCCCCCCCTCGCACGACTCCTCTCTGTTCCCCATAGGTCCGCCCGCCCAAGCGCCGCTCGCCCTCTCTCTCCTCCGGCCGCCCTCTCCTTCCGGCCTCCGCCGCCCTACTCCGGCCGCCCTCTCCCTCCGACCTTCGAAGGTCGCCCCGCTCCCCCTTCACCAGTCGTTTTTCTCCCTCTGTCGTGCGCGGCGGCGGCGCATCTACCAGGGAGGTCGCGAGAGGGGTGAGTTTGTTCGTTCCTTCTCTGTCTCACGGCCATATCATTGATCTTGCTTGCTCTAGCGCTAATTCTGATTTGGAAAAGTAGATCCTGATCAAACTTGCTATAGATTTGCGGTGCACGCATGGAATTGTTTGATGCTGCTTGAGGAGGTAATAAATCTTTCTAGAGGCCCAAAGATTCAGGTCACCTTTCTAGGTATTTCAATTTCAGGCTTGCATTATTTGTAGAGGCCCAAAGATTCAGTTCACCTTTCTAGGTATTTCAATTTCAGGCTTGCATTGTTTCTAGAGGCCCAAAGATTCAGTTCACCTTTCTAGGTATTTGAGTTTCAGGCTTGCATTATTTCTAGAGGCCCAAAGATTCAGTTCACCTTTCTAGGTATTTCAGTTTCAGGCTTGCATTATTTCTAGAGGCCCAAAGATTCAGTTCACCTTTCTAGGTATTTCAGTTTCAGGCTTGCATTATTTCTAGAGGCCCAAAGATTCAGTTCACCTTTCTAGGTATTTAAGTTTCAGGCTTGCATTATTTCTAGAGGCCCAAAGATTCAGTTCACCTTTCTAGGTATTTCAGTTTCAGGCTTGCATTATTTCTAGAGGCCCAAAGATTCAGTTCACCTTTCTAGGTATTTTAGTTACAGGCTTGCATTATTTCTAGAGGCCCAAAGATTAAGTTCCCAGTCGGCGGCAAGCGGCCCTGCTACCCATGCCGGTGTCGACCTCAACTCGCAAGGGCCGGCGTCGGAGGGGTTCCCGGGGCTTGGGCTCTACAGAGCCTTCCTCCAGAGCGACGATGGCGAGCTCCTCCCTCGGTGCGTGAGGGGCTCCGGGCTCCCTCCCTATCGTGAACGACTTCCGTGATGAGTTAGCTCATTCTTTGTTTCATGAAGTGTTTTTTTATTTTGTGAAGCTTGATTGACGACTTGTATGTTTAAGTGGGATATCTCATTTGTATGGACAAAGTAAAAATTATCATGTTTTGCATGCTTGATTTGTATAGATGGTTCGTTTATGTCAATTGTGAGCGGGAGGAGGCCACAGAAGAGCCGGCCACACCAAGAGGGTGCTTGGATCCAAGGGACTTATTTTAGTCTGACTAAAAATAGGGTCCAAAGTAGTCAAATGATTGAGATAGAGCATTTATTGTCAATCTAACCCTGCCATCCATACACCTCTTTGGTTTAGAGTTAGTTCAGGGTTAGAATCTAACTCTAACCTCTAACTGAGTTAGAGTTCTCCTCGTCTCGGTTCATCGCCATCATACTTTCCCCATTCCTGTGTTTTCAGTATCCTGCGAATCAAAGAGGCCCTTTTTTTCGGGAAAAATCAAAGAGGCCCTTAGACTGGTTTAGGTCCGGTCATTTTTTATAAACGTGTTATGTCCAAAATTTAATGAACGTGCTCCGGTTTCCACGAAAATAATCCGGTTTCATGTAGTAATTCATTGATTTATTTATTCTTCTGCGGGGGGTTTGCATGTAATTCGTGAGGTCTGAAATGTAAAGTACCCCGGCATATGCTCCGAGTCGTGCATGCACTACGACCCAGATGCTCTATGTCCCACATGTCGGCGAATGGGAGCACGTGGAAATAGCCTAGGAGTACATATAGGAGGATAAATGCGTGAAAAAATATGTACTGTGAAGCGTAGCCGCGGTTCGAAAAGGAGACCTAAAGTGATGACAGCTATAGGTCGCACGCACCCAACTAGTGGTACTAGACATACGACTAATTTTTCCCTCAAAAAAAAGAGGCACGAGTGCTCAGTACTCCTATTCTATAAACACGAGTCCCATCTGACAACAGCGTCCGTGCTACAGCTAGCTCTCCTCCCTCGTTTCTCTCTTCTAATTCTAAACTCGGCCGACGCCCGGTGGGTGGGGTGGGTTTGCTCAACTGCGGCCCCACCTCACAGTGAAAACGTTACGACTGGAATAAAAAATGCCATATACTCCCTCCGTTCATAAATATAAGCCTTTTTAGATACTAGTTCAAATGGAATACAACATACAGATGTATGAAGACATAGTTTAGAGTGTAGATTCACTCATTTTGCTCCGTATGTAGTAGTCACTTGCTGGAATCTTTAGAAAGACTTATATTTGGGAACGGAGGGAGTACTATACTAATAAAACATTAAGGCCACGAGGCGATGCAGTGCTGGTTACAGGAGGCAAGAAGAAGAGATGCATCCATCGACGACGTCCACCTCCTCGACTCAGGGCGCCGGCCCACCGAACGGCGCCTAAGTAGCAGCGGCTTTCGTGGCCAGGTCGACGTGCTTCTGAACAATGGCGTCCAAAGATTCCAGCCGCTGGAAGAAGGCCAACGTCTTTCTGTCCTCGCTTGCCTTGTAGTGGCCTATGTAGACGATTTCCTCGTAGACGTGGATGTGCAGGTCGACGGTTTCTTGCATGGCGAGGCGCTGCGCGGCGAGCGCGGCCTCGAGGTGCACATTCTTCGTCGCGACCTCCGGCACCTGCAGGGCCACCAGGGCTTGAAAGAGTTCGTCACCATGTAGGCCGATGAGGGTGGCAGGCAATGAGGAGCCTGGGCGCGCGGGCTGGAGCAGTACGGCAAGGTCGTCCGCGCGCTTCTTGACGGCGGTGAACTTGCGGATGGAGTTGACCATCATGTCGTCCATGCGAGAGGCGAAGCCGGCGTCGGCGAGGGCTACGATGCCTGCGGTCGCCAGCACCGTCTGGAAACGCTGCACGGTGCGGGGCCGCAGGCCGGCGCCTTGGATGATTTGGCACAGCCGACTGCCGCTCGCGTCCATCGCCTCCATAGGTGCTTGTGGCTTCTGGTCACTTGGTCTTGGATTGGAGTGAGCAGTGTTGCGCAGAGACTTGGGAGTAGATGGATTGGAGTGGTGGGGCGCCTTTATTATATGAGAGTCCAAACTCTGTTGCATTCACATCGTGCTGGCTCTAGTCTGCTTCTCCAATTAATTCCCTCTGCATGTAATTGAGGATGCATCATTGACCGTTCAACGTCTCGGGAACCGCTACCCTCTTCCTCCTTGGCATTCAAGCACCTATGGACCCGTCGACGACGAGGTGCCTATGGTGACTTCGTAAATTTCAAGATGATAGTGCCGTGCGTGTGTGCGTTCATAGGGGTGAGTGTATGCGCGTGTATATGAGCGCTTGCGTCTGTACTGTGTCAAAAAAAAACGTAAATGCGTGTCAAAAAGAGACTAGTCAGTATACTCAATATTGTGCACCTCGGAGAGGAAAACGATAGAACTAGTACGTATTTATTTACGGTGCAGATTCACTCATTTTGCTCCATATGTACTCCGTCTCAGTGTAGTCTAGTCACTTGTTGAAATCTCTAGAAGGGCAAATACTCCTTTCTGGTTTACAGGGCTATACTAGCAAGTAGTTGTACGTACTAGTACAATAGTGGGCTCACATAGCAATTTTGTCTCATGCAAGAGCCTGGCTATATGCGTGCTCCAATGTTCGCAACTGCAACGTTCGGTTTGCGCTTGGCTCTTCGCCTCTTCGAGAAGACGAACAATGATGTTACTACTACTGCTTCTACAGTGTCGAATCCACTGCTGCATGTCCGTCCACCGCGAGCGGGACGGATAGCTTGTTGTAGAAGTACTACTAAGCAAAAGCATGTCCTCGTTTGCGAGCAATAGCACGCATGGGCGAGGGAGAAGGCGTGTAGTAAAATCAAGCTTCTCCTCGTTCTACGAGTTGATGCGACACATCATAGCACTGGCCCCACATGCTTGCCTCTAAACTTGGCTGAAAGACCCGCAGTGTACAATATATTTGCTGCAACCTCTAACATTTACCCACCACAAATTAAAATATATGTGGTTGTATGCATCGTTCTGATGCAGAGGCCGGGGAGTCCCCCGTTTTCAAATAAAACAAATTAAAATATATATTCCTGTCTTGACCAGATGAGCATGCAAACTACAATCACCAGGGTGACAGGTAGGGCCAGAAGACTATTTTAGTTTTAAAAAAACTTCGAGACGGCCACATAGCATGGAGCCGACCCCAACGATTTTAAGCTTACAGGCACGGTACACGCTATCTAGACTACTCTACACATGAAACTGCCACACGAGCGTCCGGGCTGCGCTTGGCTCTTCGCCTCTTCGGGAAGTCGAACAATGATGGTGTACTACTGCACTGGAGGAGTACTACAGTACGCTTCTGGCCATCTGACACCGATTGAACTGCTGCATGTCCACCGCGTGCGAGAGGGAGAGCGTGTAGTGAAAGCTTCTCCTAGTCTTGCCAGCCACCACGCTCATGGGCGAGGGAGGGACGCTCCTGTCTTTGCGCGTATGACAGGTGGGCCCGACAGGTGTGTGGCCAACCTGTCATACAGCCAAAGGCAGGTGCAGTTAAGTCCGCAAGGGAGAGGATAATCAAACTTCTCGTTGATGTACGAGTTGACGCGACACATCAAAGCACTGCACTCGATATATTTCAATAATTTAGGGTTACCGATGCATTAATTACAACACATGCATGCCGTGACTCTCCTTTTGATACTTGCATGTGTTGATTTAATGCACCTTGAAGTAGTACTCCCTCCGATTCCTTTTACTTTGCGTATAACTTTTTCTTGTTTTTCTCAGATTAGTCTGCACGTCTGCGTTGGTTTCCATCTGTGCCCTCGCTCGATTAGTTATGCCCCCATTAATCGCGCCAGTTTCCAAAGAAGAAAATGGCTACAGGCAAACGCGTGCAGCGCCGGATGCGGCTTGACCGCCTGGGGAAGCCAACTCAAGCGAAAAGGAAGGAGGACCAGCCAACCATTGCATGCGCATTTACTGTTGATATTTATGCAGCTTACTCATGCGCAGGGGAAAATTTGTCCAGAAAACTCAAACTACTGCCTTCCTTGGTATGTGGGAGGACAGTTATGCGCAGAGTATAAAACATGTGACGGTAAAGCTTTGTAATGCCCTGGCCCAAGCGAGAGATGGTTGTGCATGAGGAGGGCGAGATCATGCAGACGGAACAGGAACCGACGAGGGAGCTCACTAAGGTCTCGATGGACCTCACCGTGCTCCACCACCCCTTGTGCCTCCGCCCCTTGACGCCTCCAGTGTATGAGGTTTGAATACACCTCGTCCATTCGGCTGATTGAGCAAGGTGCAGGTTTCTTGATTGATGTGATGTTCGATTGATTTCTGCAGTGCAAGGGAGGGCACCTGGCCTGCCCAGACTGCCGTGTCGAGCACCCCGGGAACCAGCGGCAGTGCCAGAAGTGCGAGCGCGGTGGTGGCTTCGACGTGCTGAACACGGTGGTGGACGCCGTTGTTTCATCGCTGAGGGTGGAGTGCCCGCACGAAGGATGTGGTCTCTACGTCACTTACCACAAGCTCGTCGATCACCAGAGCATGTGTCCGCTCGCGCCCTGCAAATGCCCCGTGCCCGTCTATGGCTACGAAGGCCCGCCGCCGGTGCTCTACCACCACATCAGCAACGCGCATCCCATGCTCGTGCACAGGATCCAGTACGGCAAGGTGCTCCAGCTGCAAGTGCCACTGTCGGAGCCACGACTCTTGCTGTTAGCGGAGGAGGACCGCCGCGTGTTTTTCTTGGTCGGCGGGGTGCTTGACATCGGCGCGCCTATCGCCGTGTCGGTCGTCTGCATCAGAGCGGGAGCATCCCCACTGCCGCACTATTGGGCCAAGCTATGGGCGAACGGCCCACCAGGGAAGCCCAAAGGCACGACTGACGCCATCGAGGTGGAAATGGAGGTGACAAGCAGCAAGGATCCCGGCGACGTCGACGTGCAGGAGCTGACCTTCTTGACAGTTCCGCCCAAGCTGCTGGCCGAGGCTAAGCTTGTGCCCCTCCACATTCAGATTGACAAGCTCACGTCCTAAATGTTTCGACAGTGCCTTATGTTTATCTTAGTAATATGCTAATATAGGGATTACCTTGGTCTACTTTAGCTTAAGAAATGGTGGGTTTTGGTGGCGATGCAGCAATTACTTCGACATTAGATCAGTAATTTCCAACAGTCAAACGGATATTTTGTGTCTGTTGGATATAAAGTTCCTTTGGGTAAGAAGTACTACTTGTCATAAAAATGGATAAAAGGAGATGTATGTAGACGTATTTTAGGTCTAGATGCGTCCCTTTTTATCCATTTTGATGACAAGCACTCCCTCCGTTCCACAATACATGCCATCCATTTGTCAAAATATAGATGTATCTAGACATGTTTTAGTATATAGGTACATCCATGATAGAGCCAATCGGATGGTTGAGAACACTACAATTCGTAGCTACAGATGCGTGTGTGACTCCCAGATGCAGAGGCCGGGGGTCATCATCCTCCTTTTCAAGAAAAAACAGACGCGTGTGTGAGAGGACGAGTGCGTGCGTGCACCTCTTCTCTTCTTGTATAATGTAATACTAAACTCAGAGTACAAGTTTTTGTGGGTGGCACGATGGTGCGTGCAAGAAGTCCCGAGAGATAGGTTTAATGCGTCTGAAAAAAGGACTAGCCTAGAGCTCGCCACGATGGGTATTTATAAATTTTGAGCTTGCGTCTCGTCACATTCCAAATTACTCCACGCTATATTGCAGACTTGTTCACACCGATCACAACCTAAACGGTTTCCCACTTAGGAGTGTATTAGTACCACGCTATATTGAATTCCAAACCTGTTCACACCGATCACAACCTAAATGGTTTCCCACTTACTACCTCCGTCCTGGTTTATTGGTCCTCATTGTAATCTATGCCAAATTTTGACCATAAATTTAACTAACAAAATGCTCATGCATGTCACAAAAAATTATATACTTGAAAACTATGTTCGAATATGAACCCAGCACTATAATTTTTGTTAACATGCACTAACATTTTGTCAGCTAAATCTTTGGTCAAAATTTAGCACAAACTACATAGGGGACTAATAAACCAGGACGGAGGTAGTAGGAGCGTATTAGTACTCGGTTATAAATACTAGTATGCCAATATGACTGCACATTCCTCCTCAACTCCTCATCCACAAAAACAAACAAGTCATTCAGCATCCTTCCCTTGCGTCTTCCATGGCCAGCGTGAGTTCTGGGTCGAGAGATTGCCACCAGGGAGAGGTGAGCATGGAAGCGGAAGCACGAGAGATGTCCCGCCTCACTGCAAGACCAGCCGACATGTCCCGCCACGTGGAAGTAGCAGCATAGAGGTCCTGCCGTGCCGCTGAAGCGGCACGGAGGTCCCGCCGCGCCGTCGATGCAGCAGACTGATCCGGCCGCACCGTGGAAGCAGCAGAGATGTCCCGCCGTGCCACAAATGCAGCAGAGATGTCCCGCCGCACCGCGGCGGCCTAGGAAAACTTCTCGCGGGTAGGCCACTACTGTTACAGGCGCATGCATGCGATCGGCCATAGCCAGATGGATCAGATCTCCGGCTTGGCAAGGTTGCAGGACAACGTGAAAGCCTTGTTTGAACAGGCTACCGGCGTCATCCCGCAACTAAGGGAGGGCAATGAGAGGCTCTGGGCCGAGCGCGACCTGCTGAGGGAGAAGATCGTCTGAAGTGCAGACCAGCAGGAGGAGACCAGTGCCTTGTTGAAGAGGACCGGCGTCATCGTCAAGAAACTTATGGACGAGAATGACATGCTCCGCAACGAGCGCCAAAGGCTAGTGGAGGAATCCATGGATGTTCTCAAGTAGCGTCTTGAGGACACGAAAGAGCTCATCGCCGCTTGCCACGGAGACTAGTTCCCGCGGCCTGCAGCAACGCATCAAGAAAGTAGAGATCAGCGGACCAGATCCTTGTCTTCCTTCTTCTTTTGCCCTTGTGTATTTCGGGCGTAGCCGCATGTGGCTTTTTTAATTATCTTTCTAATTATGTAAGACAATTAATCGTCTTTATCTTTCTGTGGAAGATCAATGTTGCGAGGCTGGAATGAAGAAAACTCTTGTTGTGGCGACCCTAGCGTTGTTGTTCTTCTAGTTGCTGTTGGGCTTCCTTCAGTTTCCTGGTTTCTTTTGATGTAATAATCGGTTTAGGATGTGGATTGTGTCGTCGGTTGTGAAATGTTGAGTTCTAGCGCGGATGTTTGGCCTTTGTTGGCCTCTTGGGATGTTGCGATTTCAATCTGGTACTCCCTCCATCTCATAATGTAAATCAGAAGGGGCAAGCCCTTCTTTGGTCAAAAAAAATCGTCCTTATATATTCAGCAATCTTGCTATAAGTCGCAGTAGATGCTATATAGGTCCGTCGGGTCTTACATCAAGACCCGTGCTTTCAGATTTTCTTTTTTCTCTCTTAAATATCAGTCGAGTGAGACATAGCCACGCCATTAAACAGAGGCTTGGGTGCCATTAATGGAGACCTTGGGAGAGAGGTGGACGGCAGATGGAGGTCAAAGGGCTCTCCTCCTGATAAGAACGCGCAAGGGTCTGATCGCACGCCTCTCATACTCAAATAGCTACCCTACACGGCGCCTCCTAGCTAATAAAAAATGGGGACGCGTGGCGGCACGTAAATGGTACTAGTAAGTAGAACGCCCACGGTTTCAATAATACTTGTGTTTCCGATTGTAACGTGACAGCACTTGTTCCAAAATGACTTTGTTGATTGTTAATGTGTGCGCCTTCGCAAATCGGACTGCAAATTTACCACAGCATATTGGTGCCATGTCATGGCACCAAGCCAAGTTTCATTATTTTTATGTGTGTTTTGGATTTACAGGAATTAAAAAACTAAGTTTCTCAATGTTTCCAACCCAGCCACGATGCCCAGAATTTTGAATTTCATTCCCATTTCTTGCATGGAACCTAGAAATTTACCCGAGGACACACATGTGATTTTTCAACCAACTTTGGTGCACTGGAAAATGTGCTTGTATTTCAAATTTGAATTATGCACACAAAGGTGACACCTTCCCTCCCAGAACAACGAGCCTTCTTGAGAGAAGCTCCGATTTGGAAGAAGCTTATACCCAAATTTGTTCATATTCGGCCAATTTTTTTACCACGGCATGGTACTACCATGACATGACACCATGCCAAGTTTCATGATTTTAAAACCAAGTTTCTCAATGTTCTCGACCGAGCCACGATGCCCAGATGTTTGAATCTTATTCTCATTTTTTGCATGGGAGTAGATTCACCCGAGGACACAAATGTGATTTTTCAACCAACTTTCGTGCACGGGAGCATGTGCTTGTAGTTCAAATTTGAATTATGCACATTAAATGACCAAAAACTCAATTAATGTGTAAATAAGGCCAAACGAAGCCGGAATAATTCCAAAATTTAACAGGGCACTCATGTAGTTCTATGTTGCCTTTGTAAATAAACTCAAGGGGGACAACGTATATCATTTCGCACTCAAAGGTGACATGTTCCCTCTCAGAACCACAAGCCTTCTTGAGAGAAGCTTCAGTTTGCAAGAAGCTTATACCAAAATATGTTCCTATTCGGCCATTTTTTTACCACAACATGGTAGTACCATGACATGACATCCATGCCAAGTTTCATGATTTTCAGACATGTTTTGGATTTACAAGAATTTTAAAACCAAGTTTCTCAATGTTCTCGGCCAAGCCACGATGCCCAGATGTTTTAATTTTATTCTCATTTCTTGCATGGGACCTAGAAATTCACCCGAGGACACAAATGTGATTTTTCAACCAACTTTGGTGCACGAGAGCATGTGCTTGTAGTTCAAATTTGACTTATGCACATTACCAGAAACTCAATTAATGTATAAAAAACGACAAATGAACCCGGAATGATTCCAAAATTTAACATGGCACTAATGTAGTTCTATGTTGCCTTTGTTAAGAAACTCAAGGGCGGGGGGCAGCCTATATCATTTCACACTCAAAGGTGACACGTTCCCTCTTAGAACCACGAGCTTCCAAATTGGCCCAATTTTTTACCACAACATGTTAGTGCCATGACATGACACCATGCCAAGTTTCATGATTTTCAGCCGATTACATGAATTTAAAATCTAAGTTTCTCGATGTTCTCGGCAGAGTCATGACGCCTAGATGTTTGAATTTCATTCTCATTTCTTCCATGGGACCTAGAAATTCAACCAAGGACACACATGTGATTTTTCAACCCACTTTGGTGCACAGGAGCATGTGCATGCAATTCATGTTTAGATTATGCACATTAAAAGTCCAGAAACTCAATTAATGTATAAAAAGGCCAAATGAACCCGAAATAATTCCAAAATTTAACATGGCACTCATATAGTTCTATGTTGCCTCTGTAAATAAAATCAGGGTGGGCAGCGTATATCGTTTCGCACACAAAGGTGACACGTCCCCTCTCGGAACCACGAGGCTTGTTGAGAGAATCTCCAGTTTTGCAAGAGGCTTATACCAAAACTTGTCCCAATTCAGCCAAAAATTATACGTATGAAAACATGGTTTAGATTATCCCGAACATCTCGCTACCTAGACCAATAATGTACTATGATTTGAATTCAACATAAAATGGATACAGATATTTGAATTGGAGAGCGTATGGTACATGTAGTTCATAGTGAAATATGATTACTGCTATATGCATGTCTTTTTGTTATCAAGATAATATTTAAATTATTGTATAACTTGACAACAATCGTATTCAAATAAGGAAAATTGATTCAAATTTAGTCCATATGGTAGACGACAATATATATGTTCACATGGTGGAGTAAAATGTTCATATATGATGGAAGATCAAAATGTACGACTACATCAATTATAAACCGCAAGGTCGCCTAATGATATATTCGAATTCAACATAACATGGATTCAAAAATTGAAATTCGAGATCATGGCATCTGTAATCATATAAAAATGGACATTACTCTTTCTTTGGTGGGAATTGATTTGTTTTTTGTTGTTGTTGAGGGAAGTGCGAATCGATTTGGTACTGTGCAGGGTAATCTTGTTCTCCCAAAAATTTTTACATTTTTCTTGTAGTTTTTTCAATGGCATCTATAGCAATATAGTAAAAGGGGACATGACTCTCTTGTGTCTTGTATGATTTTTTTTACATGTTAAGTTTGTTCTGCCGAAAAAGGAATCCGCACCTTGTTATCCCAAGATTTTCAAGCTCGAGTATCTTTTGTCTCACCTGCTTTGAAACTCCCGCTTCTTCAACCCGCGGCGCGTCTTGTTATCCCAAAATTTGGACGCGCGCGAGAACTCCCTCCTCATCCGAAATCGCTCCCGCAGCCCAGACACGCGAAATCCCACTTCTACTCCTCAGCCGGAAATGAAGCTCCACGTCGCGGTGTCAAAACCGGTGGGGGAACGCTGGTAACTTACCCTACATTTAGGACAAGCGCGTCCCTAAGCTTGGCTCCCCCTCCCCCTTC